>NC_091120.1:52290707-52608207 GCF_040183065.1 Periplaneta americana
GTTCAATGCCGCCATCAGTCCCTATCCAGAGCAAGATAATTCAGTCTTTACCATCATATCCCACCTCCTTCAAATCCATTTTTATATTACCCTCCCATCTACGTCTCGGTCTCTCCTAAGGTATTTTTCCCTCCGACTTCGTAAGTAACATTCTATATGCATTTCTCGATTTGTCCATACGTGCTACATGCCCTGCCCATCTCAAACGTCTATATTTAATGTTCCTAATTATGTTAGGTGAAGAATACAAATGCGTGCAGTTCTGCGTTATGTAACTTTCTCTATTCTCTTGTAACTTCATCCCTCTTAGCTCCTCACCACTTTACTTCCCTTTACTCAGATATCTTATTAGAAGCGGTTCTTAAATTACCAGTATAAAATATTACTGAAGTCCATACCGTAAAAAATATATATATAAATACTATTCCTATTATTTGTTTCAGATTAAGTCATAGCCTAAGTTTAGAAATTCGTCTACGTATTTCCCTGTGTAAATTTACTTACAAACAGGGAATGATACCATAATACGTGTAAAACTTAGGTTATGGGAAAAGCAGACAGATGGAATGTCACAAATCATTATCCGGGCACAGGAATGCTAAAAATTATTTTTTTCTTAGTCTCGAAATAGATTTATTACAACATTACAATACTTTCTCTATACTTCGTGTAATGAAAGAATAAAATTCGTGGATCTGTACCTCTACGCCTCCTCCATAAACGCCCACGGAGCTGTACTGTACAGGGAGGAACACCAACACATCTCTTGAATACAAATCAGATCTACACCGGTCTATCAACTTGCCCACTAAACTGCATGCGTGGAGAATTTTGATTGAGAGGTTACTGGGAATAAGCTATTAACCAACATTTAATATGATGTGCACAGAAACTGGCAGGGTGGAATGGAATAATAAAATAAATGTTCTGTAAGTTATAATACTAAAATATACGGGGAATACCTAAACGCAGCGTACGAGGACAATAAATTGAAACAAAACAGAAGTGCGACATGTCACATGATCTTTAGTACAGTGTTGTCAAGTTATGGGGAAACAAAACTGGTTAACATGTTTGATGTACTGTATTATAGACAGTAGAATGAACAAAAATACGAAATAGCAAAATCTCTAAACAAATGCTTACGACAGATTTAATTATATCACTTATTACTAAGTCACTGTATAGTCCTGAAGGTAAACTTACGAATTCTAAATGAGGCAGTAGAGCAAGTGGACAGCTTCAAGTACTTGGGTTGTACTATAAGCAGTAACATGAGCTGCTGCCAAGAAGTCAAAAGGAGAATAGCAATGGCAAAGGAAGTTTTTAATAGAAAAAGAAGCATCTTCTGCGGACCTCTGGAGAAAGAACTAAGGAAGAGATTAGTGAAGTGCTTTGTGTGGAGTATGGCATTGTATGGGGCAGAAACATGGACATTACGACGAAGTGAAGAGAAGCGAACAGAAGCATTTGAAATGTGGATATGGAGAAGGATAGAGCGTGTGAAATGGAAGGAGTAAGAAACGAAGTTGTTTTGGAAAGAATGGATGAAGAAAGAATGATGCTGAAACTGATCAGGAAGAGGAAAAGGAATTGACTGGGTCACTGGTTGGGAAGAAACTGTCTACTGAAGGATGCACTGGAAGGAATGGTGAACAGGAGAAGAGTTCGTGGCAGAAGAAGATATCAGATGATAGACGACATTAAGATATGTGGATCATATGCGAAGACGAAGAGGAAGGCAGAAAATAGGAAAAACTGGAGAATGCTGAGTTTGCAGTGAAAAACCTGCACTTGGGCAGAACACTATGGATGTATGAATGAATGTATAGCTCTGTATACATACAGATAAGTAATGTCGATTTTGGAGCAGAATTTTAGTTGAAGTGTGTTGTGACAAGAAAATATCCAATCTTCAAAATAAAGACCATTAGACTCTATGGTCTTGAGCCATCTTTCGGAGAGGTTTGTATTCTCGCGACGGTACCATTTTCTGGTTTTTTATGCGAAAAATTCGGTGATACAAATTTCAACGACTTCCAAGTTTTGGAAATTTCTTCCTCGCAGGAAGTAGGCCATGATTCGAAACACACATTAATCTGAAGGCATAAGAACAAGGCTATATACCGGATGTGATATCAGTTCGATTTCTCTTAATTCCTGGATTTTTTCCATGGTTGTTCGAACGGTATGGGGTCTCGCATTGTCCTTTTGCAAGATAATTCTATTTCGATTAATTAATGCCGGGTACCTCACTCTCAAAACTTCATGGATTCATTCTAGCTGTTGAGACTAAAGATCGGCATCGACTGCACGTCCGTTTGGAACAAACTCCCAGTGAATCACATCTTTAAAATAAAATTCCACAACATACAAAAAATTACTTTGGGGCCGAACCGATTTTGTTTAACGGCGACTTTGGCAGACTGAGGGGATCGAGCTACTGTCTTGAGGTGTCAGAGTTGTGGTAATATATTAATTTGTCATCACATGTGACAATTCTCCTCATAAATCTATCATCCATGGGATTATCGATAAGCTGACGACAGATACCACTCTGCGTTGAGCCTGTTAAGATGTCAAATGTATTCATGAAGTACAGATCTACAACTTCTGTATGATTTTCTAAGCATTTTAATGTGGCAATGTATTATATCTTTTCAAGCACCAAGTTCTTCTGATAACCTAGGAGTCCTTTTGTGGATTTAAAAAAAATGTATGAACTAAAAAGTACCTGTAATTAAAAAAGAAAGCGAAATTAACTATTTACATAAACTTTATTGCTTGTTTTATGTCCTCTATCTATCTATTCTCCAAATGTTTCCCACATATAGTTTATATATATACAGGCTGGTTCACGAAGATTTACCGTCATTTACGGAGCTTATTTCTGAAGACATTCTGAGCAAAAACTACATATAAACATTTGTCCTAATCGCAATATTTTCAAAGCTACATTAATTTGAAGTAGTTAGTAAAATACCTTTTTTCTTTAGTTTTACGGGTAAAAAAATATTACGAATAGAGAAAGAACTATTCAAAAGTATCATTTCCATAATTGGCTAGTGTTCTGAAGCTGAAAATATCTTGTTAATTGCTTTGTACATATTTTATTTTCTAATGTTTAACTAAAAATGACATCATTCTTACGCACTTATCACAAATCATACGATTTTAGGAACTTGATCCTTTACAGTTAAATTATGCATTCTAATGTACAGTGTTAAAGAATATACAAGAGTGACGTGATTTGAACAATTGTTGTGATAAATGCGCAAGAAAATGTAATTGTGTAGTTAAAAATCGAAAAAAAATTCTGTACGAAGCAACTATGGAATTCACAACACATTTTTAGCTTCAGAATACTAGCTAATTAAAGAAATGGCACTCCTGAATAGTTCATTCTTTATCTAATATTCTTTTATCCCTAAAACTAAAGAATATTGGTATTTTACAAACAACTTCCAAACTTCCAATTAGTGTAATTCTGAAAATATTGAAATTAGGACAAATGTTTTTATGATATTTTTTGCTCAGAATGTCTTCGGAAATAAGCTCCGTAAATGACGGTAAATCCTCGTGAATCACTCTGTGTGTGTATATATATATATATATATATATATATATATATATATATATATATTAAATATATGTAATAGGCTTACTGCTACATACCACACATAAATTTTCCTGGCCCTAAATTTACAGGCCGAATAGGCTGCTTACAATACCAAGAGTAAAACGCAAATTGTGTTCACATTATTGCATATAATTCATTTAGTGTGCAAATAATATTATCAATATTTGAAATGAAAAAAATATATATCTAGTCTATTATTATTATTATTATTATTATTATTATTATTATTATTATTATTATTATTATTATTATTTTGAATACAAGAATATCTGTAATCAGGTAAAATATAACTCGTCCATAATTGCATTGTCTTTTGATCGTGTTCATATTTAATGTAACGTTATCCTAAACGGATCTACGTACTGAAAGACTGGGGTCGACACTGTTTTAATTGACTGCTATTAAATATAACTAAAATATTTCTACATTACTTTCGACAGAAATTGTAAGAAACTTTCCCTGCCAACGTCTCATAAACACAGCTACCATGCTTGCAGCTTAAAATAGCATAGATGAAGAATACGAATGCTTGTAAATACTTCCAGGTTGGTGGTATAACAGAAACATCTGTGAAGGACAAGTCAGATATTTCTTCCTCTCTTGAAACCTTTCTTCGCGTTTTCTATAGATTTTCTGCTAAGCAGAACAATTAGCGAAGGGGTTCGGTCAGTATGTAATGGAAATAGCAAGGATCTATGACTCACTCATCCTTCTGCGGACAGAACAGTAGAAGCGTCTACACGAGGCCCGAGCAAGCACGCTTGCAGATCAATGCTTTCGGTAAGTTACTTCTTTACATTAAATCAGTTAATCCTTAAATTGGCAATGTATCCTATAGGATACAACAGGTTAACAGGCTATATGCTATAATTTTAATAGAATAGACAAAAAATTGGTAGGAAAATTAAAATTTCCGTGGTGTGTTGGTCAGCATGCTGGCTTCCAGGTCAGGAGATCCCGGGTTCGATCCCCGGGCTAGGCTCTCGGTGAATTTTTCTTGAAGAAGAGGAATTCCCTGGGTGTCTAGAGTCTGGAAATTTGTATGAATGTGAGTGTGCCGGGTTAATATAAATTAACCAATCATTACAATATAAAAATACGTCAGGACTGTCGCTGGGCAGTAACCTGAACACACGTTTCAGCGTCACATTGATGACAAGTAACTCCATCTGTTAACACAACCATAACGCATCTAATAGATGCTATAGAGTTACCAACAACGAAAAAAAAAACTATAATACTGCACAACATATAAAATATGTACATTGCGATAGTTGTTTTCTTTACAGTCCGACACGGTTTAATAAACTAGTGTGAGAAATGAAGTTTGCCAATTTAAGGGTTTCTTAGGTCGTGCCTAAAATAGCCTTAAAAGTGCAGGAAATAGTCTCTAAAGAATTGAAAATAGGCTCTAACAAAAAAAAACGTTTTCTTTAAAAACATGTTTCAAATCAGAAATTCACTTCTAGAATTTAATAATTTTAAATGCTTATATACCGTTACCACCACTACCACTAAAAGCACAAGAACAACATATATCTAACTAAATAATTAAATGCGAAAAATAAGTTTTACACATAAATTCAGTACACAAACAAGTCAAATATAATCAATTTTTACCTAGCCTTGTCCGTTAATGTCCATAAATAGCTTCTCAGTAAATAACTAATACTTTTTCTTTGCAACTAAAAAGCAATGCCAACTGTCACTCAACACAAATTTGTATGCTGAAAATGAACGGTTCACGTCCACTGAAGTAATGAAGTAACAGGAGCGTATTTCAATTTTGACACTAGTTGGACTGAAATGTTACATTGTAAATCCGTGTTCTTCCCTGCTAGGATATCTGAAGCAGTGCGCAGGTCCTTCAGTTCTACATTTCTCTGCAGAACTTCCTCCAGTTTATCCCGTACTTTATTTTCAACAGAAGCAGGAACACTTTTGGAATTTGAAATACAAATTTTCGAAATAAGAATGGGTGTCTTGACTTATTAGAGATAAAATTTACTTAATAGGTCAAAATAGGCAATTTAGATGATATTAGAATACCAATTTTAGGCATAGTTTTATATGAAATGTGTACTTGCAAGTTTTATGAACTTATCTTTTAATGATTAAAATAGATTTTTACCTAAAATCCGAAGTCTATGTATCACTTCAGAGCACGTCTTATCTAGAGCTATTCATAAATGTGAAAACATGTGAAATTATTCTGCATTGTCTTTAGGCAAATTGCGACTTACGCGAAGTTTTCTCGTCCTGAGGTCAATGTGAACGGTTTCTTCACAAAATATTCTAGTGTATTTTTAAATGAATGAAACCATGAGCCATGAATATCTGTATAAAATTTATTCTTAGAATAAGTAATACACAAATGTTTAGCTCCAACAGTATAGTCGACAGACGTTTTCTTTTCGGGGCATAATTCTGTAGACGAAAAGTTTAATCCTGTGGCATACTCTGTACACTATTTCACTTGACACTAGATCCTATATAAGAGAAAAGTTTAAAATTGTCTGCCTATTTTGAGTAGGCTACAGCATCATCACTATCACCTTTACTTTTTAGCTTCGCTCTATAATATGTCATTATGAAAGTTCAGGATAACAGACAGGGTTTGGAATTGAACGGGTTACATCAGCTTACTTGTCTATGCGGATGACGTGAATATGTCAGCAGAAAATCCACAAACGATTAGGGAAAACACGGCAATTTTACTTGAAGCAAGTAAAGCGATAGGTTTAGAAGTAAATCCCGAAAAGACAAAGTATATGATTATGTCTCGTGACTAGAATATTGTACGAAATGGAAATAAAAAAATTGGAGATTTATCCTTCGAAAAAGTGGAAAAATTCAAATATCTTGGAGCAACAGTAACAAATATAAATAGCACTCGGGAGGAAATTAAACGCAGAATAAATAATATGGGAAACCGTGTTATTATTCGCTTGAGAAGCTTTTGTCATCTAGTCTGCTGTCAAAAAATCTGAAAGTTCAAATTTATAAAACAGTTATATTACCAGTTGTTCTGTATGATTGTGAAACTTGGACTGTCACTTTGAGAGAGGAACAGAGATTAAGGGTGTTTGAGAATAAGGTTCTTAGGAAAATATTTGGGGCTTAGAGGGATGAAGTTACAGGAGAATGGAGAAAGTTACACAACGCAGAATTGCATGCATTGTATTCTTCACCTGACATAATTAGGAATATTAAATCCAGACGTTTGAGATGGGCAGGACATGTAGCACGTATGGGCGAATCCAGAAATGCATAGAGAGTGTTAGTTGGGAGACCGGAGGGAAATAGACCTTTGGGGAGGTCGAGACGTAGATGGGAGGATAACATGAAAATGAATTTGAGGGAGGTGGGATATGATGATAGAGAGTGGATTAATCTTGCACAGGATAGGGACGGCAGCAGCAGCAGCATTCGTCGTCATTATCATCACCCACCATCACAAGGACTACTCAGAGGAATGGTATATACCGGCTTCATTCAGTTCATCGTTTTTAGGCTGGATTCCTTTTCACTGGATTTCAATTAATATGTCAACACTGAAAGATTATAATCTGTCCTCTGTACCTGGCTAATTCATGTCTATTAGGAAGTTTATATAACCGGCACTAAGTGTGTAGTTACCAGTTTTCGAGGTAGCGAAACGAGAAGAGAGAACAGTACAGTGTAACTTCGATTATCCGTGGTAATGAAGGAGGTGGACTGGATGGTTAATCGAAAAAATCGAATAATCCGTATCATAAAACAGTTTCACAAATTAAGTGCAGAAGACTTACATTTTAGTAATTTCCTTCTTGGTCTTTTGTTTGACATGCTAGGTAGTGGATCATAAATTCACTCATTAAAGTCTGGTTGTCAACGACGTGTTTTTAAGGGCCAAGATAACTCTGTGATAGCTGTCTGTGGAAAGAGATCTTGTATTCTGATGCGAGATGGGCCACAGGTTCTCCTTTCTCAAACGGCTCAATTATTTGTAATTTTTTCGATAATAATTACCGCAAAGTTTTCTTTTGATGCCCGCGGAAGACATTTTGCACAGAAGTTATAGTTACAATACGGCAATTCGAAGCAAGACAAGGATTGAATGGTGGACGGACATTGAAATTGTGTGCACATTTTTTAATCATTTATTTGAAAGCAGATAGTGACTATTTTACAAGTTGGAGGAAAGCCACCACGATGGACCACGATGGCCGGCAGCATTCTGCTCGTCAACGTTTTTAAAATACACTATTTTCCGCACCCGCTTATGCAGTACTTGTCTTTTTACAGTCTCTCCTTTCATTTATTTATCTTACACAGACACAGTAAAATATGTCAGTTTTACTTATCCAATGTATTGAAACACTCACACTTGAACAAATGAACTCAGGAGGCACTTGCTGCCTATACCCTATTTCAGTTTGGTTGATAGGCATTCCCCTCTACTCACACTCTTTACCATCCGTGAAGGGGAAGATGTCACTGTTCATCTTACTAACGTTCGACTAATTGACTTCGAACATAGTGAATATTCTTATTATTGAAAATGTTTACCGGTAATCTATATTTAGAAGTTTATATACTTCGCACGAAAACATGACGACCTTCCCTCATCCCCTTCACCAGTTAACTGCAGGCACGCGCAAGGGATAAACCCTTAGCCGAGTTGCCAATTCTTGAAGTCATTGTGATTTGCGAACGTTTTTCAAACTGTGTTCCGTGAAACCGCGATTTTCAGAAAGACTATATTATCTTTGTAAATATATATCTTAATTTATAATTACTAAAACAAAATTGGTATGAAAATGAACAAACTTATTTTAAAAACACTTTATATTTATATTTTCACTAACATGTTTTGCCTAAATAAACAAAAAAATGCAGACTTCTATAATAAGTGTTAAATTCTCACGTTATTAAAGTTCCAGAATTTTATACTTAATTAAGAATGTTGCGCCGGTAAAATTTTCTGAAACTGTGATCATTGAATAGTTATAGAATTTATAGTACGAAAGAGTAAAGTTAGATTTTATCAGCTTCGCCTTGGGTGATAATTCCCACGAACGCATAAAATCTGTTTACTCTAGTGTGCTATACAATATTTTATTCATTACTGGTATGTAAATTTAATTTTAAATTGTAGGGATTTTCTTTGTAATGTGTTGTTGGCGAAGAAGTTCATTTACATTCATTTTAATTAATGCTAATATGTTGGTTGTCATGTAGAGAGTGATTTAAAAACATTTAATTCACTGCTGTAAGTTAGAAAACTTTTAAGCACTGCTGTGAATAATGTCATATTTGGGTTGCTAAGGACGGTGTTGCTGTTGGCGATATCTCTTTCGCGTGCTGTTCACATACTGTTCGGCGAAGTAAATCACGTATAAAATCGTCTATCTTACCGAATTCTGTTTTAATTTGTTTATTTTCTCTTTAGTTGGTGAACCGTAATTCTTAATTTCTATGCCCATATATCCAACTCCGCCGGTTGCGTCCGATGTTAAGTGATTAAGATGTATACTTATTAAATTGCCTGAACTTTCGATTACTTTATGGATAGAATTTCTAACGTTAGACACAATTTTAACACTTTGTTTTCTTAGCTACGCTCCTCTGCAAATAAGATATTCTGTTTTCTTCGACGGTGTTATTTGTTGTTCTTGTCGTGATCTTCAGGTGTATCAGGAGGCCTGGCTGCGGATCATCTGCTCCAACACTCATTAATCATGGCCGGAATAAATTAGACATATTGAGGCGCACAACGGTATAAAACAACACGTCGACAAAGACACTGAGAACGGGTGAAAGCCATCAGGTAGAGGCAATGGCTGTTAGATTTGGCAATGCTGGGCTCTATTGTATTTCTGCCACGCGGCTAGGGGTTGAGTAGAGGATGGGGGTTTATGAGGGATTACCAATTCCAAGAAGAGAGGCCGTCATGTTTCCGAGCCAAGTATACAAGCGTTTATATTTCATTTTATTGCTGCTGTTTATGTCAACTGGCACATTAAAAAGCTACTGAGAGCAGAAGATAAATGTTTTCTTCACAGCTAGTTGCTACTCTACAGCATACACAAAGGGACAATCTGCACTGCGTCACTCCCCTGCATCACAATATAAATTAACATTCCTTAATTTATTATTAGTTGAAAATATTGTAACGACACTAAAATATGCTCAAACACGTGATTGTCAAACATCTGTATCGCTGTATTTTATATCCACTTATGTACTTCATTTAATATTTTATTTTCTTGTGTGTACAACATGGGGGGTGCAGGTATAAGAGGTAACAGCTATCGTTCTGTTACTGACGGACTCAGTGTAAGTAGAAGGGGAAAGAAATGCCTTCGCATCCCTCAACTTGTATGAAATGGCGTTTAATTCCGATTGTGTTCTACATTACAAGCTTGTTACGTCACATGCCAGAAATCGTGGCTAACGAGAAAGACAGGCTACGGCGCGACGTCACATTCTTAGTCATAACATGGCCAACATTGAACAAGTTTATATATAAATACACATTTAACATGAGTTTAATATAGTAATTCCTTTGTTTTTTTAGAACTTTGAACATGTATTTATATTAGGCGATTGTCAAGATGGCCATGACTAGACCATGATAACCACGTGATTCCAAATCCCGCCATAGCCTGTCTTTCTCGTTAGCCATGTTAGAAATGCTATGGCGGATATAGCAGACGATCGCCTTCTAGTTAAGACCCTATAGGTTTATACGAGGGTAAGTCTCATAAACTTGCGACATAGGACACATAGCTTTCTTTCGAAAGAAATAGTGCTAAATATTTTATGGATCTCGTTCAGGTTGGAACCCGCGAATTTCGGAACTAAAGTCAAGCACAGGAACCACACGCATCGTTGCGATCGTAAAATTCCTTAAACTGCGTTCCAGCTAGAAAATTTCTCCGTAATAGATTATGACGGACCCGAATTCTCAGCAACCGGTCCTGTTTCTTTGTGAACACTGTTGTCATTAACCGACAGGCAACATTACAATGGGACGCTCGCTGATGACCGATCCTGTGCGGCTTCTTGTGAAGTCTGCATCGTATTTGTTCGACAAAACTAATGAACCCGACGTCTAGGAACGTGACTTCTTACTGCGAAACAAATAAAATGCACACAATGTAGCAAATGGACCGGAATCCATCTAACGAAACATCGTGGTTATTCTGTTAGCATATCATCATAGGCCTGTGACATTGGAACATGTGTACAGTGAAAGAAAGCCAACTCACTCCAGCAGCACCGCTCCGTCTTCTACAGTACAGTCTGCAGAAGAGAATATTACACACATCCCTCTGAATTATTTTATATCTTTATTTAACTTCATTTCAACTATTATAAAATTCCATTCATCACATGTGGGCTTAGATGTATTGTCTATTGCGTGTTTAGTTTGTAATTACAGTGAACAACAAGATGCGTTCTCAAAGTTTCGAAAGCGAATGAGTGTCTACTACTGTCTACCATGGATTTGAATGCAGGTAACTTGCCCCGACCGGGAATCGAACCCGGGCCACCTGGTTTCGCGGCCAGACGCGCTAACCGTTACTCCACAGGTGTGGTCTCTATTTAATTTACACACAATATTATTCATTATTGAAATCTGTTCCACCAGTTTAACTCCACTGTTCTCTAAACTTTCAATTGAATGAGGAATAAGTCCAAAATTTGATACAATATAATGACACTGTTGTTCAATACTTTGGTCACAAAGAAGTATTTGAACCACACCTACAAAAGCTGCATCATTCTTATCGAACATCTCTATCACCTTCTTTACACTAAAAAACGTTTATGCAAGTATCTGCATGCTTGCAGCCGGGATCCCCACCGTGTTAAAACAGGGACAGGTGGAAGAAGCAATCCAGGACACTCATTCCTCAATGTAGTAACACGAGCTGGAGTTTTTATAAATACTTTTTCACATTTGCTACTAGTCTATCGGTTATTCAGAATGCAAAATACATCTGCACCATAATGTGAAACTAAATATTCTAGTTTCCAAGAAGTGTTTCTTTCTTTCTGAGCCATATTTCGGAGCGCACTTCACGACAGTTTGTATTATACTTGAATGAACTGTACCGCAGCGGTTGTGTCGTCTCCGTACACACATACACTGCGTACTCTGCGTATATCCTGCAGTGAATTGGCTTCCTTTCACTGTAAACATGCTCCAATGTCACAGGCCTACATCATTATCAATTACTAATCTTAAATATTCTACTGAACAAAGCTTTCAAATGCGGAGGACTCCAAGCGCCCCAGTACCCATGCTTACTTAAATTTCACATATGTGAGAAGAATATCGATAAATCATTGCTTTTATTTATTTATTTATTTTTTTAGCTTTCGCAAAGAAATGACGGATTACAAGACATATATTCCAATTTTCTTTAACTTCTCCAATTTACTTCAAAATAGCCAATTAAAATTTCTTATGGATCAGTACCTACAACTGACCGATGTACGTTAATAATCAAATTTCTTTTCGCTCACGAAAAAATATTACGAAATGATTAAGTGATTTTGACACGTACAGTATGCCGTGACATATGGGAGGGGGGGGGGGAGGGAATCCAAAATTCTTCAAGCAGATGCTAATAGGGCTAAGAGAACGACCTACTAACTCCTAACAACAATCGTGTTTTGTCTACATCAGTATAAACAGGAAGAACATATCGTAAAAGTATGTAGTTCAGAGATGTACAACCTCTATTCCGTCTTCAACTGAACAAGACAACAATAACAAACAAGGAGACTCCATCTATACCACCAAGAGTTAGGCTACATTCTAATTGTGACGACATGTAAAATGAAAGTAAAGGTTTTATTCATCATCTGGCATTCGCCTTATAGTTGGAAAAGTCTCGGAAAAGTCATTCATCCGCATAGACAAGAAGCTGATATAATCCGTTCAATTCCAAACTCTCTCTGTTATCCTGAACTTTCCTAATGGCATATTCTAGAGCGAAGTTAAAAAGTAAAGGTGATAGTGCATCTCCTTGCTTTAGCCCGCAGTGAATTGGAAAAGCATCCAACGGATGGCTGACCTACACGGGCTCTGCTGTAGATACGTTTCACTGAGACACATTTTAATTAATCGAACTAGTTTCTTCGGAATACCAACTTCTATAAGAATATTATATATTACTTCCCTCTTAACAGAGTCATATACCTTTTTGAAATCTATGAATAACTGATGTAGACCTACTGTACCCTTATACTCCCATTTTTTCTCCAATATCTGTCGAATTCAAAAAAATCTCATCAATAGTCGATCTATTACGCCTAAAACCACACTGATGATCCCAATAATTTCATCTACATACGGAGTTAATCTTTTTAAAAGAATATTGGACTTTTCTTTCAGTCCCATTCCGAGACTTATTGTGTGGTTTCGTAACAAACTGTTTTTTTTTACGGTGATGGGTTGTTAGCCCTTCGCCCAACCCCCAAGCTGGAGGACATCATCTACATACGGAGTTAATCTTCTCAAAATAATATTGGACTTTTTTTTCAGTCCCATTCCGAGGAAATTTAGAAATCTTCTCACTATTCGTGAGCTGCCACAAGGGACAAAGAGTACTTAACCATAATGTTTACAAGTTCAGTGAACCATTAATTTTGTTTTGACAATGAAACTCCTACAAGTACATACTGTGTGGTTTCGTAACAAACTGTTTTTTTTACGGTGATGGGTTGTTAGCCCTTCGCCCAACCCCCAAGCTGGAGGACCACCCCTTATCGGCTGTCCACGACTGCTTATTCAATATATTCGCAGCTACCCTCCATATCTGGAGGCCGTCTCCTCTATCCGCAACCTGAGGACGCGCCATGCCGTGGTGATAGGGACCCACAATACATGAATAAACCGACACATGGTGGAACTCCTTTGAGAGGAGTTATCATGAAACAAGGTCATTACCAAAGACAGCATATGAAATTATATTGACTATTTCGGTCATGTAATCAGTGACCAATCGTGTATAAGAATTCGTTCAATTTCAACCAATAACGGTCATCTATCACTGTAATATTGTCGAAATAATCTTGTCCCGCCTGATTCGCAAGGTAGTTGTATGTGTGTACTTGTAAGTGGGAACATTCCCTTTACTATAATGAACTTCCTTAAGGGGAAACTGTACTGGTTGAGTACTCAGACATTCAGGCGAACCGGATTGACATTATGGTGAAGTGATTTTTGTGATTTGTGACTTAAGCAAATAATATATTTAAGATTAAATAAAATTGGATAAGACCACACCGTACACGAGCCTGGCTCTTACGGTAGTAGTTAGAAACATTTTTGTTTTATAAATTTAATTTGTACTCACTAGCTAGCTAGTTAAAATAAATAAATAAATAAATAAAGATTAAGTAAAAAAGAGGATAGATTTATGTGCATGAGAAGGCCAACTGGAAACTGCTAACAATTAATCTTCCCTTTAAAATTAAAGCAAATAAAGTTCCATATGAAAAATTGACTTTATATTAGAAGATATTAATGTTTTATAATTCCAGAAATTTAGAGTGAGGAGAAGGAGATTATGAAATGACAACTTACAAGTTCCCCTTGGTTGTATTTTATGAGAGCTGAGAGCAAAAATAGTCTATTAAATGCTTATATTGACCTTTCAATTGTGTTCTATTTCTTATTGCAAGTTCTATTAATATAGATTACTATGCAGTCTTAAGCTGCAATTATATTTTGAAGTAAGGGATTTTTTATTGGAATCCAGGGGAAAAATTGGAGGTATTTTAGGAGTTTTTAGTCTAAATAGGTTGATGGCAAGTAGTAATAAAGGATATACCTTAGAAGACCGTTCAAAGTACGAACTTCAATATGCAATTATACTTACTTACCTACTGGCTTTTAAGGAACCCGGAGGTTCATTGCCGTCCTCACATAAGCCCGCCATTGGTCCCTATCCTGAGCAAGATTAATCCAGTCTCTACCATCATATCCCACCTCCCTCAAATCCATTTTAATATTATCTTCCCATCTACGTCTCGGCCTCCCCAAAGGTCTTTTTCCCTCTGGCCTCCCAACTAACACTCTATATGCATTTCTGGATTCGCCCATACGTGCTACATGCCCTGCCCATCTCAAACGTCTGAATTTTATGTTCCTAATTATGTCAGGTGAAGTATACAATGCGTGCAGCTCTGCGTTGTGTAACTTTCTCCATTCTCCTGTAACTTCATCCCTCTTAGCCTCAAATATTTTTCTAAGAACCTTATTCTCAAACACCCTTAATCTCTGTTCCTCTCTCAAAGTGAGAGTCCAAGTTTCACAACCATACAGAACAACCGGTAATATAACTGTTTTATAAATTCTAACTTTCAGACTTTTTGACAGAAGACTAGATGACAAAAGCTTCTCAACCGAATAATAACTGGCATTTCCCATATTTAGTCTGCGTTTAATTTCCTCCCGAGTGTCATTTATATTTGTTACTGTTGCTCCAAGGTATTTGAATTTTTCCACCTCTTCGAAGGATAAATCTCCAATTTTTATAGTTCCATTTCGTACAATATTCTGGTCACGAGAGACAATCATATACTTAGTCTTTTCGGGATTTACTTCCAAACCTTATCGCTTTATTTGCTTCAACTATGCAATTATATTAAATAGAATAAAAAATGTCATTTTCATCGTTTATTGACTATTCTAATCACGAAATAATCTTAGCAAAAATCACTCGTGGATTCTTCTTTTCAGATAATTTCCCTCGCGTTCGCTTCCCGCTTGTGAAATTATCGACAAAATGAAATTCACTCATGGTATTACTTATGATAATGATAACATACGCTTACGTTCATGGCCTGTACGGGAATAGAACCAACATCTATAACCTAGAGCTCTACCTTAGCCTTTATGTACAAATGCTTGCTTCACAACCAAAGAACCCGTAACATCCATCTCAAAAAAAGACTGGTTCATGCTACAGTAAGTGATTTCTATAGTAAAACATGTTTGGAATATGCTTACTACCTTTCCGGTTTTATTGCGGTATGTAAATACAGGAGATGAAAACGGAGGATGACTTGTCAATATTTCCTGTGTTTATCGAACTTTCTCTTCACGAGGAAGTTTACTGCAAGGAGATATATGACAATAATTATTACGATTAAGTAATAAATTGCATCCTACTTTGCAGCGTCATGAGTTCACGAAAACAAATTACAATAAAAATTGTAGACACACGGAAATAAACAACAATATTGCTTCGAGATTTACAACAGATGTGCACACGTTAGAATGCAAGTGAGACAGAGCGCCGAGATTTGCGTGTTCTTTCACTTTCTGTTTCATACACGATCTTTACGCTTGCAACTTCGTGCACATAATTAAAAGGCGGGGAGTGCAAGCAGGTAAGAAGAACCCAGCTTCACTGTCACCCAGATAATCAATTAATGGCTACTCAAACCGGAGACGGTTTTTTGTCCTCTTTCACTAAAGCTCTCCAGAAATTCCTGTCTTCAGCTGCGTCTTGACGGCCTTCCATTAGGTGTAGATATACTTGGTTTTCCAACACAGTCATGGTCTGCCGAGTGGTCTTTACCCTCTTGGACTCTTCTCCATTGCTCTTTTGAGGAGATTTTTCTGATCTCGTCTCCGTAGCGCGACAACCCATGAAGGGTCAACGCCGACCAGCAGGATGCTGACTGCCGGCCTCACGTCCACATACTTCAGTATCCAACCGAAACAGATGTATCGTGTGGTCAGCGTAATGATCCCCCTTAGATGTTATAGCTGATTTTCGAAACCGGATTTTGCTACTTATTAGCTATAGCTCACCAAATTCAACAGCCATCGCTAGGGACCGGATTTTTATGTAATATCAAGGTGTGAAATATGTACATATTTATGTAAGAAAAATAAGCTGAATATGTACCAAAATATGTAAAATCATAAAAATATTTAATACCAATATCTGGCAGGTATAGGATAGGTAAGACTCTCCAGTTGTGTTTTCATAGAGCACCCGAATTTTTTACCGCACGCTTGACACATTACTATTTTTCCATCTGTAGTGAAAGTTTCGTCCATCGCAATCCATGATTTTATTTTTGTCGTTAGGGTTGAAGATACAGGGACCATT
Organism: Periplaneta americana; assembly: GCF_040183065.1. Classification (NCBI taxonomy): domain Eukaryota; kingdom Metazoa; phylum Arthropoda; class Insecta; order Blattodea; family Blattidae; genus Periplaneta; species Periplaneta americana. The sequence goes on from NC_091120.1 coordinate 52,307,478, forward strand.
TTCGTTAGTTAAAAGCAGCAGATAAACTCACTTGCACTTCATACAGGCACTGTTTCGCTTTACTGGATTAGGAGAAAATAAGAGCAGATGTGGGACACATGCATTTTAGCTGCTCCCTGTAAGAAACAAAGTGCCTAATAAAGCCTCAAACTATATGCATTTACAAACTGTTGTTTGAAAAGTGACATTCCTGTCTCATTCAGAAGGGTAAGATTATTCCAGTCGAGAACCATATTTTCTAATTGCTCGGAAAATCCCATTTCCGTATAGGTCTACTAAATTTACGGTCTTACTAATAAAAACTCTATATACAGACGTTTAACTGTCTTATACTTATACAATGAGTAGCTCGTTTATAAGTCGTGTGTAAATTGCTTACTAATAATCACTACACACGTCGTGTATAACAGTACAACTGTTACACAGCTACGTCATAGTTTCGTCATTACTTCGTTACGAAAGGTAATAGAATATCTGAGGTTCTCTACTGGATCCGGTAGAGCGCTCTAGTGTGGCGTGTTAAATATCGATAGTACAACTGGCTCTAATCGATTACCACACTACATTTTGGTCAAAGAGTACAAGCTACAGCAATATTATTCTAATAATTCTATGATCTTTGGTTTGTTCTTCTGTGGTTACAAGGTAAACATCATCATAAAATGACAGTCGATACGAACAGCTGTTAAAGGGGCGGCCATTTTTTTCCTATATACAACGCTTAAACAAGGGGTTTCGTATATATAACTACTGCAAAGCAATTCCCATTGTATAGGTACAGCCTGTTTATACGTCCATAGCTTATTCACGGTTTATTAGTAACGTTTTCTGTCTCAACTCTGCATAAGTCTCGTATAAAAACTATACACGGTTTATTAGTAAGACTGCTAAAGTAAAGAGGTCAAGCAATTACCTGAAAAGCTATTTATTTTAATCTTTCAACATATTTCCAGTTTGTTCTTTTACTCCAGCTTCTTTTCAAAAGTCGGCATCTTTATTGCGGCTCATGTCAGACTTGACACGGGTTTTCCCTGGAAGGATTAGGAAGAGGGTGGGTAAGGTTGCAAATTGCATGGGAACGGCTTGTTAAGACGTGTGCAGAATAATTATATAACCTTTCTTGGGTAGGTAAAAAGGCTTTTCAAATCTGTGTATTTCACATTGTAAACTTCCCCAGGAGAATTTTTTTTTTTTTTTTTCCTTTTAGAGAAGTAAAAATGAATAAAACCCCTAAATGTGTAGATTTATGTAATACCAAGCCATAATATGTAATGTGGGGTAAATATGTAAAAATATGTAGTATAAAATTTTAATATATTAAAGATAATTACAAGATTCGCAAATATTTGTTATTTATATACGGTTAGGTTGAAAGGAATATAATATGTCATTACATAAAAATCCGGTCCCTAGTCATCACGATGCTAGGCACACAGCGGTTCCATCCACTGGTCGAAATTTCACGAGAAAATTCCTTCCTCATGAGGAATCGAACCAGCGCTCATTCTGTAACACGAGTCCACAGCATGATAACTTAGACCAGTGACGACCAACTCAGCCGCTCTTACGAAGCACTGTGTGGACTCACGTGCACTCACGAGCAAAAAGAGCAACATTCACACTGCAAGCATTGGTTGAAAGGATCTGCTCTCGCATACTTCTCGTGTGCAACGAAGAGTGCTCTCGCACAAAGAACACGAGTTGTTCACCATTGCCTCAGATCCACGACGCTACTGTGCAGGATAAATAAGTAGCTAAATAAAACTGAAAGACTAAAACAACAGTTAGAACCTTAAAAGTTTCAAATTCAAATATTGGAGTGGTTTAGTTTTGATCCCACTTTTTAAATTAGGTAATTTTAGATCCTACCAATTTGTCACATTTTATTCGTCAGAGAGTGAAACACAAAATACGATATTTTGATATTAATATGAGAGAAATACAGGGTGATTCAAAAGTCGGGCGACATAGACAAACTCCGTTATTAGTGCAGACAGCGAAAAATGGAAAGAGAGGAAAGTTGTTGGAAATACGCAGTTTCCAATCTAATGTGCTTGAATTTTCAATGTACAATACCCCATTGAGGCTTACACTAGTACGACACAGCCGATAGTCCGAAAGCTGGCACATTAGTGGCTTTTTCGCTAGTTCTACCGGATTTTATAAACGTATTTAACGGAGAAAATAGTTGGCATACAGAGTTTAGAGGTTATTTAACTTCTCACAGTGCAAATGAACATTTCTTTACGTTGCTAGCAAAAGAATTAAGGATTCTTGTCTGGCCGTTTTTCCTGAACTTGTAATGGCAACACTGCTAATTATCGTCATCATTTCGTAATTTACCCTATGCATTATGGTGATTGCGATAAAGTAAATGTCCCCTACGGAGATGTAGCAACAGGGCATTTTCCGTTCTCATTGAGGTTTGTACCAGTGTACAATCTTAACGGTGCATTCTACGTTGAACATTCAAGCACTTTAGATTCAAAACAACATATTTCAACTTTCCCCTCTTTTCATTTTCACTATCTGCACTAATAACGGGGTTTCATTATGTCGCCGGACTTTTAAATCACCCTGTATAATAGGTTGTAACCAAAGAAACAGGGGCTTAGTAATACAAGTGTCTGAAAATTGGCTGTCAATTTATGCTGTGTCCATGCATGTAATCACAAATCTCTAATTGTAAACGGTTTATAATGGCGGGGTTTTCAGTCTGAGGTGGAGTCAGTTTCGCTGTACATCTTGAAGACGTGGGTTTGAATCCCACTCACGGCACGCATGTTAAGTCTCCTTTTATGCTTTGTGGAGGTGAAGGCCCCGGTAGGGTGTGACCATCCATAAAAACGTTCAATCTTCCAGATCGTTAAACATTAAAATGTGAACAAAGGCCCACTTCACTTCGACTAGAAGTAAGATGAGGTTTGAAGAGTTAGATCAAAATGAATTCGGTTCCTAGCGGGAATGTTACAAATTAAATATCTTTCAACAATTAAAGACAGAGTTAAAATATGAAGATTGAGATAAAAGTATTATGTCTCACTTTATGTTCTTAAGCTTCTGATATCGTTCTCAACTTCAAAACAATTCATTCTCCCATCTAGTCCCGACATCTCAGTGTTCTCTGGGTTTGTAATTAGTTTCAGAATACACGTATCTGTTGGCAGATCAAGTGTGTCGATGTAAATTTTCTTAGTGTTTTCCTGTTTTTTACGTACTTGATTATTTAACGATGCTCTATCAACTACTAGGTTATTTAGCGCCGATGGGATTGGTGATAGCGAGGTGGTATTTTGGCGAGATGAGACCGAGGATTCGCCATAGATTACCTGACATTCTCCTTGCGGTTGGGGAAAACCTCGAAAAAAGTCAAACCAGGCAATCAGCCCAAGCGGGAATCGAACCCACGCCCGACTGCAACTTCGGATCGGCAAGCGCCTTAGCCGACTGAGCTGCGCCGGTGGCTTTTTCCTGTTTTTAAATTCAATTAAAATGAATGTAAAATTTACTGTTCTATGCAAATAAATGAACTTCTGTTTTGGTCTCAGTGGTCATTCTCGGTCCACCTTTTTAGGTCTCTTCGCCTGGGGACGGTATTGAAGCATGGCTTTTGGAAGTCTATTCGATTCATTCGTTGGACATGGTTTTTCTACTGCAGCTGTACTTGTTTATAAACTGTGAGACTGGCTGTAACTGGAGTTATTGCATGATATCCTCATTTCTTTTGTGGTCCAAGCGAGTATATCCTAGTGTTGCACTCAAAAATTTCTGCTGATATCAGTACTCCTCATTGTCCATGTTTCACTTCCGTAACATAGTATAGGTCTAGCGAAGGTTTTTTACAAACGTATTCTTGTGGGTCGCTATACTATGGAAGGCTTCATAATTTTGTTGATTATTACCACTGTTTTATTGTATTTGCAAATTTTAGAAATTATATCAATTTCACCAAAAAAATGTTCAATCATAGCCAAGCTACGTAAACTCATTTACTCTTTGTATTAATTTGTTGTTTAAGCAAATTTTGTTTGCGACCGGGTATTTGCCACAAAATGCCGTGACTTTTGTTTTATTTATTTAAACTTATAAATCAAGTGTCTGAGTCCACCTAATGTTTTCCAAAAATTGGCGCCACTGGACACAATTGACCTTCTGGAGAAGCTAAAAGGATACTGTCATACGAAAACATCATTTAATTTCACGGGCGTGGTTTTCGAACGGTTTCGAGACTGTCTTAATTCCAAGTCTGGCACGTCTCTTCACAATTCTCAGTAACATCACCTCAGTGATCGATAACAGGAATTTTAAATTTCACTTCGCCACAATCCTAAACGTTGAACCTTTCAAGTAACGTTCACATATCAGTTCTATTTCACTATGAAGACTGTCTTGTAACTATGATTATTGTTACGTTTCATAATGAAGACAATTTAATTTGCTTTTCGTGCATCTATTGAATTTCATTACAAAAGATTTCACCATCCGTGAATCTGAGACAATGACATCGTGTGACAATTGTTAAATGGTCTGTTAGCAGCGGCCAACACCAAGATTACGAAACCAGCAAGTAGAAAGGGAGAGTGGTTCTTACATCGCTGGAGGGGAAGTAATTACTTATAGCAGAGCCACAACTGGATTAGGCGGGAGAAAGTCAACATGTGGTTATTCTGTAGCTTGACACTTCTTCCCGTATCAGCATGAAAACAAAGGCATGTCAACAAAAACAAATAAATTATTGCTCAATGATGCTACATTCACAGTTGTTCGTTTTGTCATAATATTACGTAAAAAATGTACACACTTCCTCATACACTATACATTAATTCAAAACATATCAAGTTACAACTACACTGTGGTCAATTCGAAACTATTATTATAGCTTTCATTGTACGAAATTGTTGTGATACTGACCATATCGTTTTTGTGTTTAAAATAAAACACTGCAAATTTTCTAGTTCTTGTGACATTATATACGCACTTTTTTTTTATCCGATGACTGGCACCTGACTCACAATCAGCATCAACCAAGCGTCCCCATTTATAGTCCCGTCGCTCTAATTTCTGGCAGCTAATCACGTTGTAGGTCGGCTACATTTAAACGTGTGCGTCCTGTGATTCGCTGATGAAGCATTTCCTAAGGCTCGATAAATACTTAATATAATCGCCTGCCATTTTGGCTCTTTCGTTGGCGTTCGCAGAAAGGACACGAGGACGTTATTTGCCGCTCAATTATTTGCTGAATTACAGTGCGTTTGATTTATTATCATAGGAGTGACGACATGATATTTAACAGTGTGGCAAATAGATCCCTCGTCTGGTAGCTCGGCAACGAAAGAACAAAAATGGCGAACGATACTACCTACCTAGACTTTATAGAGCCTTGACTTCCTAAGACGTAAGCAAAGAGGAGGAATCACGCCGGGATTAACAGCGTCGCGACTATAGGAGTGACGCGCTGAAACTGAAATTCTTTTTGCCGTCTATTTAGCGTTGCTCTTGGTGCACCATGGGAAGCGAACTACATAGCACAACGTGACGATCATGATGACAATTAATGGAATAATTGTGAAGTGCCGGTAGGAGAAACGGAAATAACCCGCGAAAACTTACCAAGGAGTACCGTCTTTGTCAACCATAAATTTCATTTGTACTCGTCAGGATTTTAACGCGGGTCACCAATATGGGAAGTTGACGTTATAGCCGTATGAAATATTACCGCTTCTAAGAGAAATATTCTTAATTGAAAGTTGTTGTTACTTAGTCAACCTGTCCAAAGATGTGTCTCTAAAGGTAGAACTTTTACATCCCGCCATCCTCAGGCCGATTTGACCTGTAATGGGGTTGACTTTTCCTTTATAAACATACGTATTTACACACACAGAGTGGAAGGGAACTTATTTTTACTCTATATCGTCCTCCGTGGTTTCATGGTTCCGTGCTAGCTGTTATATCGTCGGTTTAAAGCAAACAAATTAAGTAACAAATATTACTTCTGAGAAAAAGACGTATATAATACACATAATGTATATATATATATATATATATATATATATATATATATATATATATATATATATATATATAACTTAGAATTGAAAAATTAAATACATATAAAGAAACACCAACTTACTAAAAATAATATTTTGAGGATTCAGTTTTGTTAAGATCTTTCAAAACGCCTTTTTCTTAGGCAGTATATTTTTGACTTAATGCGTTTTGCTTGTAAGCCGACGATATACAATGTTCGCGGGTTCAAACCCAGCCGAGGGAATTGATTCTGAAGGGCAATAAAATCATTACCGTGGATTCATCCGAAAAGAAAGTAAATCTACCGGTTCCGGGTCATAGATTTACGTAAAAGAACTCTTTCCTTGACAGAGGGGTTCGGGCAAAACTTTTCGGCAATTTCTCGCCCACGCTGGATTTCGATGGTCAAATAACCTCCTAAGTTGAAAGCGTCATTAAGTAAAATGGTGGTGGTGGTGGTGGTGGTGGTGGTGGTGGTGGTGGTGGTGGTGGTGGTGGTGGTGGTGGTGGTGGTGCTGCTGCTGCCACTACTAGGCTATATTACTTTCCAGCATACCAATGACAGATCTTGTTATTACGCAAAAAATATGGTAAGAAATATTTTTTCCCACACCAACCATTAACACATATAATTTTATTATATTTTCGTAAGAATAATGCGCTTAATATGGCAAAGCTGCAGAGTAATGACTTTAAGAACTTCACAACCACCTGCCAAGATATATTACTCCTCTTCTGAGATCAGTACTGCAATACGCGTGTAGAGGAATACAAACAAATTAGGCCCTCCTCCTGATGATTATACTATATTAATTGTGAATTTTATCAGAAACATAACTGCAGGAGTGAATTTAATTGAAATTGCTTAAGCAGCAAAACAAAACCTACGAAGTGCTTCAATATGAAGGCGACACAAGCTTCGGGATTTCGGAGGTTTACATTTCATTTCAATGGCTGGAGATTTACAAGTGTTTACATTTAAATGATTTCTGATGCAGGAAACATATTTTAAAGAATTGCATATTCAATCATAATACAAACAAAACACAGACACGACTTAAATACCGGGTAGCAAAGATAATTTGAAAATAAGACAGTTCATTTTACTTCAGTGGAAAACAATTCTATTGACTGGAGTCGACGGCATCTGGGAAGACGGTCGTCTGCTAATGTTTGCGCCGAGAGAGATAGAGAGAGCAAGGAAGCATACAACATTGCCACATCGTACTTAACGCACGCGTGCAGCATAAATAGCGCAGGAAAGAATTTAAATTCTCAAAAGACAATAATGAGTTTAGTCATTGACTACAGTAAGCATGACACCAAACAAACTCTGATTCCTTCACTAACAATTCTTTGCACCACGTGCTTCTGCAGCCAGCACCATGACAGCCGGCAGCAATCTGCTCGTCAACGTTTCTAAAATAATTATACATCTTAAACATTATTTTCCGCGCCTGCTTGTGCAGTACTTGTCTTTTCACAAAAAAAAAAAAAAAAAAAAAAAAAAAAAACACACACAACCTGCCTTTCCGCGCGCGTTAGTTTTACATACTCGATGTATTAAAACTCACCCGTGAACAAAGGAACTCGGAAAGCACTTGTTACTGACCAATTCCGATTGGTTCTACATTACAAGCCTGTGATGTTACGTGCCAGAAATGCTACGGCGCATATAGCAGCCGACCGCTTTCCCAGTTGCCGTCAACTCTAGGTACTTTCGAAGATAATTAAATGATTTCTAGGTTGAAGACCAAAAATCGTAAGCTTAAGCCAACACAATTAAATTAAATTAACAAAACTCTTAGTTGTAAATATCATGCAGATAGCAGTCACTTCTCGTGGTTGTATACTTCACGCACTACGCTACTTTAAGCCAATGTGATGACGTCGCTTCTTTGCTCTCGAGTTACTATGTGTGAGGAGTGAAATTTACAGTCCTATTGAATGCAATTAGTCTAAAACCGTACTTTTTATGGTGAAATTGTACCATACATGTCGACAACTGAATAATTACACAACATGCTACACTAAGTATAATAAATATTAAATTGGAATCCTTGAACATACAATAAAATAATAACGAAACAACGATATTTAAAGAAAACTGTCCACAAAGAAATAAAATGTTATTATTTATTTTTCCTATTATTATCTCGGTGGTGGCCCTGTGCCGTGCTGATCACACAAACAGAGAGGCCTGCAATGTGTGCATGTCTAGTGTTGGTCAAACGATATACTCTCCATTACAGCACATTGGATTGTAAATCTGTATGAAAGTAGGATGTAAAGGCATAATGGAGAAAGAAAAAAAGAAAAAAAGAAAAACATTATTATTATTATTATTATTATTATATTATTATTATTATTATTATATTATTATTATTATTATTATTATATTATTATTATATTATTATTATTATTATTATTATTATTATTATTATTATTATTATTATTATTATTATTGTATTCGAATTTCGTCCTGATCCTTTCTATTTGGCCTATGTACATTTAGTAGTTGTCCAAAATAGTGAAACTTAGACTCTCACTTTGAGAGAGGAACAGAGATTAGGGTGTTTGAGAATAAGATTCTTAGGAAAATATTTGGGGCTAAAAGGGATGAAGTTACAGGAGAATGGAGAAAGTTACACAACACAGAACTGCACGCATTGTATTCTTCACCTGACATAATTAGGAACATTAAATCCAGACGTTTGAGATGGGCAGGATATGTAGCACGTATGGGCGAATCCAGAAATGCATATAGAGTGTTAGTTGGGAGGCCGGAGGGAAAAAGACCTTTGGGGAGGCGGAGACGTAGATGGGAAGATAATATTAAAATGGATTTGAGGGAGGTGGGATATGATGGTAGAGACTTGATTAATCTTGCTCAGGATAGGGACCTCTGGCGGGCTTATGTGAGGACGGCAATGAACCTCCGGGTTCCTTAAAAGCCATAAGTAAGTAATTATTATTATTATTATTATTATTATTATTATTATTATTATTATTAATATTTATGCATGTAATGAGTGAATAACTCATAACATTATCTAATACTCAATGAACACATTAAAGTACTAGTACTTCTAAGACAAGATGCCCTTAACTCATGTTAGATTAATTCAATATGATTGCTTTGCAACCAGCCTGTACATATAAAGTATGGATTTTCAAATGATCAAATAACTCTATCGTGGATAGAAAACACTTTACAATACATGGAGTCTTGAATGGAAGTAAAAGAATCAGTGACTAATGTGTATTGAAAAGTAAGAAGGATAACAAAATTTTCCAAGAGCTTATACATTAGAAAAAACAATACTCGATATATTAACGCGGCATTTGTCTTAAAAAAAAAAAAGGAGGAAATCACGAAAAAAAATTCATTACAGTTAATTTCGCGAAATGAATTGAGAGACTTATCAAAAATGTTGTTGTTGTTGTTGTCTAATGCTGGGCTTTGGCAACGAAGCCATTAGCATTCTTGCTCTCCAATATTTCTCTGTGGTGGATCCATCAGGTAGAATTTCACGGGTTTGTAGATGATCTTTAGTCATTTCTTCTTCTTTGTTGCATAGAGGGCAATTTGGATTTGTGTAAATTCCTATTTTATTCAAGTGTCTGGCCAAATAATCGTGTTCTGCAGATTTACGTGGGATTTCTGGAATAATTTCTGTTTTTTTTTATTAAAATGCTCCATTTTTTATCTTTGGCTTTGGTACATAGTGCTTGGTTTTGCTTGATTTTATATTTATTTTTAATTAGTCTTTTGATGGATGTAAAAGGTAGGCTTGTATTTGTATTCTGAATTAAATTGGATCCTTTTTTGGCAAGAAAGTCATTAGTTTCATTTCCAGCAATTCCACAATGTGCAGATATCCATTCCAATTGAATTCTTTTCTGTAGTTTTTGAAGTTGTTGGATCATTTTGTGACATTCTTTAATTTGGATTGACATCATTTTATATTAATTTATTGCATATAATGCTGCTTTAGAATCAGAGAGAATGACAGCAAAAATAAAATCTGATGATATTAATCAAACTTTGTGTATAAAAAGTGAAACTCTAGGAATAACAGTAATCTAATTCTAAGACGTGCTTTGAATTCTGTGTGCCCAGGGCATGCAGGGTGGTGGGAGTGCAGGTTGCGTGTTGCTCATCTGTATTATGTGCCTGCAAGCAGCAGTGCTTCCACCACCATGGGCGGATCCTGTTCGCAACCCATGTGCAGTCCAGCCTGGTGGATGGCAGTTGCTCTTCTGGCCACTAGATGGCCAGTGCTACAGGATATTTCAGCAAGGACCGCCCTGTCCGGATACGATGGAACTAGGACCAGGAGTGAAAGGGGCTGCAGAATGTCGCTGCCCCCCTGGCACAGCCCAGTCCCCTCGTGATGCCTTGTGTCACACACTTTTCAAGCGTGGACCATGCCCCAGAGGACAGTACTTTGCTCCTGTGCCTGACAAGCCTGGAAAATCCAGTAACAGGTATTTCTTTTTCCTATTTGAAGGCGAAGATAACTACAGAAGCATTTAGACACGAATAGCCCATTTTACACCCCGTAGACTAGAAATTATCCCAGTAGACTGCAGTGACCCACAGTTTCACAATGCTGCTAGGTTTGACTTCCTGATTCTCCTTGGGAGACAATATGTGTTTTCCGAGGTATCAATGGCTGATGTGGTTTAAACCTGAGCAATCCAGCAGAATGTGAGGTGATTACACAACATCCATGTCTGCCGAATTAGCTCTGTGGTAGTGTGTCTGCCTCCAGACTAACTGGCCTGGGTTTGATCCCTGGCAGAGTCAGAAATTTTCATGTAAAATTTCTACCCAGGGAGTAGGAGAGATGGTGATGCACAACTTCTAATCACTAAATTGTGCACCAATATGCCTGGATTAAATCCCAAATCTCTCCGCAATGCATGTGGAGAGAAGGCATATGTCACTGTTGATAGTGATTTGTCCGTCAGATGTGGACATTAAGCCTGGCTGCCTCCTTGGTGCTATTCAACAGGCTATGTGTCGGCACCAGGTTTCCCCTTCTCCCTTCCTCATCTTCATCATAATCACTCATTCCATACACTACACTTATACATACCCTCACCCTAGTACACGACAAAACTCTCCACAGATACACATCATGTACAGCGTGGCCTGCTGAAGTGGTGCGCAACTAGAAAACAGGTCACAGTCCTGCCATATATCCGCAATATGCGGAACCCAAATCACGTAAAGTGAAGTGGGTAGGCGTTACATATATACATACACACATACATACATACATACATACATACATACATACATACATTGTAATGGAGCATGCTGATATACAAAAAAAATACATACATACATACATACATACATACATACATACATACATACATACATACATACATACATACATACATACATACCACATTTGCTACAGACTGCATTCTCTGTGAGGTCCAATATATGTAGAAGTTTATTTAGATAGCAGTGTCCCGTCAGAAGTCGGGTTATCCATCTTAGGTTTCTCCTTTCTAGAGCTAGAGCTATTTATTTTACAATTCATATTGGAAAATGTTGTCCTTACTTACTTACTGGCTTTTAAAGAACCCGGAGATTCATTGCCGCCCTTACATAAGCCTGCCATTGGTCCCTATCCTGAGCAAGATCAATCCAGTCTCTATCATCATATCCCACCTCTCTCAAATCCATTTTAATATTATCTTCCCATCTACGTCTCGGCCTCCTCAAAGGTCTTTTTCCCTCTGGCCTCCCAACTAACACTCTATATGCATTTCTGGATTCACCCATATGTGTTACATGCCCTGCCCATCTCAAACGTCTGGATTTAATGTTCCTAATTATGTCAGGTGAAGAATACAATGCGTGCAGTTCTGTGTTGTGTAACTTTCTCCATTCTCCTGTAACTTCATCCCTCTTAGCCCCAAATATTTTCCTAAGCACCTTATTCTCACACACCCTTAACCTATGTTCCTCTCTCAAAGTGAGAGTCCAAGTTTCACAACCATAAAGAATAACCGGTAATATAACTGTTTTATAAATTCTAACTTTGAGATTTTTCGACAGCAGACTGGATGATAAACAGATAAATCTTATAGATAATAAATAATATTAGGTGTATTCTAAACTTTCAGTAGCTATATCGTCTATCCTTCTACTGATTGTATTATTAGAAAGGGGTATTTTGAGAAGTTCATTACCAGCATCCTCCTCAATCATGATTTTGACCATATCTACAACAGCAAGCAAAATTAACTCCTCTGCAATTGTGTGACACTTCTTACTTTGGGCAATTCATTAGGCCATTTTATAAGAAGCCAGAAGAGCATTACTGTTAAATTGTAGAATACTTAGAAAACTTAAATCTTTGATGCAAGCAAAACTATTGGTTGCTGTCCCCTGTTTTGTGAATATATGTCTCTGTGGGGCCAATATCCGAATTGAAACTGCAGATTTATGTATTATTACAATAATACAAGCACCAAAATTTTTCAAATTAAATACTCGAGAGAGATAAAAGTACATCAACATTTAGGATCATTTAGAATTTGGGAAACATCAGAATGGTGTTTTAAAGCCCTTCTTTTAACGAAGTTAAACTCTATGAGTATATTAATTAGATTTTATTAAAAAATAAATACAATACTGTTGTGATTGAATTATATTTTTTTTTCATGAAACAAGTTTAATTCTGAAATCATGAAACATAAAATGCATGTCAAATCTAAGTGTTATTTTATTACATTTACTACCAGAATCACAAAACTTAAATTCCAAATTTGACAGTGGTGATAGTGTTCGGAGGAGATGGGGAACCTGTCGTGAGCCTGAACAATGCCTGGAACTTGACCACGCATTCTGGGCCCGAGACGAAAGCTGCTATCCACAACATGAGAGAGGACCTTGTCCAAAAGGGGAGCTGCTCACAGCCACAGGAAGTGGAGGAATTGGAGAATGCAGATGCAAATCTACAGGAGCACTGGGAAAATATTACTGGGCTGCAGGTGACAGCTGCCACGAGCATTTCACGAAAGGGCCATGTCTAGAAAAAGGAACATTATTCTTGCCAAATGGCCAGTGTGGTTGCACTAAAGATCTTCCACATTATGATGCAACCACAGGGCAATGTTATGAAATAGGTAAGTTGAAATGGTGGTTATGCAGTAATCTTACTTTCTCGTTAAGGTAAGTATACAGAAAGTTTTATGATGCTGCAAAAATAATCGATTCCGAGATTTCACCGGAATACACGTTTTCAGCAACTTTAATATCGAAAAAAATAATTCCTGTCATGTTATTTGTGTATCTGGCTGCCTGTACATACATACATACATACATACATACATACATACATACATACATACATACATACATACACACACACATACATCCGTATATAGCAATTTATTTAACCTTTCCATTAGATTTTGTTCACATTCAGACCTACGAGACAAATAATCAAAGTATTATGCAAATTAAATATAATCACTATTACCTGAAATGTAATAATTGACTTTATTTGGAAAATACACAAAATCGGTTCTAACAATAAAATAACAAAAACAAAACAAAAATTGGACTGGAATATGTTTCTTATATAAGATGAACTGAAAATGGAATAATATATGCCTCTAAGCATGACTATTATTGTTGTTGTTCTCCAATGGCTGAATTTGGGAGCTAAGCACGACCATTCCAGAGGAATTTTTTATTATCTATGCCTCTAACCAAAAACTTCTACAGACAAAAATTTTAAGAATTAAATTTGAAATATTTCTGAAAATTAAAAGTATGTTATAATTCTACATAATGCTAGTCAAGTTTTCAAAATTTTCATTACATTATGTCTAAAAAATAAATGCAAATAAAAAGTCCAAATTTCCTTCATCACCAAAATTTAATCAGGCAATTAATTGAAACACATTAACTTTACAGAGAAGGGACAGAAGCATGAATCTTTGATATGAGGCAAGGGAAAGAGTGTTACTTCCAGTTGTGATTAAAACATGGATCATACAAAAGTATTGTCCCAATCAACACGCATTCTTTGTCTTGATGTGGATATATTTTAATTGGCAAGACGTAATAATTCCATGTTCAACTGTGTCAAGATGCTAACTGTTAAAAACAATATGAATAAAAATTCCTATTGGTCAGGAAAGATGTAACAGATGTATGGTAGAAAAAATGGGAGCATATCAATTAAAAACTCATTGTTCCACAACCTTGTATAGCCTACTTGACAATACCCATTAACGTGTATATGAACTAAGTTGACAAATTGAAAATGCGTAGCAATTAGGCTGAGATCACTTGAGAAAAGCCAATGACTTAAGTTGTAAAGTACTCAGCATTGGAAATCAAATAGTAAAACTTCATTTATACGTTTTTATGGGGATCTGAAGAGAAAAACGCATAATTAAAAAGAACGTGCAACTGCAGTGACATTTAATATTATCTGAAATAGCACTTGAAGACTATATGGGGAGAATGAGTAAGGTGACCAACTCTCCCGTATTTTATGGGAACTCCCATATTTCAGTTAATATCTTTGGATTCTCTCGGCTCCCGTATTGGTCTCCTAATCCTTCCGTATTTTTCTTTATGAATCATGATCGCTAATTTTTAATGCAATCTAATAATAATAACCGTCCAATAATATCTAGATATGAACTGACATTAATATCGATAGTATAGTAGGTATTAATCAATACAATTCTGTTCTGGTGATCCTCTAATCTTTGTTATTACTGTATGCATAAATGCCGGAGGGAAAAAGATCTTTGGGGAGGCCGAGACGTAGATGGAAGGATAATATTAAAATGGATTTGAGGGAGGTGGGATATGATGATAGAGACTAGATTAATCTTGCACAGGATAGGGACCGATGGTGGGCTTATGTGAGGGCAGCAATGAACCTGCAGGTTCCTTAAAAACCATTTGTAAGTAAGTATGCACATATGATTGTAAGGATTTTTTAAAATGTTCTGCAGCATCTTGTTGACAAATAAATACGTTAAAATTGAAAAATATCGTATTTTTTAATATTATTGTACGCAATATTGACCTAAATCATATTTGTGTTATAGTTAAATTGATAGTTATACATTTATGTTAGAAATATAAATCATTCCATCAATGAATTCAGGCTTCACACCCCAAAAATTTGCGCTAAAATTTGTCATGACCAAGTTTCCCGTATTTTTATGACCAAAAGTTGGTCACCCTAAGAACAAGTCAAATCAATTTAGTAAAATTTTCACAAAATAAATTTATTTGAATTCATAATTTATATAGTACTCAAATTTATAACATAAAATCTTGAAAAATGTAAAATTACTTTTAGAAAATCTACAGTCAAAGCTGGCTGATATATTACACTTCAAACTCCAATCCAGAAAACTTTACAACATTGACTTACCTTGTTCTTCCCATGTCATCTTCATTTAATAACATATGATTATTAAAAAAAAAAAAGAGAGATATTTCGGATTCCTCACTCCTAAGGAATAAATCATGCCCTCAAACTGTGATAGCTCTGACATACACCAGTTACATCATGGTGTGTTACAAAATGTTTCACTGTTTCTAAAGCAATAACAGAATCAAAGAACATAAGTATGCTGGAGACAAGCATGGACAGCTTCGAATTTCCTTGACTTTCAAAGTGAGCCACATCTTAAATGACGTTTTGTATCCCCCAGAGTTTAAAATACGATCGACTAACTATAAAAAAACGTGTAAACGAAAAAGATATAACCGAAATAAATTAATGTAGAAAATATAGGAATTTTGCCGGCACTTCAGAAAAAAATGAACAAGTGTAAAAAAACATACGAGTGTGAAATGTATAAAAGGAGTTTTATTGTACCAATATTTTGCTTGTTCCATTTCTTGATGTAATAACTTTAATTTAAGTTGCTCAATAATAAATTACTGTACAGTAGAACCCCTATTATCCGCGGTAATGAAGGGGGTTGACTGAACGGTTAATCGAAAAATCGGATAATCCATACCATAAAATATTTTCGTAAATTAAGTGAATAACACTGGTTATTTTCTCTGTGGTCTTGTGTTTAATAAGCTAGGTAGTGAATCAGAAGTTCATTAATTTAAGTTCGGTTGTCAAAGACGTGTTTTTAAGAGGTAAAAGAAACTCCTTTTAATGGCTGTCAGCGGAAAGATAGGAATAGTAAAGGTCTCATGTTGTAGATTTACATACTATATACCCTTTATCCTTGATTTTTATTAAATCGCTCATAGCTGTAACATCAGTCTCGTATCGTGATGCGAGATGACTCACAATTTCTCTTTCCCCAACCACTTAATTATTTGGATTTTATTCGACACTTAGCACAACACGTTTTTTTTAAACTCATGGAAAACATTTTATATAGAAGTAATAGAGTACGGAAACTCGAACAGTAGACCAAAACTGTGTAGGCCTAGGTGTAAATGTTTGTAATAACACTCTACAAAAAAATACATATACTAATATAGCGTACAACAGTATCAAAACTTCATACGTTTCTGTAGCGAAAAAAAAAACGAGCAAGAGAAAGATAATTGGATAATCCGCCAATCGGTTAATAGGGTGGCGGATAAACGGGGTTCTACTGTATACCAATATTTTACTTGGTATAATACTGGGTAACTCTAAAAGGAGCTCAATAATGAAATTTATTATTTTCTTCAGGTGGTATAGGACCTTGTCCAGCTGGTCATCAGTTTACTCTACCTCCAAATAAAACAGAGCATTCAAATGCCACAAAAGCTACCTGTCAGTGCAAGGAAGGTCATGCCTTGTGGGCTGAGACTGGAGCATGTTACCGTTTATACACCCGGGGACCTTGCCCTGCAGGACAATTCCTACTCAACTCGACTAGTTGTGTGCCAATACCTTGCCGACAGGGACGACTGTATTTCCCTGAAGAGTCAACATGTTACAAAATTGGGACCAGAGGACCTTGCCCTCCTGGTCAAATTGTATTATTTGAAAATGCTGTACGGCCATCTGTAGATGGAGTCTCATACAGAGGAATGTGTGGGTGCTCAGGGCCGATTGAAGACTCAAAACAGAATCTGTGCCATAAGACATATGAAGAAAGTGAAGTTCTGGAGAAGCAGTGTGATTCAAAAGCAGGTATGGTGAAGTGGAATGAAACTTGTTACCCTCTCTATACAAAGGGACCATGTTCAACAGGTCAGTGGTTAGTGCCATTACGAGAAGGTAAACAGTGGTATGAACAAGTTCCACGGAAAAAGCAACTGAGGGCAACGTGTGAGTGTAGACCTGGATATAAGCCCACTAAGACAATAGTGAGAGGAGATATAAAAACAGGAAGTGCTATTTATATCGAACAGTGTCAGTCACCTTCTGTCATGATTGCTCGCTTTCTTAACCAGAATTATTATCCTCAGCACTGACAGCTGAAAATGGCTTGAAAACAAACAGCTAACTGCCTTTGAGAGATGTAATAGAAAATGATTCATGTTGCGGCATGTATGTTGAAAGATGTTGAAATAAATGTATGAAACATCTAGTGACCTTTCAAGTGGCTAACGAGAAAGACAGGCTATGGTACAAACTGGAGTCATGTGGTTATCATGGTCTAGTCATGACCATCTTGACAATCACCTAATATAAATACAAGTTCAAAGTTCTAAAAAACAAAGGAATTGCTATATTTAAACGCAAGTTTATACATAAACTTGTTCAATGTTCGCCATGTAGGCTGTCTTTCTTGTTAGCCACACCTTTCAATAACTACATATTATAACTTATATTCGAAATACACCTCCTCGTTAAATAGGGCTGACATATGTCCTGGAAAACCAGAAATATTTAGATTTTTTGCTCATAAAATACTGTCCAGGCTGAATGGTTAAAAAGGTTAAAAAGCAGTTTTATTTTAAACTGCTTACAAATAAGTACCGGTATACCAAATGTTATGATGGTGTACTGAAATTCCACTAAGAAGCAGCAACGCCATTTTGTAAGGATATTTCATTAAAAGTTCTTTAATTTAATAAAAACCATTAGATTCTATGTGGCTATACATTACTAATGACGTTACATTGCATCAATTTTTATTTCCCGTTTTCTTTCTACTTTACATTACCTTCACCTTACACCATTCACAATGCAAATGCCAGAAAAGAAGTTATTTTTTCTCATGAATACTCAGTGAATAGAATCTATCAGAAAAAATTCACAAATTCAGTATAACTTGAGACACATTGGTTGTTCCAAGTTCCAGAAAATGTTAAAGTATGGTTATCAATTTCTACACTTTTTACAGAAATCAGAAACATATTACTAGTACCATAAAAAAAGGAATAATTTATTTATATTGTGAGTGCATAATATAACTGAATAAATGTAGTAGTATGGTACAATATGCACTGTCACTGATTTCTAATATGCATCACAATTAAATTCATTCTATGTCCTGGTTTTCTTAATTTGAAATTATGGAAATTCTATTCTTAAATAGCCAGACAAGTTTCTCATAAACGCCACTCATACTGCATTGCCACTCTGCCCTATAGTAGTAAGCCATCTGCCTGTAAACCAACTTCCTCATGTACCTACTCGTATATCCAGCAGGTGCTCGAAATATTGACTATCTGCCTGTATGTACACTTCCTATTTTCAGAACAGGTTCCTCCTCAATCTGGTAAGTTCTTTAAATGAAAAGTTAAAAATTTACTCTCCAATATTTCCTTGAAGTCCATCTACAGAATTAGGATTTTTTTGAAGACTCCTCATTAGGTAAAAATAACGAGAATTAAAATCATGACTTACAGTGCAATCACTACAGATTTCATACATTACAGTTACTGAATGAATATTGATAGCATATACATCAGTATTATCCCGCATATAACACATCCAATTGTCTTCTACTTCGTAAATTCGACAGAGAAAAATTACGGTCAATAATAGATAATGTATCATTCAGAGTTCATCTATATGATGGCACAGTATACTCTAAGTGATTAACTTGTAGAAGGACTCCCTGTGGAATATTCTACGATATTTTTTACAAACAATCATTGCTGACAACTACACTGTATTCTTACAAATTCATTACATTACAAGAAACATGTATAGATTTTACTTTTTGTCGAATGTTGGATCTTTCAGTGGGAAATGTAATACTGGTATAATATAATTCCATAATTTGTATAAAAATACAAATAAAATCCGATGAAATTAAAAAAAGTCATGCGACTTAAAATGACACGTTACTGATGTGACATCATAACACAATGCAACAGCTGTTTTTGAATTAGATGCTGTTAATTATTCTTTCTCATGCTTAATTTTTCTTTAATTAAGCTATCTGTTGCAGAAGTTTAATATAGCTTCTATGCTTCCTCACAAGTTGAACACGAAGAAATCTTATGCATTTAAATGTCTACTGTGCCAGTGTGCAAAAGCACATCACTCTCATCACTGTGTTTAGGACACATTTTGCATATTACAAAAGCGCATTTACCATTTTAAAGCTTTCCAACAGAATAATCTCTGTAACAATCTCCACTAATTGTTTACCATAAGAGGGAAATAAATCTCATACCACATCAATAAATAAAATTAATTGCTCAAGAAGAGTCAGTACTGTACCAGTGCTGTTTACCTTGTGATCTTGGAAACTTGAATTTCGAGGAACAAGAAGCAATGATTCTCTTTTATGAAAGTAATTAACAAATGTATATAAATTTACATGTGATAGATTTATCAGATTGCTGCTTTCTAAATTCTTCATAAACTATTGCTTTATATTCCAACATGAGAAAAATTAATAATTACCATGCAGCTAACAATGCAATCAGAAAGTGGGCATAATCTGAATCATGATGACTATAACTGCCTGAACAGTATATAGTGTATTAAAACATCACATCCGTTTTCAGATGTATCTAAAAATTACAATTAAAACATGTTATTATTTTCTGCACTAAACATTTTGAATAAAGTCTGTACCTTGCTCCACTAGTTACAGATCATTAAATCTATTTAAAGAATAAAGAAAATATATATAGCGCATGTTCTCTGTTGTTCTTTCATTGCATCATTTTTGGGATCTTCCAAACAGTACTAACATCTGTCCAACATGTTGATGTTACAACTAATAAGATTGGAACGCCAATGGGAATATATTTCCTTAACTATAATTATCTTTGTAGGTACAGAGATTTCCGACATAACTGGCCAAAATAGTACACAGTATCATTTTAACCGAAAAGGTGTGCTCTTTCTAACAAGCACATGTGCACTGGAGTAACTTCATTAGAAAAATATATTTAAATGCTACGGTATTATTGTCTGGGGTCAGACATTAAGAAATGGAAGCAGAGAGATTTTTATTTCAAATTGAAAAAATTCGCCTTAGAAAAATTCAATGATCTTAATATGGTGTAAGGATATCCCTGCCTATAATGTGCACAAAGGCTCTTCAATTGGTAGCAAGATTTCGAAATAGTAGGCATTCAATGGAAGATTATTTACAAGAGGAGGTTCCAACCAATGAAAGTGTGAACAAATTCATGGGATCATTAACAGAGAGCATGAAATCACCAGTACTATAATTGTACAGAAATTAAATAATGCAAAACAATCAGTCTGTACAATTTTGTTGGAAAGTTTAGAGAAAGGAGCTATTTATTAGCTATTGTAGCATGTTCTTAAGACACCTGAAAACGAAGAGTATCACTATAGATCTCGAACATCTGACAGCCTGCAGGACTTGAAACTGCCCAACCTAACTCATCTACAAATATTTTTCACTTTAGTTCTACTATGTAATTACACGTTTAAATTAATATACCTTTTTTATTATGATTACATGCTCTCATCTCCAGTTCTCACATCAGCCAGGTCAGTTTAAGCATTAGAAATGAGTAGTATTTCTTTTCCCCCTCGTTTTCACCAGAAAACGAACGTAGGTCTATTTTCGAAACGTAGTTTCTATCTAACATGTTCACTAGCAAAGGAAAAAGTACAATCTAAACCTCTTGTCTACCAAAATTTCTGTACATTTTTTTTAGAAATTTCCGAGCTTACATTTTTTTTAAGACTACGCACCTATACCCAGACTTATTATTGCTAGAATTTCAAACACAATAAACAAATCAACAGATGAAAGCTTATGATTCCTAGAATTTCAAACACAATAAACAAACCAACAGATGCAAGCTGAAAGCTTATTTTAAAATAAATATGAATCCTACCTTAATTTCTTCCTGGCTTCAGTTAAAGATTCTTCCATTCTCAGCAATCGGTCTTCTTTTGACTTCAATTCTTGTTCAAGCATTGCTACTCTCTCAGTTTTATTATCGACGCTTATCTGAAAGTGAAGAATTCAGATACATTACATATTATATTTTTACACGTGATTTGAACTAATGCTGAGGTATTGGCAATAAAGCCACTAACTCTCTTGCTCTCCAATACGAGGGTTGTACTGAAAGTCATGAACAATCCATTGCTATAATTCCAATTCCAACAATATAACAAAAACGACTGCATGATCGTAATCTACAGACTTTACACTATGTATTGACATATTGTGATGTCATTCTATCACATGACCACAAGCAATGTTTGCAAAATAGCCGACAATGATGTTTTGTTTCGACAGTGTGCTGTCATTCAATTCCTTGCTAACGAGGAAAAATCCGCTGCTGAAATTCACCTCAGACTTTAGTGTGCATACACAGATGTGTGCATGGGCGCCAGCAGTGTTAGGAGATGGATGAAATATTTCAAAGCTGGGAACACGAGCATCTAAAATGAGCCTCGTAGCGATAACCCCCAAACTACCTCCATGGGATGCAATAAGGAAAGAGTTGATGAATTCTGGGATGCATTCTGGTTGAATTTCTTGAACCTGCACAGGCCTGCTGTCCGCTATTCAGACACTTTTGAAGCTCCGTCATCCATTGTGCAAAAAACGCTTTGGAAAAAAGATAAGATCATCCTGCAGCACCGAAGCACTGCTTTCCGGATGTCCTCCAGCATCTTGTAGCATTGGCTTCGCAGCTTTTCCTTTACAGAACGGAGAAGATGGTAGTGGAGGGTGTCAAGTTGGGAATGTAGGGAGAGTGGGGAAGATGATCATGATTTTCTCCACAGTGAGAAGCTATATTACTTATTTTTATAAACTTACCAGAAGCCCATCTTTCTCTTGATCCACTTGTGCCAGATTGCCTCTAACAACAGACACCTCATTTTTAAGAAGCGCCACCTCTTGATCAAGTCTGGCTCTATCTTTCTCCAACTGTCTGACACGTTCTCGACAATTTGTAAGTTCCATTTCAGACTGCACAAGTTGTCCTTGAGAATCTGCGAGTGCTCTGTCTGTCTGCTCATGAAGGACTCTTTAAATAATGAAAAGAAAACTGATATAACATTTACAACTTTTTCATATATATATATATGATAAAAGTAAAAGACAGGACAATATTCTAAATTGTAAAACTGTCAATAAAACAATCAATTTTCATAAAACTATTCAATAAGATTTACAATTAAAAGAAATTCATAGGTTGTCAAACAAACGAAAGTAATATAACCTTTTGGGTTTAAATATTGACATACGTGAATCAAAATAAAGTAAAAATCACGCCATATTTGTAATTCTTTAATTTCTATTGATTTTAAACAATGAAGCTAACAAACAGAATAGTAAGTTCATTCAAACCTCACTTCAAACTTTAGTAATATAATATTAGAGCTGGAGAAAAAAAAAACACTGTGTTTGGCAAATAATGGGGTTTTTCATTTGTAATCTTTTGCTTCATGACTGTGGAACCCTTAAATAACTGCACATACTCCCTGGATGGTGTAAAATGATCAACACTTATGCTCATATGAATTATGGAATATATCTCCCCCACAACAAATGTAACAGCATCATATAAGAAAGCCAAACGACAAATTATGTTAACAAATGGAGTAATACAGTAAGGCCAAAAGTAACAAAGGAATATTTTGAGCAGATAAGAAATCTGAAAGACCCCAGTGTTTGCACGCAAGGAGTGACAAGCAGAAAAGATATGATTCTGCTTTATTTGTGCTAGCACAGATTCAGTTTAATAATAATTGGTTCGACAAAGCTTTCTGGACAGACGAAGCAAAACTTCTTTTTTGATGATGGAGTTGGTTATTTAACGACGCTGTATCAACTACTAGGTTATTTAGCGTCAATGAGATTGATGATAGCGAGATATTTGGCGAGATGGTGCCGAGGATTCGCCATAGATTACCTTGCATTCACATTACGGTTGGGGAAAACCTCGGAAAAAACCCAACCAGGTAATCAGCCCAAGCGGGGATCGAACCCGCGCCTGCATGCAACTTCAGACTGGCAGACAAGTGCCTTAACCGACTGAGCCACACTGGTGGCTTTGATGATGGAGTTAACACATGTAATAAACTGCAGAATTTGGTTTGAAAATGACACCCAGATTTTAATTTTATTCAACAAGGTCACTGTATGATGTGGGTTCACTTCGTAATTCATCACTGGTTCATATTTCGTCAGAGAAGACAACAGTAAAATAATAGACAGAGACCATCACAGTAAACAGAGAGCACTACTTTTTGTCACCCTTAAACTGACGAATCACGACCTAAAAAAGATAATCTTCATACAAGACGTTGCCTTGCAGCTATATCCCTGCAAAACAATTATATAGATTGTCATCAATAGGCACTATGGCCTCCACGATCTCCATATCCTAATCTGGCCATCTTTTGGTTAAAGAACGTATATATATTTTTTGTGGCACATCCAACAACCCTACAGCAACTGAAAGATGCAATCTCGCAAGAAATTAGGAATATTCCAAGACACCGTCTGCAAAATGCTGTGCATGGTGTCGCAGAAAAAAAAAAAGTGTTTGTTGAATAAGGAAACAGCAGGCTTACCAATGTTTTCTAAAAACCAAACCCCACTGTTTGCCCAACACAATGATTATTTTTCTAACTCAAATATTATATATTTATAATCACTTTAAAGTGTGAAGTGGCTTTTGAATAGCATTATATTATAAATTAAAAACGAAATTATAAACAACTGAATAAAAGAACCAATTACTGTATCATCAAATTGCTCTCAAGTTCTTTGGAAAGAAACGTAAAATAAGAAAAAAATATAAATGAAAATGTTTTAAGCTCATAGATTGCCATACATTCAGATGAGTTGTTATTTTTTTGTTGAAATATAGTCTAAGTAACTCACTTCAATGTGGAATGGAATAAAAAGAGCACATGATACTGGAATTCCTGTTTGATTACAATTGCTGGTTAACTTATTCAAATACATATCTTTTCCACACTTACTTGACTTGGTTGTACAATGCACGTTGTTCAGTTAGCTCAGACTGTGCAGTAAAAAGCTGATTCTGTAACGATTCCATTTGACTTTCCATATTTGAAATTGTTGCTTTCCGAGATCCTTGCGAAGATAATAATTCTCGTCTCTCAGCTTCTAACTTCCGCACTCTCTCTTCACTTTCTATAATCGTCTTTTCAAGGCGGGCATGCTCTGCTACTTGGGTTTCTGTAGCAATCTGTAATACAAGAGAAACAAATGTGAACGTGAAAGTTTTGGGTTTAATTGAAAAGTGAAAGAAAAAATGGTGTATTAATACTGATGATATCGTCATCAACATCATCATTAAAGAACAATAACGATGACAACAAGAACATACGAGTAAATTCCTCAGGAAGATGTTACAGCTTCGGATTTACGAGGTATTATACCAACACTAAAAATATTGAAACAAAAGAGATATAATCACATTATGTAAAATTATTGAAGCTGCAGGGTATTAATATATTTCTATATGTTTTAATACTTCAGTATCCAGGTTAATGTTAAAAATATAATTTAATTTTCTCATATCTGTAGAAAGTAATACGACAAATATAACAATTAAATTTGTACAAAGAATGCAGAATCAGCACTATAACAAACTACCACTCACATTAATTGCAAGGTAAAGAATTAACAATGATACTTGCTAACATATTAACTTTTAACAAATGATACCTTAATACCTTAAGACGTTCACGAAGAGCATCTCGTTCCTCTTCCAAACGTTCTATATCACCTTTTGCAAGATCCCGCTCTCGTTCCAATCGCTTTATTACTGTCTGAAATACAAACAGAAATAGCAAATTAATTGCAACTCGTAATGAGACTTGTAAAATTTAACAAACTTACGTCTTTCTCAACAAATGAAGTGATCATAATGATTTTTTAGCATAAAAAGGAAGAAAATTATTACAAATCTTCTTGAACTTTGTTGTACTATGTCCATCTGTATCACTAATTTCGATGAAAAAATTAATGTAAAATGATTCAAGATAATTTTACAATGCCCTTCAATGCAATTACTTAATATTTTTGTTCTTTTTTTATCTAATGGCAAGTACTTGACTTTGCAAAGTACATAGTACAGCATAATGATGATGATGAGGATGATTATGATGATGATTGAAGCAAATGTGGAATGCTAGTAGGAGGAACGGGAGTACTCATTGAAAACCTGCCACCAAGCACCTTCTTTGTCCATCACAAATTTCACTTGGATCTGCTGGGATTCGAAGCTAGGTTACCTTGCACAGAAAACTGACGCTCTAACTGTCTGGCTAACGGTACGCCACAACGAATATTAAATCTCTTAAAATATGTTTGCATTAAAATTTTTACTGTTGTTGTCCCCAGCCAACACCACCATCATTGTCAACAGAAGGAGTTTCAGAGTCACTTAATCCTGTACCATAAAATTCAAATGTTCCTGTTCCCTCATCGCCTTTGGGTCTTAAATAGTCTCATATCAACATTCTATTGACATATTATGCCAAAACAATTGTACTGGTATTTCTTTGCAACTTCCATTATATGTCCAATTTTTAATTTTTACCATATGTTGGTGCTCTTTCATCATCATATGAAATGCATTGGAGCAGCTTTACACAACCGTTTAGTGAAGCAATTAAAAAAATTAAGAATTTACAATAATCCAAACTGTCCTCTATGTGATTAAGAAGAAGAAGAAATGACTGAAGACCATCTTCAAACCTGTAATGCTCTACATGCTGGATCCATAATAGAAAAATACTGAAAAGCATGAGCACTAATGGCTTCATTGCCAAGGGCTGAGCATTAGACAACAAAAACTACATATTTTTCTTACATAAGTGAAAGTAGACACTTATTCATTTCAATTCTGACTCTCAACAGAATTATTTAAAACATATTCAGTGCTTTTTCTATTTTGAAGGCAATGACTAGGTATGGTAAAACGTACATAAATCCATTAAAATGTTTACAAAAAAATAAATAAACACTGTAATGAAAATTAGAATAGAAAGCCAATACCTCTGAAACAGAACATTGAACACAATACTGGCAAACAACTAAAAATTGAGCATAATTATAATCGTTATTGGTTTTGATCAGAATATTATAATCTGGGACAGCTGAAGAAGATACACTGCAGTGTGATAAAACAAAAATGAAAGATAATATACACAGTTTTAGTTCCCATTTTATTTTATTTATTTTATTATTATTATTATTATTATTGTTATTATTATTATTATTATTATTATTATTATTATTTTCTATATTTCTCTTATATTAATATTGTATTATATAATTTCTGTAACTGTAATTTTAATTTTAGTTCCTATTTTATTTTAATTTATATTCTCTTATAGGCCTATTAATATTATATCTGAACTGATACCGAACACAAGCGCTGCTCATTCGGTCTCAAATTTTGTTAAAACCACTGTATCTTTTTTTTATATATTGATTGTATTATTTTATTTCTATTTCTCTTATTTGTAATTATATTCTTTATTCTGTATATTTAAATTTAAATAAATAAATAGATTTCAGGTACCAACATATATCAATAAGGATAGAAAGTTTGAAATTTATTAACTACAACAAAGAAGTACACAGAATATTGACGTTCCTCAATAAAATTGCTCCTTAAACATTCATTCTAAGCAGGTTGTCAGATGATGGAAGACAAATAATCATCATCATCATCATCATCATCATCATCATCATCATCCTATCATGTTAAAATTCTTACTTCTACAAGAAATTTTCCACCTAATCTCTTCATGGGGCATCCCAATGATCTTCTCTTCTCCCAATTGGTCGATAGTTCAAAACTGCCATAGGAAAACTGGATCTGGACATTTTGTTCACGTGCTGATGTCAGTTATTTTGATAATGATGAAAAGCAAGAGGAGGAGGAGGAGAGGAGAAGAGAAGGAGGAGGAGGAGGAGGAGGAGGAGGAGAAGCAGAAGAAGAAGAAGAAGAATAAGAAGAAGAAGAAGAAGAAGAAGAAGAAAGGGACAGCACTAAGACTTATGTATTCATGACATCTCTTCCGCTTCTCAGATCAATTTACACTGCATTTAGTTAGCAACACTAAATATACATACAGATAAAAAATAATTCAATATTTATGGAGGTGAACTTGAATTAAATATGAAAGATCAATTATTTCTGCTTCCACAGCAAAGAGAAATTCTTTTATTTACCTTCAGAGACATTCCAGAAGCCTGGTCCAACGCACACGGAGATGTCATTGTCGAATGTGTGTCTTTCTTTGGCACAAAATCAATGCGAGACTTCAAAAGATCTGTCTCCTTGGTTAACTCACGATTCACTTGCTGCAGTTCCAACAGTTTCTGTTCCTTTTCATTCAGTTTCCGTCGTAGTTCATTACACTAACAAGATACAATACAACTCAAGTCATTAACAGCCAATTATAAATTCAGCAGACATCTTCACGAACATATATCTTCAAACAATATTTAATGCTTTACAAACCAACGTCATAAAATTAGCAATAAATACACAAGAATAATAAAATAAACATACATAAATTACTGAATAGATTTTCAACTTCAAATATCAAATAATAAGACCACAA
Source organism: Periplaneta americana (assembly GCF_040183065.1). Taxonomy (NCBI): domain Eukaryota; kingdom Metazoa; phylum Arthropoda; class Insecta; order Blattodea; family Blattidae; genus Periplaneta; species Periplaneta americana. The sequence goes on from NC_091120.1 coordinate 52,335,503, forward strand.
TGGTCACCATTCAAGTTAATACAGTGGTTATTTATCAATACTGCTCGGTTTGAAGTCTTTAATTTTTTAGAGGATTTTTAAACATATCTTTAAACATAAAAATATACAGCAAGAAAACCTCCTGTCTGACAAATGAAGGATACACGGGAAAAACGATCAAGGTCCATCAAAAATCGAAATTGAGTTAATAATGCTATCTTATAGTGGAAAGGAAGTACTATCATGTGGTCTAGCTAGTAATAAGAAATCATCGTTCTTGACATTCCACTACGTCAATTTCTATTAAATACACACATAACAAAGTATTAAGTGCTTAAACTTTAAAATTCGTTTTCTCGAAACTTTCTAAAATGGACCTTGATCGTTATTCCCGTGTACCCTTCAAATAGTACTGCTTATACGTAATATCATAACATAATAGGTAATAGTGATAGTTTGGAATGAGCAAAGCTGTGCACTGAGTAACATAAGGACAATTACAATCATTACAGTTCGACATTGATCTTAAAATGTAACTAGCAATCTAGTATTAATATAAATTTTACATTATGCAAATAAATATAAATATTATCCTCCCTTCATTTTTTGTTACTATGGGTATTATAGCATTCCATAGAAGCTAAACCAAACAACTAGTTTTAGCTAAAATTGTCTCAAAAACTCACTCCTATCATGTTAAGAACCTAAGTACAGCCTCTGCATGTCTCAGTAAACAAGAAAATTTAATAGCCCACTCCCCAAGAATAAGGGTCTAACTCTGTTGTGAAAATATGTACCTTAAACTCTTATTCTGGGAACGATATTCAATTATTTTTTTAATTAGATATTCTGTTACACATGATGCATATTAATTGCATCTCCTTTCAATCCACCATAAAACGCATACATGATTCCATTAGAATTCATATTTCTACCAGCCATAATCTTCGATTATTATTATTCTGTCTTCACAGTAATAAATTTGGCACACTTGAGAAATTAAATCCAACAAGCCAAGGTCCGAAATATCTTAGTGACTACATATTGAGGCACTGGGAACCAAGCAACTTGCCTATCTGATTACAATGTACGACTTTTTGCAAGTCAATATCATCCATATATCAATGTGAATCTTAATGAGGAAATTACTTACTTACTTACTTACTGGCTTTTAAGGAACCTGGAGGTTCATTGCCGCCCTCACATAAGCCCGCCATTGGTCCCTATCCTGAGCAAGATTAATCCAGTCTCTACCATCATATCCCACCTCCCTCAAATCCATTTTAATATTATCTTCCCACCTACAGCTCTGCCTCCCCAAAGGTCTTTTTCCCTCCGGCCTCCCAACTAACACTCTATATGCATTTCTGGATTCGCCCATACGTGCTACATGTCCTGCCCATCTCAAACGTCTGGATTTTATGTTCCTAATTACGTCAGGTGAAGAATACAATGCGTGCAGCTCTGCGTTGTGTAACTTCCTCCATTCTCCTGTAACTTCATCCCTCTTAGCCCCAAATATTTTCCTAAGAACCTTTTTCTCAAACACCCTTAATCTCTGTTCCTCTCTCAAAGTGAGAGTCCAAGTTGAATGAGGAAATTATCACACCTAAAGAAATTAAATAACTCTGTATTACTTACAATAAATTATTTTGCATGGAATTCGATTATTTATCTAAACATGTGAAATCAACTAGGCCACATTCAGGAATTAACCTTCTTAGATGAATGTAATTTTATTAATATATAAAATTAAAACACATGCAAAATTAAAAAGTTTCATATTTTTTCACATTTGGATTCTTCCTTTCTAAATAAAATTGTAACCACTGAAGATTGTCCAAAATCAAAGCATAAGAGAAGGAAAAACATTTAACATAAAATGTTTACAAAAATAATGAAAATGTATCTTCATATTTCATATCAATTTTCTTACTTATTTCTTAGAGAGATATCACAGTATTCGAAATATCTTTTCCGAAAATCATTACAGTAAAAATTATTAACCAAGACTATGGTATGGAGAATCTTCAATTGTCTCTCTTATTCCAATCATTTGAATCATGATTGAAAATGCGCAAAAATAACTTACGTTGTTCTTGGATGCAGTTAAGGTGTTAATCTGGTCTTTCAAACGAAGACATTCACTGAAGTAGTAATCTTTCTCTGACTGTATTTTTTCTATCCTAGTTTCATACTGTTTGGAAATTTGCTGCAAAAAAGAACAAATTCACTATTTCATATGTTACGAAAAACATGTAATTTCATATAATATATACAAAAATGGGGTGAATTAAATTAAAACTTGCCATCTGAAGAAGTGATGAAAGTTTCAGGTAAAAAAGGAATCAAGTATTTTGTTATATTTAAAAATGTAGTCTATTCAGTCCAGTGTTTTATTGTTGTTGTTAATTTTATATATTTTTCTGAGGAACGGTCTGCTCTTGATAATTTGTGAGGTACCTGGAACGGAGATTAACTGTGGAACTATACACTTCAAAACATTCACAGTTTGCTGTACATTTGCACAGTAAAGATCTTACATACACTAAACAGTCACGATCTATAAAACAACTAAAAATTGAAATTACTAGTAAAATTTGAAAGAAAGTAATAACAAAATTCTGGAATTTTCTGATATTAAAGACAATAATGATGGCTCTTTTTGAAAGAATTGTGCAATTAAAGACACTATAAGATTACTGTAGAATCTTGCATTCACATAATGGTCTTATCAAACGAAATTGAAATAAATGTAACCTATATTCGACAGTTCATTCCAGGAATTCATAAACAATGTTTTTAAAATTAAAGACGACCGAACTATTCTTCATTATTAATCTATTATGTAATCACCTCTAAATTTACTTGTTGTTTTCTAATGCCAGGCGTTTGACAATAAAGTCATTTGACCTCTTGCACTCCAATATTTTTCAAAGATATTATCATGGTCAGCCACTGAAGCACAGATTTTGAGGTGTTCCGAATCCATTTCTTGGTTTGAGTTGCACAATGGGCAGTTAGGGGACTGATATATTCCAATTCTATGCAGGTGTTTGGACAAACAATCATGGCCTGTTGCCAATCTAAATGCAGCTACAGACGATTTTCGTGGTAAATCGGGAATTAACTGTGGATTTTGATGCAGAGAGTTCCATTTTTTCCCTTGGGATTGAGTTATCAAATTTTGTTTGTTGAAGTCTAAGTATGTAAATTTAATAAATCTCTTCACAGAGTAATACGTAGATTTAGTAGAAGGTCTGTAAGTAGCAGTGCATCCACATTCTCGTTTCCCAGGATTCCACAATGGGATGGTATCCATTGGAATACAATTCTTTTATTGAGTGATATTAATTCAGAGAGCATTTTAGTTATTTCTGCTGTTTGAGATGAAGATGTGTGTTTACTTAATATCCCACACAATGAGACAAACTGACTTAAAATAACCTAATGTTCATTTGCCATAACCTAGATTTCTCACTTCAATCTTTTCCATCTAGACTAGCAGTTATCATGCTAGTACTAAGGTTATATCTGGCTGAGAACAATTGATTTTAAAATGTGATAAAATTTTTTGCTAAGTAAAGTTGTGAATCTCATTTCATAGATTTACGGCACATAAAAAAGCCTGTCTCGGGGTTGGTAAAATAATTTATTCATTACATATTTTACCGGTACATAAAATATCTGTAATTTACATGGGGTAAAAATCTGGTATTTATGGAGATGTACGGTATATGACTGATTTTCTTTTGTGTATTGTATTTGGGGAAGAAACTAGTTTTTTATGCAGATAAGACTGATTTCCTTTCGTGTATTGTACTTGGAGAAGACACTAGTTTTTATGCAGATGTATAGGACTGATTTTCTTTTGTGTATTGTACTTGGGGAAGAAACTAGTTTTTATGCAGATGTATGACTAATGTTCTTTCGTGTATTGTATCTGTGGAAGAAACTACTAGTTTTTATGCAGATATAGGCCTATATGACTGATTTTCTTTCAAGTACTGTAATAACAATATAAATCTATTTTAATTCTATAAGGTAAATGATATAAAACTCCAAATCCTGCCATTGAAAACAAACAAACTTTAATTCTATACATTCTAAACTTAATTTTTCTTACACATTTCACTATGAAATCATTATTTTCTGAAGATTGTTCAAACAGGCAGGCACCTATTAACAGGTTTTGCAGAAATCGTATTTGTTCCTTCACATATATTTTTTAAAAATTGGGAAGACAACTTGCTACACTAATAAAAATACAAATTATATGGCACAGAATTGAAGATCCGTTGCTGGTATACAGACAATGTCTCAGACTTCTTGACTGCTGTATTTCTACTCATTTAATAGTGAAACTTTCTTATACTAAAAGCAAGTGGTAGTATAGTTCAGTGGTAGAATATTCAACTGTAGATCGAGAGATCCCTGATTCAAACCCTGGTGCCCCCTATTTTTTTCATAATTACATTGTTAAGTCTTAATAACTGTTTCCTGCTGTTATCAAGAAGATGGGTGTTGAAGCAATTTACAGTATTTAATTTGTGTACGTTTCTTAACAAACAGTAATTTTTTTAAATATGCCTGGTGTTGTTTGAGCCACTTCACTGATCAGTCGCAACTGCTGTCATGTGACATCCGGTAGTAAACAATTCTTCATTTTTCTATATACACTTTTAACACTTATATAGTCTAGGTTTTGGACAGTGGAACACAAGACTTCGAAACTAGTCAAGCAAGGTAAATCCTAAATATTAACTGGTAAAGAAGTTGGAAATTTAATCAGTAAACAATTATTGACAATTGGCAAAACAGTTGAAAGTCAGTGCTAAAAATACCTTTCACAATAGTGTTGAAGCTTCTTTTTTGCACTCTACCCTGTAATAGTTAATTTTTAAAATACTTGCCTAGAGTTAAAAGATCTTCTTTTAGGAATGGCTTTCTAAAAACAATATTTTAACAAAAATGACTATAATACAAAATATGATTAACATTCATTTAATAATATCTGTGTCTGTCACATTAATCATATGTACACTTAATAATCATAATTTTACCAATTTTAAAACCTCAAACATTTTTCATTTTGAATTGTTTACCCTTGTCTGGGCAGTTTTCCAATAAGAGCATATAAAAACAACAAAGAGGTTTTGCGTTTTTTGTCGTACATAACAAACATTACAAGAGCCATGGTTTTCTGGCATTTTTTTTTAAGTCATTTCGGTATGTATTTTAAACATCAAGAGAAAAATGTATTTTACACATAACTGCACAACTCTGATTGTCACTGTGAGTGAGTTCCAGGCAAAATTTCTTAGCTATTTCTCGTTCATGTTGAATTTCAACAATTCTACCATCTCAATTCCATTTACTTTTTTTTTTTTTTTTGCAGATACTTAATTCCTTGCAATTGTAGAAATGAATTTAACAATAACATTTTTCAATCTATTTATCTCTCATGTTCAATTAGTAATTCTTTAAAATCAATCTGTGTCCATGAATTGAACATATCAATCAATCAATCAATAATCCAATCCATTTGAATCGTATAAATTATCTCATCTTTTGCCACTGCCTCACTTCCAATCCGGAATTTTTTATCATCCACTCACTCCAGTTTGCCAACATTTTCTTGGTCGCACTCCTATCATTCTTGCAAAGTCCATTCCATTATCTTTGGGCAGTCTTAGTTTTGCATTCTTTTTATATAATCATATAAAAATAACGGCTGTTTTCTATAGTGTGTTGTTGTTACCTAATGGCGAGACATAAGGATTCAATCCATGAGTCTTCTGGTATTCCAGTACAGTTTGAGAGTTCTTCGTCTTCTGGAGATTAGGATCCAGTTTTCGGCAATGAAGTAGATGTTCTCCATTCATTTTAGTGCTTTGGTCCTTACAGATGGTGCAGTAATAATAATTTATATAGCCCATGTTTTCCCGTAGTCTATAATTTCGGACTCCATTTCACTTAGATATTGATAGTGAATATTATGAGGATACTTAAACATTTAAAAATAATATAGTCTGAAATATTTGTGTTTCAAATACCAGTAATATTATTCATTAACATGACATCTCAAGGTAAATGAAAGATACAGCAACTAGATAGAGGGATGTATTTAAATAAATATTGAATTAGTACTGGTAATGTGAAAAGGCACAAGATATGTATTTTTATTAAAGCAATTAGACATCATCCTGATTGTGCTGTATTTTAATTGTCTCGTAATAATCTCTTTCTATTATCTAATATTATTTGAAATATATTAACATTCTATGTATTTTAGTTTAATTCTGCTACACAGTTTATTTCAGTGTTTAATTAATAGTTCATAGTATTTTGTTGTTTAATTTGTAAATAACTTTTGTATACATGTAACTCTCATCTAAATCAAATTGTTGGATTCTTTGTAAGTTCATGCATATGTATATACACTTTTTGCTGGTTGAGTGGAAGAGAAGGCCTTACGGCCTTAACTCTGCCAGCTAAAATAAATCATTATTATTATTATCATTATTATATGGGAAAGATCAAAATGTATCTTACCACTCTCACTCTTTCTAATTAAATTATCAAATTGCTTTTATCTTCAATTAAACAGTATTCTATAACAAGTGTATTAAACTAAAAAGATCATCAAGTTAATTCATATCATCAAGACTGTATATCTATAGCTGTCTTCAGATAACAAACCAAGTAAGTTTTCACATTATTTCTTTAACTTAGTGAATGGCAAATATCAATAAGCAATATTTAAAACTAATCAGTTTACAGTAAACCTACTGGTAGTACTTTATCTATTTCAAGGCAGCCATTGTTTGGGTAGTCTTTCTGAACTTCTGTTTAAAACGAAAGAGAGAAAAAATTATCCTTCCACGTCCTTATAAAATATCTTCGTCTTATAGCATAACACTCTTATAAATTAGGGGTAGTTGACCCATCATATTTCACAGAGATTTTAAGATTTCCTTACTTTTCATTATACCATAAAAATAACCTATTGTTTAGCATTATAAACGAAAGTTACATAAATTCGGTACTGATAGAAGTAAACATTATTTGAAATCTGTTATATGCCCAAACACACAGTAAAACAATGTAATGGACATAAATATCATATATATCAATAATAATTCTATAAATATGCCTATAATCAAAATAAAACTTCTGCTTACTTTGACATTATTTTCTGGAGGAGAAGTTTGCTTACGTGGACTGTCTCCTCTCTGAGTTCTGGGAGGACTTTTGCTCTTTGGCCTCTTCTCTGGTTGTGTCTTCTTTGGAGATGATGCAGGTGTTGTCTCCACTCTTGATGTCAACATGCTTTCCAGTTCTGATATTCTACGTTTCTGTAAAGTTGTTTCTTGCACCAAACGTTCTATCTCATGATTGAGACCACGTTCTACAGAAAAATCAAATTAGAATCAATTAAGGGACAAAAATATGTATGTTTGTTGTTTATTCAACTCTCCAAAGGCAGGTCTGAATCTCAAAAGTGATACCAATAAGGCACCACTTATGAGGCAACTAGCTCAGGAGGTAGTAAAATGGTACACAATCGACCTTCATAGGCCACAGAACATAAGACACTTAATAAGAAGATCAACATTATAAATAATTTAGATTTCACATAGTTAAGAAAAATATAACACAAATACGCAACTAATAAAGTATATTCAAGTTACATACCAATAATTTTAAGTTCATTGATGTGATCTGAATTTTTCTTCTTTTCATCAAGTGCACTATCTAATTTTCTCTGTAGGTGATGTTTTTCATTTCTTACACCTTCTATACTTGCTTGCAGTTCTTGATTATTTCTTTTCAACTCTAATACTTCTCGTTCTAGATCATGTATTTGCATCAAACTGTTGTCCAATTTTCCCTGGGAATACATTCAAATTAATATAGACAGTATGTAGCAAATACTTAATTTTAAGCACTATCTTCCAGAAACAAGCTTAACAAAACTAAATTAATTAGTCTCTATCGAACTGGGGTAGAAAGAGAGTGAGTGTGCTTGTGCGTGTGTATAATGCCTACTTTGCATGATTCGGGTTACTGTGGATAGATGGCAGAACTGTGACCTATTTTCAAATTGCACACCACTTTGGCAGGTCACGTTATGCATGATGTGTATCTGTGAAGAGTTACGTCGTGTACTAGGGTGAATATATGTTAAGTGTTCGTGAGAGACTATAGTAAATAGTGAATGAGTGTAAGGAAAAGAGAAGGATGCCATAATGAGTGAATGTAAGTTAGAGGTATGAATCTAAATTATAAGAGCATCTACAAAAAGGAATATTTATAATGAATGTAATAGTGGTACCAGACACAAAATTGTAAGGTCCACATTACATGGATGTAATTGTTGACATGAAATATAACAAACCACAGCATAATACGAGGGGGATCCAGGAAATAACGACCATTCGCGCATACCCGCCACACAGCTGACTCCCCTTCCTTGTTTGAAGGTCAACTGGCTTCCTTAACATGTGTTCTCATAATGTTGTGAGTACTGGTTGCAACAAGTCGCCATTGTGCATTTTGTGTTACTTCAAAATGAACGACGTGATTGATAATCCCGCCGACTGTGAGGTGAGGAGTGTGATTCGATTTTTGAATGCCCAACATTTGAAACCTGCAGAAATTTACAGACAATTGAAAGAAGTGTATGGTGATACTGTAATGAATGAAAGAAATGTGAGAAAATGGTGCGAAATGTTCAACAATGGGCAAACAAATGTCCATGATGAAACTCGACCTGGACGCCCATCACTCATCACAGAAGACCTGAAGACTAATGTGAACGACAGAATCTTGCAAGACAGGCACACATCACTCGACGAATTGCATATTGCCTTTCCTGACATTTCTCGTTCTTTGTTTGGTGAAATTGTGTCGCAACATCTTGGCTACCACAAAATCTGTGCACGATGGGTTCCACGGCAACTGAGTGACCAACACAAAACTCAGAGAATGGCCTCAGCATTGACATTCTTGATGCGATATCACACAGATGGAGACGCCTTTCTTGATCAAATTGTGACTGGTGATGAGACCTGGATGTCTCACAACACCCCAGAGACCAAGGGCCAATCACGTCAGTGGCATCATCCCTCATCACCCAAGAAACCGAGAAAATTCAAACAGACTCTCTCAACACAAAAAGTCATGGCTACTGTCTTTTGGGATCGCAAAGGTGTTCTTTTGCTGGATTTCATGCCAAAAGGCACTACGATCAATGCAAATCGTTATTGTGAGACTTTACGAAAACTACGGCGAGCCATCCAAAATAAGAGGCGAGGAATGCTTTCGAGAGGAGTTGTGCTTCTTCACGACAACGCCCGCCCGCACACTGCTGCTTCAACTCGAGAATTGCTGGATCAATTTGGTTGGGAAATCTTTGATCATCCGCCCTATAGTCCAGACCTTGCTCCTAGCGATTTTCACCTTTTCACTAAGCTGAAAGACTTTCTGGGTAGTACGCGTTTTGGAAGTGATGAAGAGTTGAAGAAGACAGTGAACACCTGGCTTAATGAACTGGCGGCAGAGGAGTATAACACGGGAATTCTAAAGCTAGTGAACAGATACGACAAATGTTTAAATGTAGGTGGTGATTATGTAGAGAAGTAAAGGAAGCTTCAGTTATGTAACGGACTTTGTTTTTTCAAATAAATATATTTTTTTAATTATTACAACAAAACGGTCGTTATTTCCTGGATCCCCCTCGTAATTAGTTTCTAATAATTTTATTTTAGTAAATTATTTTACGATGCTTTTATAAACATCTAAGGTTATTTAGTGTCTGAATGAGATGAAGATGATAATGTCTGTGAAATGAGTCCAGGGTCCAGCACCGAAAGTTACCCAGCATTTTCTCATATTGGGTTGATGAGGTCAAAATACTGAAGATATACGTAAGAAATTTATAAAAGAAAAATTCCTACAAATAAATAAAGAAATAACTATAAAAAACTCATGAATATTAATAGCATTAAATTGCAAAAGCAATTAGGTTTATATCTTTTTTTGGTTAAAAAAATTAGAATGGATAGAATAAATGAAATAAGTGAACGAAAGAAATAAATAAATATATAAATAAATAGTGAAATAATTGTAGTGTATATTTTTTTTTTTCTTGTGTCATAGATGTAAAATTATGCATGAAAGAAAGTAGCAAGTGTTGCTGTATGGAGAAATACGAGGAAAGCCAACATCTCTTAATAATAAACAAATACACTGAAAATAAAATACCGGAGAAGATTGCAAAATTAAAAAATAAAAGGAGAGAATTATTAAGGGAAAGTAAAGTTACTGAGCTGACAAATAAATTCAATTTTGGAAAGTACACTTTTTCTAGACGCACAGATAATAACATATTTGACTTGCAGTTAGTTAGAAATTATTTGGCTATCTTTTTTATTTCTAAATTTAATAGTTTTGAAGGTACGTCAAAAGAATATTATGAAATAAAATTAAGGAATGAAGGCTTACCAACGAGAGAGAGCTTGTATGAATTGTATAAATATTTCTGTAAGGAAAGAGGTATGGAAGAAACTAGAATAAGAGATGATTTAGATATGCTAGCTGCACATTGCAGATTGAAGAGGGAAGTACAACTTAGGAAAGTAAACAAATACTGATTGTATCTACATTCTAGAATGAGTTGAGTCTTGCACAAAACTAAAAGCTAGTGCAAGATAAAACAAATTTTGTAAATATGTAAACTGTAGAAATTGTATTTAAATAATACTACATCTTTGTGTAAAATTGTTGTAAAGTGTGTAATGTAAGAGTTAAATTGATTTACTTGTATGTACTTTGTCTGTGATCTAGTGTATAATAAATATCACATAATATCACCAGGCCTCCACATGTACGCGGTGCTCCCCCCCCCCCTTCATCCGGACATCGGGCACGGTACCAAGGTCACTCTTTCGGACCTTATGAGGGCCAGTATTTAAAATGAATACTCCCCTTCACACAGACCTCAACCGGATTGGACAACGTAGGACCAATCAGATGCCAGAAGGAGAACCTACGACCTATCACCACAAGTACTCCCCCCATCGAGACTACTATATATATACGAGCTGGCAGACTATTTCCTTATCCAACAACTGCTCTGAAGATGACCACAACACAGCGGTCGAAACGTCAGCCATTAACACCAAGACAACGCGGTAGAAGCCCTGAAGCTTATCCACACACCACATAATATCATATTGGGTTGAGGGAAAACCCCGGAAAAAAACCTAGTTTCTAATAATAATAATGATGATAATGATAATGATAATAATAATAATAATAATAATAGTAATAATAATAATAACAACAATAACAATAATAATAACAATAATAACAATAGTAATAATAATAATAATAATAATAATAACAATAACAACAATAATAATAATAATAATAATAATAATAATAACAATAATAATAAAGTTTAATTGTTTTTGCTTTATACATTGCAATAAGGTAATAAATTCACTTACCTGAATCTTGGACACCCTCATAGAGTTTTCTTTTACAGTGGAATTACATTCAGCTTCAACTGCTAAAGCCATTTGATCAATATCACGCAACTCCTGTTCCAGTTTTTTATTGCGATCTGCTAACATTACTGCACGTGTCATTGCTTCATGCTGACTAGCAACAGCCTCTGAAATAATGATTATGTGCTAAATTTAACTACAAAGACCTTCTGGAAAAAAACATGATTTGATTTATTTGTAAAGTCATCAATATACAGTATTAATTTCCTTGTTGTTGTTGTTTAGTCAACTATCCGAAGACAGATCTGAACCTCAGAAGTGATACCAATAAGGAATGACTCATAAGGCAACTGGGCCAGGAGATAATGGGGTAGGGTGGCCAGTTTGCATATTGTTATTTATCCAGACATAAAAGAAATATTACTTTCTTCCTTTCCCTTCTTTATGGATTAGGCCAAGTAACCTGTTCCGTCTACAAGAGAAATGATCCTGCTATCTTGCTCTCAGGCAACCCATGTCTCTAATTCCTATTGGTGTATTATGTTAGAATCTGTTTCGGTAGTCTAGTCTTGTCCATTTTCAAAATATGATCATACATAATTTATTTCAGTTATGTAATTTTGTCACTTAAATTATATACAGTGGATAAATCAAGAGAAAATAGAAATTGTGCGGAATTAGTTTGATGGTACAGTATAACCCCGATTATATTTCCATCACCCTATTAACTGATCATCAGATTATCCTACTATTTTTCTCTCGCTCTTTTTTTTCTAGAGAGGATTATTACAAGTCCTTAACGTTACATACTCTGTAGTAGAAATGCTGCTGGGATCAGCAAGATAAACAGATACTTGTTGGTGGGGTTGTAAAATATAAATAGTTACTTGTTGGTGGGATTGTTTTCAAAGAAATGACCTCCAAGAACTTACAATTGCAAACCTGTATACTATTCATTGTCCTACTGTTCTTCAAGTGGCCATACTGTATAATTTCTACGTGAAAAGTCTTCCATAGGTTTCAAAAGAAAACGTGCTAAATATTTTAAAAGTACAAATAACTGAGCAGTTTTAGAAGGGAGATTTGTGTTACAAAACTATGAGCGATTTAATAAGAAAACGAGGATAAAGTGTATTAAGTATGTAAATCTACAACACGAAACCTCCTCTATTTCTATCTTTCTGCAGACAGGTATCACAAAGAGTATTCATAGCCATTAATAGGAAAACAAGAATACAGTGTATAAAGTATGTAAATCCACAAGGACAGGTATCACAAGGAGTTTTCTTGGTTCTTAATAAGAAAACTCTACTTCTATCTATCCATGGACAGGTATCACAAAGAGTTTCCTTGGTCCTTAATAAGAAAACAAGAATACAGTGTATAAAGTATGTAAATCTACAACACGAAACCTCTTCTACTTCTACCTTTTCATGGACAGGTATCACAAGGAGTTTTCTTGGTTCTTAATAAGAAAACTCTACTTCTATCTATCCATGGACAGGTATCATAAGTCCTTAATAAGAAAACAAGAATACAGTGTATAAAGTATGTAAATCTACAACACGAAACCTCTTCTACTTCTATCTATCCATAGACAGGTATCACAAGGAGTTTTCTTGGTTCTTAATAAGAAAACTCTACTTCTATCTATCCATGGACAGGTATCACAAGGAGTTTTCTTGGTTCTTAATAAGAGAACACTACTTCTTGCCCCTTAAAAATCCGTTGTTAACAACAGGACTTATATTAGTGAACTTTTGATCCACTACCTAGCATGTTAAACACAAGACCACGGAGGAAATTACGAAACTGAAAGTATTGTACACTTAATTCATGAAAATATTTTATGGTACGGATTATCCAATTTTTTCGAATAACCGTTCAATCCATTCCCTTCATTACCATGGATAATAGAGGTTCTACTGTACAATATTACAGGAACCCATAGAACTCTTAAAAACTCATCCATAGAATAAGATTATATTTTTTACTATAGTAGTTCTTCCCCTTTTTTACGACTATCTCTGTTATTCCAGTTATTAGTTTGTTGAATAGTGTCAATACTATCCCCAGCAGAAGCTTGCTGACTTAAAAAAATCTTGTCTACTAACCAAACTAAACAGCATGAAGATTTGAAAGTAAATAAGCCAAATATTTGATACACAGGTCTCTACTGTTACCACACAGTTTATTGTGCAATTAAAAAACCAAGAGAAAAATCTTAAAGCCTACTTTAGAGAAACCATTTTGTTCAATTTTAGCTCAACAACTTTACACAAGTTTGTTATTTTTTTTAGTAAAAATGATTATATTCCATATGTAGGCTATACCTTATATTATACAAAATGCTCAGTCATTTTTTCGAGAAAATAATGAACGAATTTGCATGTTGCTGAAATAAACCTGGGAACAGACAAATTTAGATCCAAGTAACTAGTGAATTAAAACAAATTTTCCAATTTGTATAGTGATGTCTCATTTCCAACATTATACTCACCTTTTAGTTGTTGTTCTAAATCTTTTTTCTTCATTTCCAGAGTTTTAACTTCATTGGTCGAAGTGTTCAATTGATGAGTCATATCTTTACAACTGCAGCAGCAGTCCTTTCTGACAGCACCAATTGGTCGGCCACCTTCCAACATACTTGTAAGACGTTGGATTTCGCTATCTCGATTATTTAGCTATGTACAAACATATTATATGGTCACTTCATTGTTATCAAAATTGATGCTACCATGTGACACAGAAGTCAGTTGACAAATGGTAAACACTATTCTAATTGAAAATACAATTGTATGCAGTATGCTCACTACCGCAAATGTTCAAAATGTGCTTAATTTACTTGAAGACAGTGCCTCACCCGATCCTGACATTCTTCTGTCATGCTTGCAGGTGGGATGTGCTGGATAGTATGGGAGATCATCTGTTTCAAGTCATCTATAAATGTAGGTTCTGTTTGAAAATGTGCTATTTCACAAAACCCCATAGAAAGAAATCAAGGGGTGGAGATCATGACTGAGGTCCACCTCATCCAACCAGTGCACACCAAACATTTCAATTAGCTTTGGCGAACTGCTAGAGCATAATGTGCCATGACCACTTATTACTGAAACCACATTCTTACCAATTTGTTCAGTGGCAAATTATACGGAAACTCCATTACAGTGCTGTCCAGCAATTCCCCATATGTGTGTTGGTTTACATTTCCATCAAATAAACATAGTCCCACAACCATATCACCTAGTATTCCATACCACATCATAACTTTTGGAGCACCAGAGTTGTTAGCTTCATGCATTCATCTTGGGTTTTCTTTGGATCAGTATCGTGCATTTTGTGTATGAGCATGCACATCCAAAAAGAATAAGCATTTGTCACTGAACAGAACATACTGAAGGAAGGATTGATCAGTACGCAAATGCTGCAAGATTCAGTTGCAATATGTTTGCCTCTTGAGCAGGGGCGAATGCTAGTCACGAAAGTTAGGCTTGCTCTTTTATACAAAGGGGAAGATGGGAGGATATAATAATTCATAATTAATAAAAATAATTTAATCAGACCCACATAAATAATTTATTTTATAATTATGAAATCATTATGAGTCATGGATCATATTCGCTTGTGAGATGTAGAAGTTCGATATAATATAACAAACATAACCAACAAAATAGTTTATTTAGTTTTTTTTCGACCCTGCCAACCAATGCACATTGTTCTATTGAGCTGCACTGAACGAGCGCACATATTCTCTATAATGTCTGTCTTCTCCTGAATAGTCCTTCGGGAAAATGAATTTAATAATAAGGTTTCAATGACACACAATTCCGAACTCATTGCAATACTTCAAATTAATGTTTAAGAATTAATAATACATGCATTCCGCTCATACAATTACATTGCACAACACATTCCTGCTGTCAATACTGCTCTGTGTAACGTTAAATAGTCATTGGTGTAGCTCTCGGATCAGAGCTTCAAACAACACATAACAGAAGCATGTGCGCCTAGGACAGACCAAGGAGGAAGGCACTTGCGCGCGCATCATATTCTTGCTATTTCTACGTCTTTCCTGTAGCTCCGAGAAATGAGCAAGCATTTCGATACTTGCGATGTGCACCTGCGGATGGTATTACGCCTATACAGCATTCCAAAAATCAAAATAAATTTTAATGTACGTAACGCCATTTTGAGAAATACACATTCTACGAAAATATTGGGCTTGCGCAGCAAGCATAGCATTCCCTGAGAAATCGCCCCTGCTCTTGAGTGGATCCTTTTTTTGCTCTAATTTGTAGGAGTTAAAACGTGCAGATTTCAATAGCCTGTGAACAGATTCTCTACTGATACCACTTTCTATAGCCACATAGCACAATGACATTTTAGGGCTGGCCGTCATCTTCACAATCACGTCTATTGAATGCTATCCATCAGTAGCAGATTTGGGACGAAAGGTGGATAATTCTAGAGATACAAAAGGGGAATATGTACTGCCAACCTAACAGTAAAAGGTAAAGGTAAAGGTATCCCCGTAACATGCCATGAAGGCACTTGGGGGGCATGGAGGTAGAGCTCCATGCTTTCCATGACCTCGGCACTAGAATGAGGTGGTGTGGTCGGCACCACGCTCTGACCGCCTTTTACCCCCGGGAAAGACCCGGTACTCAATTTCATAGGAGGCTGAGTGAACCTCGGGGCCGTTCTGAAAGTTTGGCAACGAGAAAAAATCCTGTCACCACCTGGGATCGAACCCCCGACCTTCCAGTCCGTAGCCAGCTGCTCTACCAACTGAGCTACCCGGCCGCCGCTGCCAACCTAACAGTACAAATGAAAAAGATCTCTCAGATTACAGACATCTTGGAGGGAACACGTCATTATGTTACTTTGTACAACAATTATTTCAGTTTTACAATTAGTAATGTTTCCCATTTGTCAACTGACTTCTGTGTCACAAATTATTGTAACATATGTACAGGCATTCAAGTAAACAACACTAGGAAGAATCCAAATACCAATTTATGACTACAAATAAATAATTAAGGATAGAAATAATTGTTTTCAATGTCAATCTGATTACAATTTATGATTCAAGTCAATATGTAAAGAATAATTTCTGTGGAGACTTTACTCAAAAAAAGATACTAAAATATCAATGGTTAAGATGATACAAATCTTTTCTGAATTACTCGAGTAAGTGTAAACATATTGCAGCAAAATTTTATCAACTCAAGAGTGCCATGACACAGACCCTTAAAAATTTACTTTTTTTACTAATCTCAACAAGAAGGAAATGCATGCAAATTGACATGGATCCTAGAAATACCTGATTCTTGAATGTGGCAATGATTTCTGATTGCTGTCTTTTCTCATCCTTCAGGAAGTTTAGTTCTCGGTTTAGACTGGCAATGCGTTTATCTGCTAACTCCACCATATTTGCAACATAGGGATCTTTCACATGTGATGAAATACTGGAATACTGTTCTTGCCAAGATTTCCCCGGTTTTAATGGAGAATCAAGTTCAAAAGTTGCTTGAGGTTTGGTAGGCAAAGTTTTTTTCTTGCCGCCTAAGTACAACATTGCATTAGAGAAAATGTGATACACCAACATCTGAGGGAAATTCTAAGGATAACAGTACCAGTAAATCAAAATAACTTTCTAATACAGAGAATACAGAGACTTCTGAAATACTTGAAAATTTCCAATTTCATTGATACAATTGAAACCAGAACTAGTGTACAGCTTTGCTCTGTACAAAATAAAAATAGTAATTACATATTGCGTTTATGACCAGAAAAGTCAAACCCTGCACACATAAAAAAAAGTGAATGGTTGCATGAGTGATGTATTACCACACGTCTTGTAATATTTGAGCAAAACTATGTTTGTGTCTAACACTTGCAACAAATTCTACATTCTAAGTATAAGATAACGTAACAGTAGTGCGACATTATAAAAAGTAAGAAGAAAAATGTACAAATTTGTCTTCTTTCGGTAAACCATAAGTAACCAGAGATGATTTATGCATTACACCGAAAAGTTCTAGTGTATTGTATCTAGATATTTGAAGTTTCTGAATGTTACATACAACCTTCGAATATAGGCTTTCACAACTGGCGTCAATAGGGTGAGAGTTTTCTGAGTTAAGAGGCCATGGTCTACTGGCGATGTTATGTCCAGACATTTCGTCTATAGCTGTGGTAGACGAAATGTTTGGTCGTAACAGCCAGTAGACAAAGTCTCTTAACCCAAATAATTCTCACCTTAAATATAACCTTGTTTAAAGAAAATACAGAAAGTTACAAGTTTTGAAAATGTTTTCTCTGAATTACCGGCAATCAGTGAAGGATGCCGCAAAGGGACTGTAGATGCTGTCCTCTCTGGATAAAGAACTGTATTCTTACCAGATGCTGTTATAACAGTGTGCACTCCTTTGCTTTGCAATTGTAATATCTTGCGAGTTTTCTGAGCAGATTCTTGTTCTAAGACTTTAATTCTTGCTTGTTGTTGCGAGCTTAAGAACTGGAGATCTGAGTTTTCACTTTCCAACTTCCGAATTTTACGGTTTAATTCTAAACAAAGATTAAAGCAAATGCACAAAAGTTAATGCTAAGTGAAGTACCTACAAGCATTAGCTATTACGAAAATAATGTTTCAATAAACAAACACATAGGCATATAAAGCAGCATATCTTAACATTTTTCTTTTCCAAAGACTTCAATATAAAACCAGTAATCAAAGTAAAGATTATTATTATTTTTTGTTCCTACAGAGTACATCTGTTATGGTAACAATTAATATTAGAGGAGAAAAAGTCGCTCTGGCGCCGGGGATCGAACCCGGGTCCTTGGTTATACATACCAAGCGCTCTCACCATTGAGCTACACCGAGTCCAATCCACAGCACCGGATCGAACTCTTCTCCTCCAGTGTTTTTTCCCTTTGTGGCCTGACTCCCAGTTGGGCATGTTATTAATTAAAACCAGTAAGCTTATGGTCTATGGTTCTATATATTTTAATAGAATAAAAAGTTCTTCCTAAGAATGGAAATTTATGATTATATAGTAGAATTTATATCCTCGGGAGTACTTGATTTAAAATAGCTAATTTGACGACAATTTTTGCTAGCCTATATAAGTATTTTCACTAACAATTGCTAACATTGTTGCCACTCCTGTTCATTACAGCCAGTGTCATTCACCTGATAATTATGGGGTGACTGAAGGGAAATAACAACAACAATACTGTGTACTATATCATGAAGGAATCTTCCCAGCACTATAGCATGAAGGAATCTTCCCAATTAACCTTCAGATCTATCCAGGTCAGTCTGAGGTTAAAAGTTTTTCTCTTTCCAACATAAGAAGGCAACTGCACTCGAGAATATAAATTCTACTAGGCCTATAGGCCTAATATTACAGTTGCATACTGGTACATTGTTTTCTCTAATAGGCACACAATTTCTTTTGTTGTTTCAGTTATCTAATACAAACAAGTAATACCAGTAGTGATAGTCAATGCATTATATATAAACCTCTCACCTTTTTTATTTTTATCAGCATCTTCTTCTTGATGCAACAATTTCAAATGTAATTCATTGCATTCTTTCACAAGTTTGGCATTATCAATCCTGTAGGGCTCGACTCCATGTTCAAGATTGCTGCACTCCTATAAAGTAATTATAAATGCACTTTTATACTATGAAAATCGAAAAAATATAATGACTTTCTTTATAAGGCACTTGAATTTCTCAAACAGTTTTTTCATTATCCAACACTGTCATACAAAATAGGCTACAAAATGATTTTAACAATGAAATTCTACAAAAAGTAAAATTTTATGAATATACATGGGCTAGGTCAAATGTTCCTGAAATAGTTTTTTCATTACCAAACACGGTCATAGAAATTACATAATGATTTATTAACAGCGATCTTTTGCAAGACTAAAATTTTATGAATATAAGGTACACAGCTATTTATATTAGTCATTCTGTGGACAAGCTTCACAAAACAAAAAAACAAGAACAAAACTAATTGTTATTTGTTGTCATAGCAAATATCAACAGGTGCCTGCGTGTTTACTGGTTTTTAAATTGATAATTTTAAGTGAAAGAGTATGATATTAAAATCACTTTGGACCTATTTCTTTATTTTTTTTTATTTATTTATTTATTTATTTTTTTTTGTAAAATTCTTTGAGGTTTAAGTGAAGACATACCTCTAAACTTTTTTGTGCCAGTTCTTTATAATGACGTACACTTTCTGTGGTGTGTAAAAGATCTGACACAAGCCTTTCCACTAAAGGAAGAGCCTCTATAGCCAATGGATGTCGATAACCCAAGTCATCTAAATGACTGCGAAGAATTCTATATCTGTGTTCCAGCTTACCGCTGTCCATCTTGACAACATAAATCTGTTAAATATTTACCTAAAATCATGGTAAAAAATATTTAACACTTCAAAAATAAGAAATGAACGCACAAGCCTACCGGTACGTACTGGAAATGACAATTTTTAGGACCTCAGCTACGGTCTTTTTCTAAATATACAAGCAAAATTCTTCCTCAATCTATAATATAAATATATTAAATTAAATATTACACACTAATTTTTTTCAAAATATTGTAATATGTGTAGCCTAGGCCTAATCTGTCAAATAGGAAAACTCGTAGGCCTACCCTACATAACCTAGAATAACATATCAATATCCGAAAATCTAAAGTATAAAACTCAAATTATTGTCGTTTCTGGACAGTTATATGATTTTAAAAAATCACTTTACCTTCCTGAGTATATAGTAAATAATTATTAAGTACTGTCATCCCTTGTGCATAACGTAGGCTCTACACAGTGATTGTGACAAAAGAATAATAGGCTACCGGCTAATAATCTATATAGCTAAGATGGGTTACGCAATTCAGAATATAAAGTTTATTATCATACTCAATTTACGAAACTGGAAAATACAAATTATATATACAAGTAACTAATAAACATAACATGTAACTTTATAATTCGCGCGAAATGCAGTACACATAAATATTGCCAACCCAGTAAATAGATATTGCAACATTTGGAAACAGTATTTCGAAGGTTAAAATTATGTTAATTGTAACAATTTGGAGCAAGATTCATATTCCGTACAGCTAAAATTTCAACACGTCTTACTCTAAAAATGTTATGAATCACAGTAAACAAAACGACATAACCTCAAGCACATATTAAATGATCGTATGGACGCCATGAAGTACTATTCTACGCTAACGCCATCTGCGATTTATGAGCATCACTATAGGTCAATGGTCGCCTAGATCATATATAGAGTGGTCGTCAACACTCGCTGAAATGGGTAGGACAGGGATGCAAAACTGTGCTACAATTGTTGCAGACGTCACAAGCCGAAACACGTAACTCGTCCCTTTCCTTCAACCCTCACGTCATTGTAGGATAGGGGGAGAAGAGATATGTATTCAATGTGCTTGCCAAACGCCACAGATACGTCATTTCATATTCCTTTGGTTTAATCCTTCCAGATTTCTAATTGCTCCAAGCATATTATCCTGCTATAGAAGGAATAGCAGAATCAGAACATTTCACTTCATGCTGTCTTGATGAGTTAATTTCCGCAACCAGCGACGAATGAAACACTGAAGCAGATAATGATTTACTAGGAACAATATTATGTAAGATTCTACAACTCTGCTACAGCATTTGCCTCATTTTCCGCTTGTCAGCAATAGATTCCCCACAACAGCTTTCACAGTTGAAAATACAAGGGATAATACATAAATAACTTACAACACTGAACTTCCGACACTAACAATTCATTATGAGCTTATGACCAATTATACAACATTGTTTCAACATATTATGCCTATGTTTTACGTGGCCAAAATGATGTCAGCATTCACTAGTAGGTACCTAAAACACTCCAAACATTGTCAGATATTTTTGCCAACAATCTTTGTGCTATTTCCTACAATAAAGCCAGACAAATATTGGGAAATGAAAACGTATCTGTCATCTGTAAAATTAAGTTTGTTGAAGATATTGGGTTAAATAAGTGATTCAGTGATCGCCAAAAGTTATGTAGTGACACATGCCACTGTCTCAGCTACTCCAGAGAGGAGTGGAGGCAATTCACGAAACATGCAACAGCTATACTAAGATGCTATGTCTATTATTCGAAAGCAAGGCATACCTGACATTTTCTTAACTCTCACCTGCAATCCGCAATGAGCTGAAATAGCTACTGTATTTTCTCCCACATGAAAAACCCACTGATCGTCCTGACATTGTTACTTGCATTTTCGTATTGAAAGTCAAAGAGCTGAAGATGGATATGTTTAAGAAAAAGCATTAGGCATAAAAATCATTAAGGAAGGTTTCTTAAAAAAAATGTATATGTTTTTGACAGGGTTACACTTCATTGAGTTAGGCTTATTATGTTGCATTCAATGTCAGATCTTCCATGGAGTATGTTTTATTATTATGGAAACAAATAGCTTTCAAAATGTGTGGTACCGTATTCTTTCTGGAAAATAAATTAGAAAAATATTTATTTAAACTTCTAATGATCTTAATTTGCTGCACAAGCCACTAGTTTCTTACAAGTATAAGACTTAATATAGCTCCCCAAATTTGTGGAAAAACACTTTTCTAGGGGGAGGTTTGGGGGGATAAAAATTTTAGATGGATTTTTAGGGGAGAGATAAATTTTAGTATTTTTTCTTTAGTTTTTTTTTTTCTAAACCACTTCATTAGAGATTTTTTTTAAATTAAATTACATGGAAACTACACTATGTTATGTAATTGAACAAGAATTCTCTCTTCGGCCGATATGGCATCTTTCAAGCATGTTTTTTCAATTGTTGTCTTTCTAATCGTATCAAATTATGGAGTTCTCGATTGTCGCATTGCACCTGTGTTCTCTTTGTCTTGCTTAAGTCATAATTAGACATCGGATTTTTAGGCACTAAAAATTGCAGTTTTAGGCGCCTAAAATAAGCTCAAAATTTGTAAAATTAGGCTCTATTTTAATGAAAATAGGCATTTTAGGCACATCAAGGTATCATACTTATTTCTTTCACTGAAATTTTTAGTTATACACTAAAATACGCACAAAAAAGTATGTTTAAACATTAAAAAAGAATACTACATTATATTTATAAGCAGAGCTGCACAAATTTAATATATTGAAACTAATGAAATAATGATTATTGATATCAAGATTACTCATTTTAAGTTATTGAAATTCAGTTCCATGCTCAGACTTTATTATAATTATCTGCACAGTACACCACCAGAATTTTTTCTAAATTCTCCACAGTTAACCTTTGCCTTTTGTCACTGAGAATCATTTTGTAAGCAGAAAAACTTCTTTCAACCGAAACTGATGTGAGAGGCGCAAACTTTAAATTAGGTACAATAGAAACATCAATACTTACTGGAACATTTACACTTTCCCCCGATATCACTCTTGATACTTTTTCCAACAATGAAAATCCTACATTCTTATTTAATATGTTGTCCCACTTATTTTTAACTTTTTTCCCAGTTTCGCCCAAAGCAGAATGTATGTTCACTTGAGCTTCCTTTACTATTGCTATTTGGCTACAAAGAGATTGTTTGTCACGTTCTAATTGTTCAATGCTTGCAGGTATGAAAGAAAAGTTTGATGTTATGTAGGCAATATCGTTTTTCACTCGTGAGTCATTCAGACAATCTTTCACTGCTTTCACACACGCTGCACTATCAGTTTCAGGTAATTTATCAATAACTGTGACCACTTCTTTAAAATACTTAGAATAATACACCACTGACTGAATCCAGGTTCCCCATCGTGTAAAAACCGGCTGAGGTGGGAGTGGGATATCTGGAAAGTTCTCTCTGAATATTGAAATCCTGGATGGGGCTGTACAAAAACATTTTTTTGTGTTAGAAATAAACGAATTGACAAGAGGAAATTCATTCCGGATTGTTTCAGAAACCCTGTGAAGGCCATGTGCTAGACAGTTACATGCGTGAGGTTAGGATAAAATGTTTTAAGAAGTGGAGCTGCAGCAACCATGTATGAGGCAGCATCAGTACAAAACAACAGAACTTTAGAATCGTCTATATTACCTGAGTATAAAGACTGTAGGCCTTTATTTACAAAATAAGCAATGGCTTGGCTATTCACTTTCGAAAGTTCCTTAACACATACGAGGTGTGGAATCGAAGGTCCATCAGGACTAAGTTTTCCTACTACCATATTTGCCATATACCTATTCATAGGATCTGAGGTTTCATCCACAGAGACCCATATGTAAGAATCACCTATATCCTCCCGAATGGAAGCTAAAGTTTCATTGTATATTCTGTCTAAGTAATTTTTTCTTAGGGTCGACTGAGATGGGATATTTTGTTTGCAGTATTTTTGTAAAAACTGTCTTAAAACCGGATTTTCAATTGCATTCCAGGGAATGTTAGCAGCAACAAACGCTCTGGTTAAATCAGCATAGAAATTGCTGCTGAGATTGGATGAAGTAGGCTGTGTTAGTAAAGTTTGTTGCAGTTGATTTTTTTGCTGAGCTTTAGCCTTATGAGCCGCTCCTTGCACATGCTGCTTTAGGTGGCACTTCTTTTCTTGCGAAATCTAAAAATGTAAAGTAAACTGAATTAAAATAAAATCCTAATTGTTGTATTGCCGTATTTCTATCACAAAGTTACTGGGTTCGAACAATCAAAATTTTAATGACCTGCAAATACTTTAACTATCGGAATTTAAAAGGTTAAAGTGTAGTGGTCTTAAAAAGAATTATACCTCAGGATAGCTCAGTCAATGTATAAATATTATAGGCCTACTCATTAAAATTAATAGAATTTATATATTTCAACTATTGTTACATACCTGTTTGCTACAAATCTTGCAGAATATTATTTTTCCATCATAAGTGAATTCTGAATATTCTGTTAGCCATTGCCGGATCAATGTAGATTTTGCACTTATATTTTTCGGCATTATCGCGTTAAACTTCACAGGAAAACGTCCTACCGCTCAAAACTTCTCAACACAAATAAGGGGAGGGAAAGAGCAACTGTTAACGAGCACTCAAATGAACCGTTGTTATTGAGATTCAATTGGACAAAAATACAAAGTTCCACTTATTGTTGCATTTCCTGGTAGTGTTAACACTAGGAGAGCCATTCTTTTAAATATTTTGTAACGGTTTACTCTACTAATTCGCAGTTTTACGACTTTTCATAAATATTTCAAAAACACTCTTTCTCCAAAAATTGTGATTTTATGACACTCTGAAGGGCAGTACAGCTAATCGGTTTCAGACCGAAAACAGTCATTTTTATAGTATAGTATATCTCTGAATCGGTAGCAGCACATGTTGTGATTGTTGCCTGCTTCAAAACTAAGGTTGGTTCTTTGTCGGCATTTATGCCTCCAAACATGTTAAATTCGGTGAAATCTATTGTGAGTGTCGTGAGATTCAAAACATTTTGTTTCCTTTATCAATGGTTTCATGGCCGGTGTGAAGCAAACTTTCCACTTTTTAAATGCCTTAAATTTCGCAGTGAATGCATGTATAAATTATAAAAAGTAAGAGTAAAATGCGAAACTTTACAGTGAGTTAGGCATTTTTAGGCGAATATTAACAAATTAGGCTCTAATAACCGTTTTAGGGCATTTTAGGGCACTATAAAACTCTTTGAATACCTTTCAATTTCCATGTAACACAAATATTAATAATTATTTTTACTTTTCTCCTAAAGAAACAAAATAGGCATTTGCCCTAGAATCCGATGTCTGGTCATAATATAATATTTTTAATATCAGAAAGTAGTTTATTTAAAATATTAGTTTTGGGAATTAATGAAAAGATATAATCTTTTTTCTGAAGTTTTAAAAGGTGTTCCTTATTTTTGGTTTACCTATCCAACAATAGTGTCTGCAGTAAAATGTAGTTAAATAATATTGTTTCAATCTAAATTTATACTTTTGACATAGCTGATTTTCATTTCTTTCGTGTTCTGCATCCATTTAATTTTATATTAATGTTATGTGGTACTGTAACATAAACGTGTTATTAATTACAGTTTTCAAAATTTGATTCTTAAGTCTTGGCAGTTACATTAGTTGCACAGAGTGTTCAAATGTGGCATCCAAAGAAAAACAAAAATATGTTAAAAAGTACTTTCAAAGCTTTAGGAGACCAATCCATTGTTGAAAGGCAAAAATAATATTTCTTACAGAGTTAATATATTTTATACGTAACAGTACAAAAATATTTAATTTCTTATGTGTAAGGATTTTTAATTGTTAAAATAATATATTTATTTCAGAAGTTCGGGTGTACTTCTTGCTTTAAAAAAAGTCTTCTATAGAATATAGTACTGTAGGCCCTACTATTATTTCACTGGATGACCAGCTGGCCTATTGTGCACCCTATATACGATGATTGTACCAGTCTGACAGGAGGCCTGGCTGGCATTCTTGAGTCCAATGTTGACAGGTGAGCCATCCTGTTTCAACCCTGATGGAGCCAGGGATGTTTGGGGATGACAAATATCTGATAAGCCTCATGACCCCAAGTGCTAAGTCGTTCTTATATCAGCATTGAAAACCCGTACTAGCCTACCCACAAGACTTCATCTCAGCCTATTTTTAACTATTGCAAATGATAGATGAAATTAGGAGAAGCGGAATGCTAGTGGAGACAGAACAGATAGCATGACCTAACCCACTGTGTAACATGTCATGCTGGAAGCTCAATGCAGTTCTGAAACATTGGCGAGATATTCATTCACAGTGTTCTGCCCAAGGCCAGGTCTTTCACTGCAAACCCAGCATTCTCCAGTATTTCCTATTTTCTGTCTTCCTCTTAGTCTCTGCATATGATTCATATCTCTTAAGTCGTCTATCATCTGATTTCTTCTTCTGCCCCGAACTCTTTTCCCATTCCCATTCCTTCTGGTACATCTTTCAGAAGGCAGTTTCTTCTCAACCAGTGATGCAGCCAATTCCTTTTCCTCTTCCTGACCAATTTCAGCATCATTCTTTCTTCACCCACTCTTTCCAACACAGTTTCGTTTCTTATTCTGTCTGTCCATTTCACACACTCCATTCATCTCCATATCCAAATTTCAAATGCTTCTGGTGATATATATATATATATATATATATATATATAGGTAAATGAGTATCAAATACAACAATAGTTAAATGAATAAAACTGAATTTTATTAGATTCTATTGGTACAGGTACACATTCTACTCGTGCTTGTCGCATCTGTGTATTCGTCATATCGTCACATTCTACTTTATACAGTCACGAAGCTTGAGTTTTGAGGGTGCTAGAAACAATAGACTGTGACGGTACTATTTTGCATTGCCTGTAATGAGGCGATATTAGCGATCTTAGTGGTGAGCAACTATCTAATGTTTGCATATTTACTACGTATTAAGCTTCACGACTGTATATACTAGACTGTGATATCGTTCTCCATCTGTATCGCCTTCTCCTCATGCTTGTCACATCTGTGTTTTCGCTATATCATTCACCATCTGTGTCCCTTCCTCCTAGTGCTTCTTGCATCTGTGCATTTGCCATATCGTTCTCCATCTCTCACAGTACTGTTTTTTTATCCAGGCTCAGCCCCTGGCTTTTTGTACAGACCATCATATTGTGGTTTTAATATCTCGTTTCGAACAGCCAAGAAAACACTACACAATAATTAATAATTAAAATAAGTCTTGAAATGCACACAGTTCTGACTTCACACTAACGTTACTAGGCAGCAGTTCAAGTAAAATACACTTACTTACTTATAAATTTTAAGGAACCTGGAGGTTCAATGGTCCCTACCATCATATTCCACCTCCCTCAAATCCATTTTAATATTATCCTCCCATCTACATCGTGGCCTCCCCAAAGGTCTTTTTCCCCCTCCGGTCTCCCAACCAATACTCTATATGCATTTCTGGATTCGCCCGTATGTGCTACATCCCCTGCCCATCTCAAACGTCTCGATTTAATGTTCCTAATTATGTCACGTGAAGAATACAATACATGCAGTTCTGCGTTGTGTAACTTTCTCCATTCTCCTGTCATTTCATCCCTCTTAGCCCCAAATATTTTCCTAAGCACCTTATTCTCAAACATCCTTAACCTATGTTCCTCTCTCAAAGTGAGAGTCCAAGTTTCACAACCGTACAGAACAGCCGGTAATATAACTATTTTATAAATTCTAAATTTCACCTTTTCCCAGAGCAGACTGGATAACAAAAGCTTCTCAACCGAATAATAACAGGCATTTCCAATATTTATTCTGGGTTTAATTTCCTCCCGAGTATCATTTATATTTGTTGCTGTTGTTCCAAGATATTTTAATTTTTCCACCTCTTCAAAGGATAATTTTCCAACTTTTATATTTCTATTTCGTACAATATAGACATACTCATATTCTTTGTCTATTCGGAATTTACTTCCAACCCTATCTCTTTACTTGCTTCAAGTAAAATTCCTGTTTTTTCTCTAATAGTTTGTGGATTTTCTCCCAACATATTCACATCATCTGCACAGAAAAGCAGCTGATGTAACCCGTTCAATTCCAAATCTTCTCGGTTATCCTGAACTTTCCTAATGGCATATTCTGGAGCAAAGTTAAAAAGTAAAGGTGATAGTGCATCTCCTTGCTTCAGCCCAAAGTGAATTGGAAGCTGACCTATATGGACTCTGCTGTACGTTTCACTGAGACACATTTCAATTAATCGAACTAGTTTCTAGGAAATACCAAATTCAATAAGAATATTATAAAAATTAAAATATATATTTAAAAATTATCCGGGAAAATATATCAAAATGCTGCAACGAATACCTTAAGTCTGAAACATTCTATATTTAATAACCAACGTTTCGTTGCAACGAAAAATTATGTTCATGCAACTAAAGTGAAATGACTCATATAACTTACATAAATTTCAAAGTGTCAGTGATGTCAAAAGCAAATGCATTTTATAAACCTTGAAATCATTTGCGGGCAGTAAGTGCTAGGACACGACTAAGAGATTCACAAGTCCATCACTGGGGACAATGGTTAGCACGTCTGACTGTGAAACGAGCGAGCTTAGGTTCAAATTCTGGTTGGGACAAGTTACTGGTTGGTATTTTTTCCGTGGTTTGAAGCAGAATTGCTGGGTAACTTTCGGCGTTGGATTTCGGACTCATTTTGCCATCATTAATTCACATATCATCATCATCCATACCATAGACCAGGTTAAGTTCTACTTGTACAAGAGCGCTGCCGTTCAGTTACCCAATCATTCACAGAACAGGAGTGGTAGCACAATAAGCCTCAGGCTGCAGTGTAAGCCTTCTGGTCCCTCTTTCATACAAGAGAAAAAAAATATTGACAAGATGAATCGTGTAGAAACCTGCTGATTGCAGAGGGATAGGAAGTCAGTGGTGTGCAAATAGTAGCCAGGCATCAAGAGCATAGACGAAATGTGATATGAACAGCAGCATTTATAAATAGATATTCAGGGTTACATTTCTAAAAATAAAAGTGTCCTAGCTATCAGATATTTACTAATTATACTAATATTACACATTATTTTCACGTTCATTTTAATTAATACCAGTATACAAAAAAATAACAACACTACAAATGGAAATTAATTATCCTTTAGATTTATACTGCTCAGCGAAGTAAATAATGCCCAAAGCCATCTTGGTTCGTTTCACTATTGTCCTCTTTACTCATATGTTTCCCTTTTATAGTGATGGCCACATGATGCCCTGAAGCCAAGTATTTAAACCTACATTCTGAAGAGCATTTCACTTATTGATGAAAGGTGAGTTAATGAGAGCCTATTACGAGATGGTGTAAGAATATTGTCCATACAGCTGAACCCACACTCACATTCTGAAGAACTACAGGGAACAGTAGTTATACTCTGCACTAAAGGTTCCAGAGAAAGTATAGGCTATAATTATATTCTTCCTCCATTTTCTAGTCCTGAAAACCATTTAGTACTGACTATCGTCTGCTCTCCATCTACTGTAGTTTGAATTTACGAATAAGCCACACCGGATACCCACCCCGGTGTCCGACAGAATCGTCTCAGTTTAAGTTCCAACTCTGCATGGAAATATCATATGTACTTCGGTACATTAATAGTACATTATGCAACGAGCGTATAATGGTAGTAATTAAGACGCGAGTATGTTTGTTTACGAAACTCACTTGCGCTCGTTTCATAATTTTCATACGAGCGTCTTAATTACCATTATAGGCAAGTTTCATACGACTTTTTATGCTCGACCATATTTCTAACTTGAAATTATTCATAAGTATTCATATTATGCTTATCTGACTGAGGAGTGGAAGTGACCTTGTTCAATCTCGTAAATTGTGAGATGTGCGCACACGCGAAAGTATTGATTTTTTTCGAGGAACAAATTTCATTGACCTTGATATAATTAGAGAGTAAAATGAACATTAATCTTGATATAACCTGGAAATTGATTTAGACATTGAAAAGCGAGATGACAAATTGAATTTATTTGAATATTATTTACAATTAACGCTAATTATTATAATAACAGAACATAACCTTCTGCGACAGTATTGGATTTCCAGCCTTCGTGACGTTTCGCTAGTTGTCTTTCGATTGCATATCCGAGAATAATCGATACTTGCGCTTTCATATTGCTACAATGGTGCTTTCTGATTGGTTGAAAACCTGAACTTTAATGAATAGGTGTACTTTAATGAGGTCCATTAAAGGGCTGCTACCAGGTGTATAATTACTACATTTCGGCATGGTCGAGCATAAAATAATATATATGATATATGTAAATCACTTCGTGATTTAAGACGGCGCTTATTCCGTCGGATCCCGGCAAACTAGTCACTCATAACGAGTGCACCTCAGCACATGTGTGGACTTCAGTCCTATGTTCATAGACAGAAGGCGGCCACTAGAGGGAACCCAAGAGTTGGAACTTAAAACAGACGATTCTGTCCGACGCCGGGGTGGGTATCCGGTGTGGCTTAGTGGATAAAGCATCAGCACGTAGAGCTGAAAACCCGGGTTCAAATCCCAGCGCCGTAGAGAATTTTTCTCCATTCCATTACTCTTTCATCGAACAATTGAATAGCCACCTAGAACAAGGTTGTAACCCTCATTTCTCATAAGTTGACTTTTTCGTGAATAATGGTTTTTTAGTAGGTTATTTTACGACGCTTTATCAACATCTTAGGTTATTTAGCGTCTGAATGAGATAAAGGTGATAATGCCATTGAAGTGAGTCTGGGGTCCAGCACCGAAAGTTACCCAGCATTTGCTCATGTTGGGTTGAGGGAAAACCCCGAAAACACCTCAACCAAGTAACTTGCCCCGACCAGGAATCGAACCCGGGCCACCTGGTTTCGCGGCCAGACGCGCTAACCGTTACTCCACAGATGTAGACAATAATGATTGTTAATGATGCGCTATGTGTAATACTTGTACTCGTATTAAATCAGCACACATGTCTGATTGCTCTAAACAATTAAAAGGCCTATAGTACAATGTTTTTTTCCCCCATTTTTTAAGAATTTCA
Source organism: Periplaneta americana (assembly GCF_040183065.1). Lineage (NCBI taxonomy): Eukaryota > Metazoa > Arthropoda > Insecta > Blattodea > Blattidae > Periplaneta > Periplaneta americana. The sequence continues at coordinate 52,366,598 of NC_091120.1, forward strand.
TATTTGCTAGTTACAAACTTGTTCTGAGGGGCTATTCAATTGTGAATATGTGCCTTTGTTCTTTTCATCACTGAAACCTTTCTGGTGTAGGCCTACATTGGAATTGCGCAAATGAATACAAACTGTAAGCTAAATCTTTATCTGTGTGCAAGAGAGAGAGACGACTAAAATAAAAAGGGAGGAGTACAGAAGCAGACAAAAATATAGACACTGACCGGCTGTTTCTCATCAGTGAAAGATTCTTATAAAATATGTATACAAATCAAGCAGAATAATCCCTTAAATCTGGATACATCCATAGCTACTTCAATATTAACGTCCAAATGTTTCTAATAGTTGATTCCCATTGTAGGCCTACTTTGGTTCATGATGTGCAATTTAAATTGTCTTTAAGATTAAACTTACCTGTATACCCAGTAAATGAAACACGACGTGCATTTCGCTGATTATTAAATACCTGTAAATTAATATCTAACAACACTACACATGCGTAACAGACATTGTAAGTAATCCACACGTATATACGAGTAAATAACACAAATGAAACCAAAGTCTTATCATATCAATATAAAAAGAAAGTTAAACAGTAGTTCCTATGAAGTCAATATGTCTTGCCTGTTTTCATTTTATTATTCGTGACTTATAGTACTGATAGGATTTGCTGTAATTAAGCATTATATCACTAAGTCTATATTCTCATGTGCATATGCTACGCTATTGTAGGGTCTAGTGTTACCGCCACATTACAAACATTTGTGTATAGACCTCGGTACAGCAATAGCTCGTTAATGACCACTAGCATAAACAAACAAATGTTCCACATTAAGTTATGATTTTGCGTCATTTTCCAATGCTTATATTCATGTTATGTATTTTTATGAATATAAAGAGTGCGGAAAAAATACGTAGTACAAAAATTTCAGAGTGCGAAGGGGACACAAAACTAAATATTTTAAGAATAGAAGCAAGTGATCTTGAAGCTAAGCTGTAATTACGGTGAAATGTATTTATTTATTTTCAAATGTAAACAAAACTCACTAGCACAGGCACGACATAAGCAAACTGCAAATCAACCTCACCTCATGTCATCACAGTCAATCGGTGTACAGGTTTTCGTGTAAGATTGTTTCATATAAACATGGTGGTTGGTTTGTGGACGACTTCTTCTTCGGCCCCTGCATGTCACTTCGAAGATTGGATGCTCACACGTACCTTGTGTTTTTAAGGGACGTTTTATCCATTGGTTTCAATATGACGGTGCGCCTTCACATTTTGGTCGTGCAGCCAGAAATAACCTAACGGCAACATTATTTGGCAAGAGGTTGATCGCACGTGGTGAGCCAATAACATGGCCTCCACGTTCCCCTGACTTGACAGTATGCAATCTTTTCATTTGGAGCACCATGAAGGACATGGTTTACAGAACACATCGACGATAAGAAAAGATTAATACAGTGCATTAATGCCGCAGAAGAAGCGATTCAGACCACTTCTGGAATACTTCATAGAATATGTCAATCCTTGTTGCGCCGTTATGTTGCTTGCTAAAATGTTAGTGGGGTTCATTAAACTTGCATCATTTGATAAGAGAAGTGATTTAAAGCAACAATACTGCAGTACCAAAAATGTCATATTTCTGTATCAAATGTCTTTTGTTAAATGTAATAGGAGAGAGTGTTTCATAACTAGCCATCAACAGGTTATTATTTCCTAATATGAGTGAGTGAACTTTCCATTTAACCATCTAAAAACATGTTAGAAAATTGCCTCCTAGGGTCTGACAACCGCAGTTCCGCAGCGAAATGTCTGAGGCCACTTGTTCCTATTCTTAAAATATTTAGCTTTACGCCACTCCTTAGTCTCAAATTTTTTGTACGTATTTTTTCCGCATTCTGTATTCTAGTCCCGTAGAGATGAATTCCAATTCTGAGGTTGGGATATCTGTGAAGCGAAATTTATTACCCCTTCTATAAGATGATAAATGGCGATGACTAGGCACAAAAACAAGTTTTAGACAGCTATATAAGTTCCTTACTCTTAAGCAATACTGTATACATTTATTACAGAAAAATAGACAATGAAATTGATTGATATTATTTATAATAAGAAGCTCAAATACAACAAAGGCAATGATAAAATTTACACAAATCCGCTGAAGGTTTGATTCATAATTTTCCTCCATTCCACTTTGTCCTCCGACTCATGTTCACGTCCTTCTAGCAAGATGAGGTCCATTCTGATTTGATCTGCCCATCGTAATTTTAGTCAGTCAAGAGGTCTCCGTACACCCAGGTCGTCTCTCCATGTACTCTTTGGCAAGGCGTCGTTGTCACGTCTCAGTGAGTTGGTGTTTACTGTATTACACGACAAAATGTGACATCACATGGCTGGATATTTGAAAAATCAATTGGAAGATGGAAACATCCTCGCATTCACAAACATGAGTCCGTATGATTACGGCTTGTTCTCAGGCATCAACTTTCAAAGAAGAGATTATATCCTAATTCTTTTAAAATAGTCTGCGATATAATATCGCAAAACAAAACAAAAAAAGAAAACGGGAAAATGAATTCGTCGTCTTCTACGTGTTCCGCATCGTGTTTAGCACGGCAGAGAACTGCATTTAAAATCTATAATTAATGTTAAAGTCTTTCAATATAAATGTAGCTTGTAAAAACTAATAGTGTTACCCATTAATTTTCGAATGCGCTAGAATTCACCTCTCGTGTAGACTCTGAATTCAGTTCTACTCTGCTACAAATACACACGTTTCATTGGCATATAATAAAATATTTGATAAAATAAATCCGTGGCACTCAGCCCACGAAGGGCCAAGACCGACCAGCCGGCTGCTGGCCTCACGTCCACATGCCGAAGCAGAGGTGGACCATCATCCAGCCAGAATGGAGGTATCGTGTAGTTAGCACGATGATCCCCCCAGCCGTTATAGCTGGTTTTCGCAACCTATTGTAGCTCCCCAAGTGTATCACGATGCTGGGTGGGAACCGGTCCCATACACTGGTCGAAATTTCATGAGAAAATTTCTTTCCCCATGAGGACTCGAACCAGCGCTCATTCCCTAACGCGAGTCCTAGGCAGAATGCCTTAGACCATGACGCCACGGCACGGGACAAAATATTTTATAGATAAATAATAGAACTTAAGAATCAAGTCGTCATATTTGAATAATGTTTGGTCACAGGATTGGTTTAAAACTTCAGTGAAAATTACTGAAGTAACTGTTCACAGAATGACAATTGTTTCATCTTTGTAATATACAGGGAGTTCGTATGCAGACCGGTCCCAAGTCCGTGGCTTAATGGTCGCAGCACGAAGCGTCCTTCCAGAGAAAAGTAAGCGGTATGGGGTGGAGTGAGACCGATCTGCATAGGGCAGAGCGTACCACTCGCCGCTCGCCAACCGGTTTTGTTAGGTAGACGCTGGAGTGAAACCGGTCTGTATAGGAACACTCTGTACTTAGGTATAACGACGGAATTTTGCATTTAGTTTCGTCAACCTCGATTCAATCAATGGAATAATGTATGTTTATTAATATACGAGTATTTACTTCTCTGGTATGTACTACGTAATTAAACATAATGTTTCACACTTTAAATCCAGAGCTCTATATGCAATTGCTATAGCAGAAAGAAATTATTGTAATAAATTATTTTTTGCCATAGGAACAAAACATATTTAATGATACGTAAAAATGTAATTCAGAAAAACAAAATGAGAGAACAATTGTATTTATTCCAATCACAGTTAACTACTTCCCTGCCGAATGTTTAATAAATCACCGCATTATTTAGAAATACACACGCTTTACCTCTATATTGCAACAATGCTCAGTCTCTTTCTATGAGCCTGAATGTTAAGGGTCCATCTGGTGTGTACATTGGATGAATTCTATACTGCAACTTTTCGTGATGATATTCTATTCTAAAGGTCTGGATCATCTGGAACAATAAAATGTATGTATCTTAATATTAGATTCTACAATAATAATAATAATAATAATAATAATAATAATAATAATAATAATAATAATAATAATAATAATAATAATAATCATAGACTAATAATAATAATAATAATAATAATAATAATAATAATGATAATAGTTTTATTTAACCTGGCTGAGTTAAGGTCAGGATTAAAACTTGCTTACATAGTTGAACATACATACTAATTTAAGTAATTACATACTAAAGTGATTTAGGTACATAATGAGATTAAAAGAAGTAGTTACATAAAAATTTACCTTCTAAAATAAAAATAAACATAGTAGAATACATATTAGTGTTGTTAGAATAAAATACGAATCACACAAAAACAGAAGCCGATAATTCAATAAAAAATGTACACAGTAAAAATAAAAATAAACACATTGGAATACATATTAGTATTAAATTACAAGTAAGTAGGATTCACATAATTAAACCAGAAACCGACAATTGAATAAAATGTACACAATTAAAAATATAATAGACTAATAATAATAAAATAATAAATAATAATAATATAATAATAATAATAATAATAATAATAATAATAATAATAATAATAATAAAACAACACAGTAGGATACATATTGCTGTTAAGACGTGATAAATAAACACAATTTACATGATTATACAATAAAAATAAGAAACAAAAATAAATACAGTGGATTACATTGCATTAAATATTTGCAACATGCTGGGTCTGGCAATTCATCATAAGAATGTTATGTTTTATTTAACGACGCTCGCAACTGCCGAGGTTATATCAGGTGTTTCGGAATTTTGTCCCGCAGGAGTTCTTTTACTGTACATGCCAGTAAATCTACTGACATAAGCCTGTCTCATTTAAGCACACTTAAATGCCATCGACCTGGCCCGGGATCGAAACCTGCAACCTCGGGCATAGAAGACCTGCGCTATACCAACTCCGCCACCCAGGCCGACTCATCATATGATATTTTTCTAATTTACATTTAAAAGAAATTAAAGTTCGGCAGCCCTTGACTTCAGGCGGTAGAGAATTCCAGTGACGATAGCAACAGTGAAAGATGAAAAATAAAGAGATTATGTGTGGAGTGATATTTCTAGCGTGTTATATTGTGACTGAATATCTAAGTTATGATAGCGAGAAAGATAGTGGAATCGGACAAATAAGTGAGAGGGAGCAGAAGTGTGCAAAGGTAGGCACTCAATTACCAGAATGGCGCGTTCGGCTTTTTATTATCTTATTGTTTATTTGTCTGCAATTCCGAATTGATCAGTGTTATTTACCGATAGAGCGAGAACATTACTTTCTTGTAGCGTTCTTGACTAAAGGTGGAAATAAAATGAGTAGCTCTGAGGAGGTTGTAATTTTAATTGCCTTAGCGTTGGAAGAAAAAATAAAGCTTCGTGTCATTCATTTTATTTATGCATTCAATATTACCGAAATTAGAGGCTTTGCCATCAATATATTGCCATGGCTTTCTTTATTTTGATATTGGCCCATACGGAAAACCATTTAGATTTTTTCTGGCCACAATTGTGGAAGGAATCCGGTCATGCGGGATAGAGGCGATACGACAAGTGGGCGATAGTAAATTTAGAATGGTGCAAAACATAAAAATCCGAACGCGCCGAACGAATGCGTTCCTGTAAGTGAGCGCCTATCTTTTAATAGAACGAAATGCATTACAAATCCAACAAAATAAGAGTTAATTTCGGTCTTCACTCACTGTATATGAACTCACTTTCTTGAATTAATTGAGGGTTGCTATGCTTACTTCTCTCTATGTCACAGTTAACATCTCGTGGCTAACGAGAACGACAGACTATGGCACGACGTCACATTCTTAGTCATAACATGGCCAACATTGAACAAATTTATATACGGGGCTTTCATTTCAAAACTTCCCAGTCTATATAACTAATTATTTAAATTGAATTAAATTTAAACAAAAAAATACATCAATTGAGATATTGAGAGGGAAGTCTGCAACCAGGCTTAATTGCATTTTAGATTTCATCTCCCACCCACAGCCACCCCCACTTTGAAATTTCAAATGACACCCCTATATTTTTATACTTAAATATGAAAGAGCATTCAATTGTTTATACACATTCATTTGTTTTCACATCTTTTGTTTTCTATCGTCGCCTGGCAACCTGGATTGTTGTTATTGTTGATTAGAGCTGAAGAGAATAAAGCTACAAAAACTTATTGAGCATTTCATGTAATAGTTGTGTTTGTGTATTAAATTATTTTAAAATGGTGTATACACTTCAAGAGAGAATATAAATCATCCTTATTGATTAAATTTAGGAAATTACACAAAATAAGCTCTGTTTTCATTTTACAATCAACTGATGATAACAAAAATACAGGAAGAACAAAAGTAAGCCAAGATCACGGAGCTACAAGTCGGGTCACCACTCTGCCATGGCGCATCGATCGGTCGACCGGCCAACTCGTACATGAAATGCACAGTATAAGAAATTTATTACTCGTAATATTGCTACAATGCAAAAAAAAAAAGCATTAAAATTGAATGTAGTAATCAAGACGATTCTAAGTAAAAATTAAATGAACTCTAACCTTGGCAATGACAGTTTGGATCTCCAAGTCTGCAAAACGACGGCCGAGACACATTCTTCGTCCATAACCAAAGGGTAGAGAAGCAAATGGATGTTGAGTCTGCTCTCGCTTGTTTCTGGAGCAGAGTTTTAGCCATCTTTCAGGCAAGAACTGATCAGCCTGTGAGAAGTAGTGTTCCAGATTGCTAATCACGTAATGTTGGAATACCACCTGTGTCTGTAAATACAAGTTTTAAATGTCATTTATTTTTAAGTACATCACTAAGTTGTACCGGTATTACAAAAGAAAACATGATAAATAAAGATTCTTACTCCTTTCGGTATTTGATATCCGGCTACAACTGTGTCTCTAGTCATGCATCTTCCATTGCCAATAACAACCGGGTACATCCTAGAAAGGAAAACAATTTTAACCCTTAAATTGGCGAAACTTCATTTCTCACACTAGTTTATTAAACCGTGTCGGACTGTAAAGAAAACAACTATCGCAATGTCCATATTTTATATGTTGCACAATATTATAGTATTGTGAAATTTTAATTTTCCTACCAATATTTTTCTATTGTTCTATTAAAATTATAGCATATAGCCTATTAACCTGTTGTACCCTATGGAATACTTTGTCAGTTTAAGGGTTAAGAATACAGAAATTGTAAGTAATTAATAATTAGAAATATAGTATCAAAGTCTTTATTTAAATATATGTTGTTTATAGAAATTAACTGACCTGAAAATGAAAAATTATTTAATGAATGTGAACAGGTAATGAAATATGTTAGGCCTACAATGTAAGAATTTTAAGTTACCTTAGAGTCTCCTTGATGCACGCTTTAAGATAAGAGAGCTGCTCTATTCGCTGAGCTGTTAGGGGTGTGTCACGTGTTGGAAGAACTTTATGGATTTCATTATATAAGATTTCTTGCTTTTCTGGATGCTGCGATAGTTGATACATTATAGACGCTACTGCTGTAGATGTCTGAAAATGTTAGATAGTAAAGTAACGTACATTTTAATATTTATTTCTTTGCATGCATATCTCTTTGACTAGGTCTAATGTGAGGTGCGTTTGAAAAGTTGGCGCCCTGACAAGTAGATGGCAATGAAAACATGTCAACAATACAGTCATTGCTGGTGACCATTTTGCACGAAAAATCGTAATTTTCTGTTGACTACATATTGTGCATTTCAATTTTGAAGTTAGTGCGCCGAATGGAAAATATCGAACTTCGTACCGTCATTAAATATTTCGTAAAAAGGGATTGAGTCCAACAGAAATTAAAGCAGACATAGATGCTACACTGGGGGAATCCGTTTCAGCGTTTTATACTTTGAAAAAATGAACGGCACTATTTAAACATGGTCGAGAGAGTGTGGAAGACGATCCCCGAAGTGGACATCCAGTAACAAGTGAAGAAATAGTAGAAAAAAATCCTTGATATGGTGTTGAATGACAGTCGACTGAAAGTGCGGAAAATTAGCGAGGTTATGCTTATCTCAACTGAACGGGTGCGCCACATCTTAGTCAATGTCTTGGGCATATCCGAGGTCTTCGCAAGGTGAGTTTCGCGTTTGTTAACACCGGAACAAAAGCACGTCCGGTATCAAATGTCAAGGGATTTTCTGGCTCGATTCGAGAAAAAATATGCCCGATTTTTTGAAGCGGCTTTTGACCACTGATGAAACTGGATCCACTACTACCTACATACCAGAAACAGCAGTCGAAACAATGGAAGCACAGTGATTCTCCTCCTCCAAAAAAAAGCAAAATCTGTTCAATCGGTTGGAAAATTCATGACGTCTGTGTTCTGGGATTCTTAGGGATAATCATGATTGATTACCTAGCAGAAGAGGAGAACAATAACCGGAGAATATTATTCAAATCTCCTGCAACAACTGAAAGGAAAAATTCGCGAGAAGCGGCCGGGTATGGCCAAGAAGAAAGTGATGTTTCATCACGACAATGCACCTGCTCACACGTCTGGAATCACGGTTACTAAGCTACACTGGCTACACGAACTTCGGCTCGAATTGTTGCCGCATCCTCCTCCACTCACTAGACCCCGCACATCAGACTTCTTTCTTTCGCTCAAAACTCACTTGGCTGGAGAGAAACTTTCGTCAAATGGTTATCGCAGCAGATCTCCAGGAATCTGTGGCATCTGACAAGGAGGGTAGAGCAGCATTGCAGCTCTGGTGGACCAAGTATGCGAATCTCATGGGGATTATATTGGGAAATAACGATTGTTTCATAATAATCCGACTTTAATTTCTATGCCAGGCTATGAACTTTCCAAAGAATCCTCGTACACTTTATGTTCTCTAATTGTAATCAGAACAAATAAATAAATGTTCCTAGAATCCGGTACATGTCCAAGGATGTTAAAATAAGATTTCACGATGTATTGCCAAAACCCACACTGCTATATGGTGGTGAGGCGAGGACTTCGAGATCGCATGAGAAGAGACGTATAAAACCAGCACAAGTGAGATTTCTCAGGTCAGTTGCAAAAGTTATAGTTTTAGATCATATTAAAAGCAGCAAGATTAGGGATAAATTAAAAACAAAAAAAAATGTTGTCGATGAAATTAAGGATTATCAAAAACAGAGACTACAGCATGTAGAAAGAATGCCCCTATACCAAGGCAAGCATATATTTATGACTCTGTGGAAAAGCGTGACCAGGATAGAGATGGAGGAATTCAGTTAGCCTCAGAACGGGACAGCACTGACCCAGCCTTGATAGGAAGAAATAATCTGGTAATCGGGTATGATAGAAACTCAATGAAATATTAATAAGCCAAAATAAAATGTTAAAGAAATTATGAGAGATATATAAAACTAAATAAAAATACGATATATTGAAAGGCTTATCTCCCTGAAATTACCAGTATCAAAGTTAGAGGCTATTAATATAACTCAGAACATATCCTGTGAATGTTTTCAAATTGAAAGAATTGTACAGGAATCAAGTTTTCGGTTTTATCTACTAATATAATTGAAAACTTAACGTTCTAAATGTGTTAAGTGCCAATTTCTCAAATTTAATTTTATTAAAACTAAGAGAAGAACATCCATATAGGAATACCATACTAAATTGTCTTTGTCGTAGCTCAACTGTAAGTGATTCATTCGTGCGCCAAAAGACGGTGTTGTAGTATCTCAACATGCATTTCGCAATGTGTTTTTCATCAATATCTCAGAAATTTATTTTTGGAACTTAGCACGTTTAAAATGTTAGATCCTCAATTTAATATGCATCTCATTATTATATATCCTCATTTTATAGACATAAAATAAGTATAATTTAAAACGACTATCATTTTAGTACAGACATAAAAATATTTCATTAACATTATATCTGTTAAGAGATATTAGTAAAATATACCCTCTGATACTAGCAAGTATTCTAAAGTTAAATTATCTTCTGTTAAAATAAATTATTAATAAGAGAATTCACTGCATAGACTTCGAATTGGGTCCAAATTAAAACTTACAGTGTCGATGCCAACAAGGAACATGTCTAGCGCCAAGATGCATGCTGTCTTTGGATCAGGATCCAGAGCCAATACTCTCTGCAGAAGGGATGAATCATTATCTATCTGAACAGGTCCTCTTGATTGAAGTCGTTCTAAAGCTGTAGTGATGTGCTTCATGGTGATACTGTATGGTTTAAAATATTGAAGTATTAAAATTAATCTTACTGTCTAATAGGATCTTAATATACTCTACGTTTCCTCCTACGACGTAAGAAAGCTTCACTTAGTGTGCTTCCGTGACTCTAACCCTAACTTGTTGAGTTAGAGATAAATGATTCAGAACACATGTCAAGCAATTCCTCTGTTACGAGTTATAACCCATATACCATTTTACCATTTACCATTACAGACCGATTTAGTCCTGACAGCTCAGCGACGCGAGAGTACATAATATAGAACAGTGATCGCCAAAAGCTGTGTCGCGACACATGCCCCTGTCTCCACTCAAGCGTAACCATGACATCATACCCCCACCCTCTGTTTACAGCCTTCACTTCGATATAAGACAAGACGTTTATCAGCAGCGGACGTACACATGTAATGTTACAAGTGTGTAGGGTAATATTATATTTCGATGTCTTTTCCAATATGTAAAAACTAAATTTTAAGGAGCATGGGAGCAAAAGTATTTCTTTTGTGCAGATGGCAGAAATAAGAGATACTTAATTTGTCGTAAATTTTTAAATGAAGTATAAAAGAACAATGTACGTTGTCATTATTCTTCTTGATATAAAGACTACCACGCCCTTACTTGTAACTTGAATATTTTATTAATAAACCAAAAATAAAAATTATCGGCTTCTATGTCTTCATCGGGGTAAAATACTTCGACGTTTTTTTAAAGTATGTAGTGTAATTTATAACTTCGTGACCAGCCTGGTACGTTTTTCTAATTTCAAATATCTGCTGATGTGAAGTACACGTTCTTTTTATGGTAAATAAGAAAATATATTTTATTTTATTAATAATACAAAAATAATGAATAGGAGGATAAAAGATAACATGGAAAAAAGTGTGTGTAGTTAATAAATAGAAGAATATTATATCGCTTTTGTTTTTTGGTCACAGTCCGTCTCTGCACTGTCATTCACTGCATTACCTGAGGAGATACCCACTCCACCCCTCTCCCTGCGACACTGGTGTGCGGGTTGCATTTCTATTACGTCACAATTTCGTGATGTTTGGCAACCACTGATATAGAACCTTAGTATGAAATAAAAAAAAACAAATACCCATCTGATACATCATTCATATTTTGTTTTTTTGTTTTTTTTTTTTAGAAAGACAGTAAACCGTATAATAAATTGGATTTTGTATGTTTTTTTGCATATTTCTTGTTTTATTATTCATATTTCAAACTTCGTTTATGCATATAAATCCTGACCCTAGTTAGAATTATCATAATCAGATTCTTCTTCTTATGACATAACAGCTCGAAGTCTAGCCTTGGTCTCTCTGTATGCAGAAGTGGCTAACATCGCATTTGGCAGCATTCTATAAAGAACTCTGTACTTACTCATTTAATTATTTTAATGTAACATTTTCATCAGATAATAATGGTTCGTCCTATATATGTAATTGCGTGAACCAGCATTTATAGTCAGAACTCAAATTCAGGCATTGAAAGTCGCAATACTAATTGAGCAATGTAAGTAGCTATAGTACGAGCGGAATTAAGTCATCTAAAAATCCTTGCCACTTCTCCTTCAATGCTTATACGTGTCAATTAGCTTTACACATATGCAACATGGGTTGCCTAACGATCCGGTATAGTGACAACTACTGTGGCTTATTATCACACGTATTGTAATTTGTTCAGAGACTTAACGGAAATGGATTTTTAATCTTTAACTTTGCATTTCTTAACCGAGGAATACGCAAGCGTGCATCTTTGGCGGGCACTGGGCACGAATTTGCAGGTGCGCGAGTGACGTAAACTGTAGTTATCCAGTGGCGAACTATGCTGCATGAGTAGATACCTACAATTACAGCTCGACCAAGTTAAGTCTGCGAGCCGATAGGGGAAGTTGGAGGCAGTTCTGTATTGAAAGAGGCGGTAACGAGAGGAGACCAGTACAGTCTCATATGACAGCAAAGTTTTCCTACTGCGCTTCAGTTCATCTTTGAAATAAAGCAAAGTATAATATGAAGGTATGTTGTGTTGCCAAAACTCAGGAATGCACAGCTGAACTTTGAAAGAGTGGATTACAATCTGTCAACGTCGTCAAATGTATCTTCATCTCTGTTTTTCGCTGTCTATGCATGTTCAACAACAGTCATTAACAAGAAAGAAGAGCTGAAAATTTAAACGGTAGTGTATGTTATAACAAGAGCATTAATCTGACATCATTAGGCATACGTACTTACTCTGTGATTGTGTCTAAGGCGCCGATGTATTTCCTCCATGTGGGTGTGCTGAAGATCTTCCAGAATGGAAACTTGAGTTCTAACACACCAACGTTTGAGAAAAATGTTGTGACAGCATCAATTAGCGTCTGTGTTTCTGAATTCGATGAGGAGACATGGTCATCCAGACAACCCAATCGGATATCAAGCGCCACTCGTGCTATAGCTGTCAAGAAGTGAAATCAATTTCATTATAATAGTTATTATTCCTGTAACTGAACCTTTGTTTCATACACTGAAAGTTTACAATGTAATACTCTGATTCTACCGTATTCTCAGAAAGAAAGATAGGAAGATATAAACACTTTATTATTGCACAAGTTCCACAACACATCAAGTTTAAATAAAAACACACTTTCACGTGTGATCCACATGTGCACACATCGCCATTAACTGAACCGACATAGATGTCAACTTTCTACTACTCGAACTTACACTGTAAAGATGGAAGATGTGAGGCTTGATTTTTTCAGTGCTGATAATAACATAGAAATTCATGTCTTTTTCTAGGATTGGTTCTAATTTCGTCTTCAGATAAATGAAAAGATGGGAGAAGGCCAGATTTTACTAGATTGAAGTACGGAACCTGCAGGATTATCGTATCTGGAATACATGAACTGTCCGTATCTTCACTTGAATGCTGCTATAGACTGGATGTCTTTCTCGTCACTCATCAGCTATCTATGGAAGTCTAATGAATTTCATTACTAATACTGGTATATTCTAGGACTGACGTGTGCTATAGATTCGTATCATCGTACCGTTTTCTGTCTGAGAAAGAAAACGATTAAATTTCATTGGCATATTTACTAATTTTACTCAAAAGTAAGAGACGGAAGAAAAGGCCTTAATCCTGTCAGAATAAATAAATAGATAAATAAATAGATAAATAGATAATTAAATAAACAATTAATTAAATAATTAAATAAATAATTAAATAAATAAATAAATACATAAATAAATAAAGAAATAGATAGATAAATAAATAAATACATAAATAAATACATAAATAAATACATACATAAATACATAAATAAATACATAAATACATAAATAAATACATAAATACATAAATAAATACATACATAATAAATACATAAATAATTACATAAATAAATACATAAATACATAAATAAATAAATAAATAAATAAATAAATAAATAAATAAATAAATAATTACATAACTAAATAAAGAATTGCATAAATACATAAATAAATAAATAAACAAATAAGTAAATAAGTAAGTACATAAATAACTAAATAATTAAGTAAGTAAATAAATATTTTCGTTTAGGTATACTGCATAAAGTTATCTGAAACCATTGAGTGAAAAGTTTACAAATTTAGACGACATTCTGGATCCATCACAAAATATTCTTGGAAAAGGAGCACAATAGAACATTAAAATACACTAATACTTCATATGTGGCCACAAAGAGTGTTGTTTTCTATAATGAGAGTGCTATAATTCAAGCGTGTAGTTTCAAAACCTGACGATTCCAGTTTCAGTCAATCTCGATATATGCATTTTAATTCACAGAATATGGTCAGCCCTTTGGAATTCACAATGTATTAATTCCATATCAGGAAAGGAATGAGAAATAATGAGTATGAATATAGATATCACTAGAAAAACCGTAAGATTTCAGTAGCGTTTTCGTTGCTCAGAAAAAAATCATAAGTGGAATTCCCTGTTTGAAAAAAACACTTTTTGATTCTTTATATTCTCTTGTGTGTTCATAAACCTAGCGTTTGGTCTTACAGGAGAAATTTAGAGCTTAATATGGAAGTTAGTATTAAAACAGTAACAGTTTCAACAACATTTTTGTTCCAATACTTAAAAAGTATACGTTCTCATTTAATTTATATTTCTCTTTATCTACTCATAAACCTATCGTCTGGTCCTACAGGTGAAATATAGAGCCTAAATTTATTAAAAATGTAAAGAATAATTTATGGGTTGCTTCACTCACATTCCAATGACCATTTGTGGATCTCGTTAAGAAAGTCCTCTGGTACTTCCAGATTCTCGTCCCTCAACTTCCGAGCTCTTTCTACGAAAGCCACGGCAGTCTCCTCTATGGGCTTGATGTACAGTTTAGCAGTTCTGGGCTGCAGCATGGCCTGTTGTACTTTGGTCCGAAAGTTGTACCATTTCTCACCGTGCCTGCGAATTGTTCATATTAAATTATCAATAAAACGACAAAAAATAAACATTTAATATTTTATTCATAGTACAGTATATAGTCCATAAGATAATGATAATAATGTGAATTCATGACAACGAATACAGAAAATAGTGACAGAGATTTCATCGAATCCCTATAACTGTATGAAACGTTTATGCAGTTCGCAATGATTATTGTAAGCACGGTTGGAATTAGGCCTATAATTATGTTTAGGATTTTAAATAATTTTATGCTCGACCATGCCGAAATGTAGTAATTATACACCTGGTAGCAGACCTTTTATGCATGTCATTAAAGTACACCTACTCATTAAAGGTCAGGTCTTTCAGCCAATGACGACTCAGGTTACAACTGTTCAGCCAATGACAGGTCAACTTTCTACCGTTATAAAACCGCAAGTATCGATTATTCTCGGATATGCAATCGAAAGAAAATCAGCGAAAAGTCACGGAGGCTGGAAATTCAATACTGTCGCAGAAGGTTATGTTCTGTTACTATAATAATTAGCGTTAATTGTAAATAATATTCAAATAAATTCAATTTGTCATCTCGTTTTTCAATGTCTAATTTAATTTCAATGTTATCTCTGTAGGTTCTTATGGCCTAGCAAGGTCAATGTGGACATCTGTTCCTAGGAAAAAATCAATACTTTCGCGTCTGCGCACATCTCACAACATACGGGACATTGCTAAAAATTAATAATATCAAGTTAGAAATATGGCCGAGCATAAAAAGTCGTATGAAACTCGCCTATAATGGTAATTAAGAAGCTCGTATGAAAATTATGAAACTCGCTTGCGCTCGTTTCATAAATATCCATACTCACTTCTTAATTACCTTCATTATAGGCTCGTTGCATAATGTACTATTTTATGCTCGACCATGCCGAAATGTAGTAATTATACACCTGGTAGCAGTCCTTTAATGCAGGTCATTAAAGTACACCTACTCATTAAAGTACAGGTGTTCAGCCAATGATAAGTCAGCTTTGTACCGTTATAAAACCGCAAGTATCGATTATTCTCGGATATGCAATCGAAATAGAATTAGCGAAAAGTCACGGAGGCTGGAAATCCAATACTGTCGCAGAAGGTTATGTTCTGTTAGTATAATAATTAGAGTTAATTGTAAATAATATTCAAATAAATTCAATTTGTCATCTCGTTTTTCAATTCTAAATCATTTTTCAGGTTATACCAGAGTAATGTTCATCTTATTCTGTGCCAAGGTCAATGAAATTCGGCCTCGGAAAAAATCAATACTTTCGCGTCTGCGCACATCTCACAATTCAGGTCAGTTCGCACATAACCATAATTTTGAATACTTTCAAGTTAGAAATATGGTCGAGCATAAATAGTCGTATGAAACTTGCCTATAATGGCAATTAAGACGCTCGTATGAAAATTATGAAACTCGCTTGCGCTCGTTTCATAAACAATCATACTTGCGTCTTAATTACTACCATTATAGGCTCATTGCATAATGTACTATTTATATTAATTTTCATTTCTGTCTTTATACTCTTCGCATTTAAATTTAACAGGGCAGGGCCTTCTCGTTAATTGAAACATAATTCATTCTTCATTCCATGAGTCCTAGTCTCGAGACAACAATGCAATTCATAGTAGAAACGATTCATACATCTTTCTCGTTAGCCACGTCACACGTCAATGCGACGTCAATGAGCTGTTTGAAATTGTAGTGAATAATACTATGTCACTATAGAGAACTGGATTCATTTGGAAATTAATATCACAATTAAACTACTTTAGATTTAAACTAAATTAACTATTTCTGTTTCTATACTCCCCGCATTTATTAATCAACCCATTTGTGCACGAATAATAATTTATTATTAATTTAAAATTGAGTTGAATATTTCGTTACGCTTTCACATTTACTTTAATATACATAATCCCACCCTGAGCAGTGAGCAGAACAGCGCGACTCATCGCTTGAGTGACGTAGCACGCTTGGATGACGCCACCGTATTAACAGAAAGCATGAACTGATTTCTCGAATGTCAA
This sequence comes from Periplaneta americana, assembly GCF_040183065.1. NCBI lineage: Eukaryota > Metazoa > Arthropoda > Insecta > Blattodea > Blattidae > Periplaneta > Periplaneta americana. Next base: position 52,383,335 of record NC_091120.1, read on the forward strand.
GAGCACAAGCGTTTCACGTATAAATGTCTTGAAACTTGAAAATTGGGGACAAGAAACTGACACACATTTTCTCATTAGAAGTTTATAAGTTTCGCAACAATTATTTATTTCTTTATAATGTTATCAATTAATTGTTATTTTTTAAACGTCACTCAAAATATTTATATACTATATTAAATCATTCATTTTGCAAAAAAAAAAATCTTTCGTTTTGTACACTGCGCACAATTTAATTTTTATAACCCAAAATATGATAGGCCTATGACTTAATTATCAATGATAGTACTCCAAGTTGAAATGTGCAATTGATTAGGAAAAGGTTCACATAAAATAGCTCCCCGTACATTTTAATAAATTTAATCTTATTATTTTACTGCTTACTGAAATAAAGGATGATTGATTGACTGGTTGATTGATTGATTGAATGAATGACTGTAGTGAGAGAGGAAGAATTATCAATTAAATTTACTACGTTTTCATGGAGTATTCAATTCGATCTGAATACGATCCCTGTTTTCATGCAATTTTCGATACGTAGTGAAAACGATCTGATTACGGAAGCTGAAGTTTCGAAAGTAGTAATGTTGGTTAACATGTCATCGACATATTAGCGTGTTGGTCACTCTGTAGGCATTAGCTATAAAAAATGTTGCGTTTTCCAAATGAGGCGCATGAAAACTTAATATTCTGGCTGTTAATGAATAATGGTAATATTGACTCTTAGGAAATATGTTTTACAACACTCTTTTTCAACATACATATTGTCCTCGCTGTCGGTAAAACAGCTGACACAAACAAATTACGATCGATCACGCGCTTAGCGTATTGAGATCGTATTGAATACGATACCCGTTTTCATGGAACTCAATTCGACTGAATTCGATCCGATTCCACTTTTTAGCTGTATCGACCTTGAGACTCAGATCAAATTGAATTCCCGTTTTCATGAAGATTTCAATACGGTAAGAGTATTCAGATCGACCTGAATACTCCATGAAAACGTAGTAAGTAGGCCTATTCGATGTTAATAATCGGGTCCTTATAAGAGCTCTTGAAACTCCTGCATGGCTCAATGTGGTCTGCCTTTGTCGTCCAACCACAAAGAATGAGAAACAACTCGAATATTCGTTATACCGAACACTGAGACACTCCGCGAGACGGAAGTGCTTTGCATACTGTCTACAGCACCAGGCGTTCAATCGCAATATATAATTTATATTTTTCGTAACCGGTTGTGCACGACTCTTAGTTCTCACTCAACTCGCGAAGCGCATTCAGTGCAGAAGGTTATCTCGCATGTCACGTGACAGCGTAGCCATTCACGGAGGATGACGACTACTCTCTCCAAGTATGAGCTACTCATTCTTAATGGAACATTCTAAGCAAGTTTTCACAATCTTTCAGTTACTACGGCCAGGAATATTTTTTATCGGGCTTATATTTACATTTGTTGTGGGGATCTGTGTATGCAATTTCGAGGGGTGATTCTGGCATGAGTTCTAGTACGAGTGTTATAACAACAATCGGAGTAGCTCAGGCGATAGAGAGTTTGCCTACCCGTCCGACACTGCGCTCTAATCCCGCTTGGGCCGATTACTTGGTTGACGACGTTTTGTCTAACTCTAAGACAAATGTAACGTAATCTTACGGCGAATCCTCACCAAATAATATATCACTACCATCAATCCCATCGACGCTATATTACCTAATGTTTTTTTTTTATTTCTAAATTTAATATTTTCAAAGGAATGTTAAAAGACTACTGCGAAATTAAATTAAGAAATGAAGTCTTGCCAACTAGAGAGGGCTTATACGAATTGTATAAATATTTCTGTTGTGAAAGATGAATGGAAGAATATAGCATAATGAATTATTTATATATTACTGGCTGCACATTGTAGAGTTAAACAAGAAATACAACTTAGGCAAGTAAATAAATATTAAGGTTTACAATAAACTAGAGCGGTTGAATCTTGCACTAAAACTAGACGTAAGTGTAGGATAAGACAACATAAATTAAATATTTAAATTATAGAAATTGCGTTATAAAATTATATATTATTGTGTGAAATTACTAATTGTGTATAGATAAGTTTTAATTATTCAGTGTATGTGCTATATTTTTGAACTATTAATAAAATTGTATTTGTAATATTTCCTAGTGGTCAACGTCGTTACTGTAAATAACCAATTAGAAAACTCGAAAGGTGCATAACTTTACTATGCTACACAACTTTGCGTAGAAGGGACAGCGTTGCGTTGAACAGCGTGCGGAATATGTCGTCAGCTAAGGTAAGACAAGGAGAACAGGGGACATATCGCACCCCCACTAGAAGAGTGTTACATCTCAAAATATCTTACTTTCGGGAAATGGAGATTGAAATTTAGTCAGTTTTGGAATCGTGCTGGTGACGTCTGTGGACAATGATTTGTAACTTTCTCACAACATGGGAGTTCAATCATAACAGTAATTGACTTTTTTGAAGGAATTGTGATTTTAAACATTTTTTTAAATATAATTTCACATGAAAACTAGCAAAGCACGGAGTTATTCCGAAATGTAACACCAGTCGCCCTTCCATCAATTCCCCAATACAAAACCGAAGAGCGTTACATGCGCATTCTAGCGCCTATTTGATGAACTAGAGTTATAACGTTAATTCAGGTGGTAGAATACGTTTTTCTGCATACGAAAATGGTGTTATCTCAAAATCGACAATTTCATAGATGTAACACTCTTCTAGGGGGGGGGGGGGTGCGATATGATAAAAGTAAGAGAAACAGAAGGGAAATGATGGGAATACAAGGATTGAAAAGGAATAAGGAAAACAAGGGGAATACGAGAAAAACAAGAGGAATAGAAGAGAAATGATGGGAATACAAGGATTGAAAAGGAATAAGGAAAACAAGGAGAATACGAGAAAAACAAGAGGAATAGAAGAGAAGTGATGGGAATACAAGGATTAAAAAGGAATAAGGAAAACAAGGGGAATACGAGAAAAACAAGAGGAATAGAAGAGAAATTATGGGAATACAAGGATTGAAAAGGAATAAGGAAAACAAGGAGAATACGAAAAAAACAAGAGGAATAGAAGAGAAGTGATGGGAATACAAGGATTGAGAAGGAATAAGGAAAACAAGGAGAATACGAGAAAAACAAGAGGAATAGAAGAAAAATGATGGGAATACAAGAACTGAAAGGGAATAAGTAAAACAAGGGGAGTGCAAGGGCACAATGGGAATACAAGGGGAACAAACGGAATACAAAGAGAACAAGGGAAATGTAAGGAGGTCAAGGAGATAATAAGGATAACGAGGGGAATATAAGAAGAACAAGGGAATATAAAGGGAACGAGGGGAATACAAGAAGAAGATGACGATAACGATGGGAATGCAAGGAGAACGAGGGGAATAGAAGGAAAACAAGGGAATATAAGGATAACGAGGGGAATACAAGGAGAATATGACGATAACGAGGGGAATACAAGGAGAACGAGGGGAATAGAAGGAGAACAAGTGGATATAAGGAGAACGAGGGGAATACAGGGAGAACAAGAAGAACGAGGTGAATATTAGGAGTCAAGGTACATAAAAAAGGAATGTAAGGTGAACAAGAGGAAAATAAGGAGAACAAGGGAATGCATAGGAACAAGCGGAATACAAGGAAAGGGGGAATGCAATTAGAACGAAAGGACTACAAGGAGCACAAGGGGGATATAAGAACAAGAGAAATACACGGAGAAAAAGGGTAATATAAGAAGAACAAGGAGAATACAAGGAGGAAAGTGGAACTGAAGAGAAAACAACAGGAATGAAAAATTAGCAGGGGAAATACAAAGAGAACGAGGTGAATGCAAGGAGTGCAATGGGAATACAATGAGAACAAGAGGAATGCACAGTGAATAAGGAGAATGCAATGAGGACAAGAGTAACAGAAGGATAACAAGGGACTGCACAGAGAACACGGGGGATATAAAAAGTACAAAAGGAATAAAAAGAGAATAAGAGAGAGACAAGGAGAACAAGGAAAATACAAGAATAGAAAGGGGAAATGAAAGAGAAAAAGGGTAAATGCAAGAAGAAAAAGAGGAAGACAAGGAGAACGAGAAGATTACCAGGAGAATTCGAGAAATACAAGGAGAATAAAGGAGAAAGGTTGCATTTTTATGCAACAGTCAATTCCTAATTCCGTCTCTGAGGAGAAAGGCGTTGTTCAGGAAAGTATTATCGTTCTTAAAAATTCACTGCCCTCTGCCGGGTTTGAACCCCCCCCCCCCCGAACCTTCAATCTAATGAGGCAGTAGTAACTACTCGATCACAAAGAATGACGATTAGAATTACGTAATTGTGGTAAATGTTACATAGCATTGCGCAATACTAAGTTACGCTGACACAAAATCTAACAATACCGATACATTACATTACCTTGACATTTGTAGAGTCTTAGAAAGCTATTCACTTTTATTAAGGTAATTTATGGGCACCGAGTAAGAAATTTAACGACATGTTTTGAGGTTAAGTGTAGGCTTAATGAACTAAAATTTAAACTTCATTAAATCGTGATTCACAGTGAATACGCTTCACTGGATATTTTAACACGTGTTTTATGTCTCTGTACTGTGTTTTCATTCAGAAGTTGCTAAAAATGTACGGATAACCTTGACACGAATTGTTCTGTAAAAGGGTGTCATCTGCCCTTAGGTGAAAACTTTTAGCTAGGCTGCTTTAATGGGTAAGATTTGTTTTTACAATAATTTAAAGTCGCTAACGAACATGAGTTGTTGTTTTGATACGACTACTTAAACAGTTAATGTGTATATAATTTTTAAAATGAAAGTGTCAGGGTTGTCACCTCAACCGCTTGCAAAACTGTACCGTCCACTGGATTACTCAACTGCCGAGCATAAATAACGCATATTTGCGTTCAGTGTAACTTAATGGGGAACTTTCTCCGCCACACTACGAGATAATTTACGCTGCTCCGAAAGAAATAAAAAGACACGCTATGGTTTTCATACGTGAAGTAGGTCTGCAAACAAAAGCGCTGTCTTGTTTGATGGAGCTGCGAAGACGATCTTCATCCTGCTGCGCAGTTTGGGCCATCTGTGTCCATGCAATGCGGGAGAAACGAGGTCGACAAACAATAGCAAACGGACATGCTATTAGTTTCGTCGAATTCAAAAGTATTAAAATAGTGACAAATTCACATTTAAATATTGTGCGAGAGAAAATACTGGTACCGTATTTCTCACATACTTATTCGTTTTAGGACGCTGAAATATTAGTATCCCTTCATGATTGTCTCCTCTCTATTAGCATCTGTTTAACTGATATCAATTTATAATTTGTATATCACATTTTTAACTTTGCTCTAGAGTATGCCATTAGGAAAGTCCAGGATAACAGAGAGGGCTTGGAATTGAACGGGTTATATCAGCTGCTTGTCTATTCGGATGACGTGAATATGTTAGCAGAAAATCCACAAACGATTAGGGAAAACACGGGAATTTTACTGGAAGCAAGTAAAGAGATAGGTTTGGAAGTAAATCCCAAAAAGACAAAGTATATGATTATGTCTCGTGACGGGAATATTGTACGAAATGGAAATATAAAAATTGGAAATTTATCTTTTGAAGAGGTGGAGAAGTTCAAATATCTTGGAGCAACAGTAACAAATATAAATGAGGAAATTAAACCGAGAATAAATATGGGAAATGCCTGTTATTATTCGGTTCAGAAGATTTTATCATCCAGTCTGCTGTCAAAAAATCTGAAAGTCAGAATTTATAAAACAGTTATATTACCGGTTGTTGTTTATGGTTGTGAAACTTGGACTCTCACTTTGAGAGAGGAACGTAGGTTAAGGGTGTTTGAGAATAAGGTGCTTAGGAAAATATTTGGGGCTAAGAGGGATGAAGTTACAGGAGAATGGAGAAAGTTACACAACACAGAACTGCACGCATTGTATTCTTCACCTGACATAATTAGGAACATTAAATCCATACGTTTGAGATGGGCAGGGCATGTAGCACGTATGGGCGAATCCAGAAATGCATATAGAGTGTTAGTTGGGAGGCCGGAGGGAAAAAGACCTTTAGGAAGGCCGAGACATAGATGGGAATATAGTATTAAAATGGATTTGAGGGAGGTGAGATATGATGATAGAGACTGGATTAATCTTGCTCAGGATAGGGACCAATGGCGGGCTTATGTGAGGGTGGCAATGAACCTCCGGGTTCCTTAAAAGCCAGTAAGTAAGTAAGTAAGTATATCACATTCTAGTACACCAATCGGTATCTTTGCATATAAAGCTACTCTTAAGGAACGCAAATAAATCTATAAATATGCTAATATTTAAACTGCAGACGCAAAGAAAAAAATATTGAAGCAATTATTGGATGACTAATTTTTACAGTGCTTTAAATTCACCATTTAAGATTATTTTAAGCTGTGAGACTTTTATTTAAAGTAATATTAACTCTTTGCTAGATGTAACTACTGATGTAATAATTGTTTTCGTAATTTTACTAACGACATAAGCGGTATAACGCAAATAAAATAAGTAAAGAAATATTTTTTCCTGGGAAAACTACAACCTATGTTGTATGGACATTTTTTGATCTTTTAGACCTTCACCGACGACTATGAAAAGGACGGCACTTATAGGGCCTACCCCTTATACCAGCGGTGACCAAAACTCGAGTTGCAGTGATTACATGAGACAGTCTATGAAGTAAGGAGACGGAGAAATGTACTTGGCATGAAAACTACAACCAGTGGTGATTCCTGTACTAACATCTTGATCAATCCCGTGCATAAAAATCTCAAACTTAATTGTATCAGTAATGTCACTGCTGTCATCAAGAGCCAGTGAATAATATATGATTTTTCTTGCTTCTTCTTCTTTTTTTTTTAACCTCCCTCTTGAACATAATCAGGAATTTTCTAAATTCTTCTCTCGATACTTGGTCGAGAAATTCGTAGTTTTTCAAAATTAAAAACTTCTTATGAACAACTTACTTAAGCTATTTTAATCATTACTGTTTTGAGAAATTCTGTTCTATTAAAAGGCTTTAGAGCACGAGATATTTCAAACCCCATTAGGTAGCTGACTTCCTTACATTTATTTATCTCATCTTTCTCTTCCTGCCTAAGATTTAAGATATGTCAATTCTTGGCGCATAACAGTTCGTTGGCACATAATATTGAATCAGTTTTTTCTACAATATTATTATTAAATGAATAACTAATAAATAGTTACCCTCATCTAAAGATTAAGAAGATTAAAATGGACATAAAACCTGATAATTTTATCCTTCTAGGGAGAAGATCTAAAAATATCAATATTCATAGACGTATAGAAGAATTATAGAAACACATACTTAGTGGTCAGTAATAATAATAATAATAATAATAATAATAATAATAATAATAATAATAATAATAATAATAATAATACATTATTCAGCGTGTCAATTAATGTTTCTATATACTCCTAATTGAATCGTTGAGCAAAGTAAACATATTACATTTTGTCTGATAGAATAACAAACAATTTTTCCTTCTCATTCTTTACGAAACCACCTCTTACTGCTTGTAGAGACAGAGTTTGTAAAGCGACATGATGCCGCCACTGCTTGCCTTCATTACATGAATGAAACACACAGCAATGTACAGAAAATTCCTCGTAACAGTTTGAATGTCTGTGATTACACGATGTAATCACGACACCCGCTTTGGTCACCGCTGCCCTACACCCTGTATAATGAAACTCGACATTTCCCGCCATTGACCTTCCCACAAATAGTCTGTGGAATGTAAACTGTAGTCTTACGAGTGTCGGGTCAGTTTGATTACACCATTACAAGTTCTGTTGTACACGCATACGTAATTACTTCGTAATACATGTACGAACATAGTTTTCACTTGTCAATACATCATTGTTCGAGTATTTGTCTTGCAGGCGTTTACGTTGTTAGCCAAACGAAAATCTAAATCAACATTACTGTTTACTCTTCTGGAATGCAAATTACTTCTCAAAACAAGGCATCGGTGTTACGAAGGCTCGGCTTTGCTGATCTTGTTAATAATACATCACGGCAGATGTTTCAAGAAAAGAAGAAAGCGACGTATTTGATCTTTCGTCACCACGCCCATTTCATGAATTTTTGCAAGCGGCCTCAAACTTTTCGAGTCTCTCTGCCTTATCTCCTATACTTGTTTTTTTTTTTTTAAAGATGGGACATGACAGGAGCGTTGCGATCGGAAAAACAACTGAATGTCACATAGCGTGGTAGGCCTGTTGCTATGGTAACAACGGTTGAGTTGCCAAAGTTACAGTTCGCGCGTGGCGAGTGCTTAATAGCTCTCTTGGCACCCTTTATTGTGCACACAATGTTAGCATTGGTACGTTTCGTCTTTGATTCTCTGTCGATTTTTGCATTGTTTTCTTACTTTCACGTCAATTGTCAATGAATGTTTTAAAGTCAGCCATCTTAACGACAATTGCTACCTTCCATCAGCTGGCAGCGTGGTAGTCCATATTGGCAACATGGCACTGTAATTCCAAGATCGGCCGCTTAACTGTCATGTCCCATCTTTCAAAAAAACAAGTATAATTTCTTGATTTATATGGGGGAAGTATGATGTTGCATAAATTTTGTTGACACTTTATCCACTAAGCCACACCGGATTCCAGTTCCGATGCCGGATTGAGGGTTGGCCACTAAAGGGAAACTGAGAGGTGGAACTTAAACTGAGAGGATTCAATCCGACATCGGAACTGGAATCCGATGTGGCTTAGTGGCTAAAGCGTCAGCACGTAGAGCGGAAGACCCGGGTTCGAATCCCGGTGCCAGAGAGAGTTTTTATCTCCGCTTCACCCATCCTTCATCATATGATAACCCAGAAATCCTGCATGGAAATATTAAATGTACTTCGGTACATCATATTAATCTGAGACCTATATGTAAGATTCGCCACAGATAAATGGATTCCTCATAAATACCTCTCTTACTCACTCAATGTTTTCTGGCGTTCGTACATTCGAACGTGGCTTGATGGTTTCATATTGGAAGCTGGTAATATTAATCGAAAGATTTTTACCCATCTCAATATGGTATTACGACTAGGAACGGACCAACATTAAAACAGTAGCGGCCGGTGATCGAAATCCTCGGTGAGGCCATATGCAACTAGTTTAAGTGCCTCCGATAGGAAATGTATGTTTATGATATTAATTATTATTGTTATTATATTATTAATATATTATTAAGGTATTATTATTATTATTATTATTATTAATGAAAAATAATAATTTCACTCACCAAATAAGCTGTTATGCTGTGAGTTTCAGTGACTGTTTCAGTGTGATGAAGCAACCCACATTATGTGTTCAAAATCCCCTTTCTTTCTTTTCTTTTTATTGTTTTCCCTTGACAGCAACAAACAAGGCCAACAGAGTTTATTTTGCACCACATTACCACTTAACCATTTATGTTGCCCGTGCCAGGATGTAATAGAAACTCGCGTTTTATGATTATTTGTCAGAAAAATTGTCAGCTATATCGTAGGTATCTCGATAGACTCTCTCTTTATTTAAAACTTCCTTTCTTTCAATATTATTTCTTCTCGAAAAAGGACACTCTAACAATGAATTAACTACACCAGCATTATTTCTCGCATTTGTTTCTGTTTATAATTTCCCGGAATACATAACAACATTGACCCAGATTCACTACTGTATTACGAAGTACAGTAGTACAACACCCTCGCTTGTCATAAACTAAGACATAAGGGGAGAGAATAGTAGTAGTATTAGTAGTATTTATTTATTTAACTTGGTAGAGATAAGGCCGTCAGGCCTTCTCTGCCCCTCTACCAGGGGATTACAACTATAATATGAACAATAAAATTACAATTAACCTTAAATTTACAATTACAATTACAATAAAAATTAAAGTACGACAAGATTACCTGATTAATGAAAGCTAGACATTTTATCATAGAAGTTAAGAACAAAGAATATTTTTGTATTTACTGAATTACAAATTAAACGTACAATAACAAAAATCTATAGTAATGAAATTACCTGATATTGAAATATTTTGTGATAGATTAAGAGAACTATTTACAAGAAACCATGTCTGAACGAGTCTCAATTACTGACCAAGTGCCTAGTAAGTTTGCGTTTGAATTCAGTTTTATTTCGACAGTCCCTGATGCTAGCAGGTAACGAATTCCAGAGTCTTGGCAGGCTATTGTGAAAGAGGATGAGTATGAGGAGGTGCGATGGGATGGTATTTTTAATATTGTTTCATGGCGAGAGCGTGTGTTCAGATTGTGGTGGGAAGAAAGGTAAGTGAAGCGAGACGACAGGTACGAAGGAATAGAAGAGTTCAAGATTTCGAAGAGAAGGAGAAGTGAATGTAAATTTCTTTTCTTATCTAGTTTAAGCCAACCTATTGTTTCCAGGGATGGGGTAATATGATCATATTTACGAACATTGCTTACAAAACGTACACACAAGTTATGAGCACGTTGAAGTTTCGTTTTGTTGTCGCTGGAAAGGTCAGTCAGTAAAATGTCAGCATAGTCAAAATAGGGAAATACAAGCGTTTGCACAAGGGACTTTTTTATGCAAGAGGGAAGTGAACATTTATCCTTTTTAGCACATGGATAATAGAATATACTTTTCTGGAGGTTTCTGTGGTTTAGTGTGGGTCTTTGCCTGCCAAAGAGCTGGAATTTTTGTTATTTATGGCCTATTTAGGAAGATAAGTCACAATTGCTATTCCCACCCCACTCTACCATTGAGGCCGGCCCATGAATGGGAGGAGTGAAACCTGACCAGGCCACGAGGCCAGACGAATTGTGCCTCAGCTACAATGTTTTAAGCGCAAACTCAAAGCCCGCGAAAATACAAGAAATGCAGAAACCAGACTCGGCACGAGCGATCCTGGCCTCAGGAACAAATTTTACTGCAAAACAGATCTAAATACATCACAAGCCAGACTCGGCACGAGCGATTCTGGCCTCAGGAGCAAATTTTACTGCAAAACAGGTCTATATACATCACAAAGTTTTCAAATGCTTCTACAGAGATATGTGCTTCATTCAAATAACTAATACATTATATAAAAACACAAAATTTGATTTCAGGTAAGCCAAGTGACTGAGGCCCGGCCTCACTTGCTTCAGTCAATCAACCGCCACTGCATTAAAATAGAGACGAAAGACACGCTGTGTTTCCACAACTGAATCATCGTTCTTGAAAAATGTCTCGACGATAAAAGCACGATGCTGCGCACTCCACGCCTCCATGATTACACAAAACGACATAAAAATTGCTAACAAACGATGGTCGATCGATATCCATAACCTCCATGTTGCTCAGTAAACGGCTTTCTAAAAAAGTCCAACTCCTTTGCCGCATCTTGTATTTTAAAAATGCATGGACACAGACAGCTCATTTTCGTTAATAAGTGGACAAGAGACGTTTTGAAAATGAGCTCCTCAATTGGACGGAGTTACGCAATAATAGACCAACCGACAATTTGAAAAAAAATATATATGTATATATATATATATATATATATATATATATATATATTTGTACAAATCTGTTGATGGTAGCCTAATTTAACTCGGAAAAAATCAAGAATGCGATATCTGAATTTTGCTCTTATTTATAAGCAAAAATTCGTTTATTACATAAAATTCATTTACTTATTTTGCTTTGAAATATTAATTCAACTGCTGGTCTCTTATTAAAAATCTGTCAGCCTTTTTTGTTATTATTTGTGCTATTTTTTGTAATAGTATGAATGTTATAATACTTCTTGCATAAAATGTTTTTTTTATAAAAAACAGATTTATTTCAATGGCCAATATCTCGAAACAGGTTTTTGGCGCTTGGTCTCTTATTGCGTAACTCCTTCCAGTTGTCCCGCGCCATAGCGTCGATGACCGTTCATCTCTGCCGAGACATGTAGACGTGAGGCCAGTAGTTTGCTCGTCAGACTTTACTCTTCGTGGGCTGTCGCGCCACAGATGTAATTTGTTTTAATTGGAATACCGTAATTATTACATTCCATTATAAAATGTAGAAATAAAGAAACTTAATATTGCTCAAGGACTAACAAGGCTCGTCGTAACATCTTGAGTGTTGCGCTCTAAGCGGTTTAATTTAAAACACGGAAGGAGATGCAGTTTCAAGTCTTACGAAGTCGTGACGTGCCCTATGTTATTAAAGGCGTGGGTAGTAGTACAAAAAAATAAAGAAAAATAAAACGCTAGCATGCGAATTCCAGGAATGTAAACACTGCACAATGTGAAATAGAGTTGTGAATGAAAACTTAAGAGAACACTTAAAACGCATCCAATAAACGATACAATACAGAACAAAAACAGAAGTGAATACAGCATATGCACAGAAAGAATGAAAACAGAGCTCTCACACGTGTTATGAGTAGGGCCAGGAAGTTCATGCATTTGTATATATTTTTCCATCGACTGTAATTAATTGCTGATTAATCATCTTCATGAATCATTAACATTTAAGTTTATCAAACCGAGTTTTATGTTGCATATATTTCCATATTTTGACTTCTTTTATAAATGTACAATATTTCGTGATATGTATATTACCGTGGCATATTTTCGCGTTAAAGTCATTAAAGTTGATTTTATGTTACATAAAAATGCATAGCTTGGATTTTTTTTTACATAAAAGCATCATATTCTCTTTTTGAAAACCGGTAGTGAGTGAAATTATTATAATTATTTTTACCAGAAAAGTATTGAAAGTTCCGCGGCACGCCTAGCGAATCTCGCGGTGCAGTCACAGTCTAGTATATCAATCACGAAGCTCGAGTTGATGATGGTACTAGGAACAATAGACTGTGCAGTTACTATTTCGCATTGTCTGTAATGAGGCGATAGTAGCGATCCTAGTGGTTAGCAACTATCTATGGATGCATATTTACTACGTATTGAGCTTCGTGACTCTATATACTAGACTGTCCTACAGTAGTGTGCCGCTATCAACAATAATATTAATGTAAGTTTAATCTCATCTAGTTTGACCTAACTTAACATTTATTGCTTATTATTATTATTATTATTATTATTATTATTATTATTATTATTATTATTATTATTATTATTATTATTATTTATTTATTTATTAGTGACATGAAACAAAATTTAATCACTGCATATTAGCATATTTTAGGGTTTTAAAGGTTAGTAGGTTTTTATAGAATGAACTTCCTGGGCCCATTTATGAGATAGCCTATAAGTGGAGCAATCTTAAGGAGACAATTATATATGGGTTTTAAAACGTCTACAGTTTTCATCCAAAATTTATGAAATTTAAACTACTTAAACATGCCTACAATACGATGATCTGTTTAGGGGCAATAGTTTTGAATTAAATTTTTAAATACTTATTATATAGAGGTCAATAAAAGCACGGCCGACTTGATGCTCGCTTCGCTTCTCCTTTACCGGCCTTAACAATTCATTTTGATCCCTGTGTTAAATCTGTAATCGAGAAAATATGAAATTCCCGCCAGATGGCACTGACTCCCAAGGTTCACTGAGGAATTTGTGTATGGTTTCTTGTACGATTATAATGAGTAATATTGCGCTTATTTCTACTGGTATGTGGGTTTATTGTGATATGATTCAAAATGACGTATTGTTGTGTACCATTGTGTACTTCGAATAGAAAAAGAAGAGTGGAGGAGCAATATCATTCCACGAATTTCCGAGTGACAGGGAAAGATGATTATATTTCGTGACCAGAATATTGTACGAAATGGAAATATAAAAATTGGAGTTGTATCCTTCGAAGAGGTGGAAAAATTCAAATAGTTTACTTTATTTTAGTAGGTTATTTTACGACGCTTTATCAACATCTTAGGCAATTTAGCGTCTGAATGAGATGAAGGTGATAATGCCGGTGAAATGAGTCCGGGGTCCAACACCGAAAGTTATCCAGCATTTGCTCATATTGGGTTTAGGGAAAACCTCGGAAAAAACCTCAACCAGGTAACTTGTCCCGACCGGGAATCGAACCCGGGCCACCTAGTTTCGCGGCTAGACGCGCTAACCGTTACTCCACAGGTGTGGACAAAAGGTAAAATATCTTGGAGCAACAGTAACAAATATAAATGACAGTCGGGAGAAAATTAAACGCAGAATAAATATAAGAAATACCTCTTAATATTCGGTTGAGAAGCTTTTATCATCTAGTCTGCTGTCAAAAAATCGGAAAGTTAGAATCTATAAAAACAGTTATATTACCGGTTGTTCTGTATGGTTGTGAAACTTGAACTCTCATTTTGAGAGAAGAACAGAGGTTAAGAGTGTTTGAGAATAAGGTTCTTAGGAAAATATATGGGCTATAGAGGAAAATGGAGGAAGTTACATAACGCAGAACTGCGTGCATTGTATTCTTCACCTGACATAATTAGGAACATTAAATCCAGACGTTTGAGATGGGCAGGGCATGTAGCACGTATGGGCGAATCCAGAAATGCATATAGAGTGTTAGTTGGAAGGCCGGAGGGAAAAAGACGTAGATGGGAAAATAATATTAAAATGGTTTTTAGGGAGGTGGGATATGATGATAGAGACTGAATTAATCTTGCTCAAGATAGGGATCAATGGCGGGCTTATGTGAGGGCGGCAATGAACCTCCGGGTTCCTTAAAAGCCGTAAGTAAGTAAGTAAGGGAAAGATGCGAAAATGTCTTAAAGTGATTTCACGCCAAGACTTTGTTCCTAAAGCAACTCCCCATCTTCAGTCGTTTGTAGTTTACATTTCAGGGAAGAAGATTATTCTAATAATGGGAAATTTAGACTATTAAAACCAAATGCTATGCCAACAATATTCCCTCATTATCCTAGGTATAAAGTGACAGATATCAGAAGACCATGACGAACAGTTACTAAAACTGATCTCCCTCCACCCAAGAAACGCAAATCTTTTAGTAATATTGGTTTTTCACTATTTGAACAAGATGTTCCGAGTGGCTCAGCATCAGTTAATGACAGTTGAAAATGATCATAAAACGACGCAAACAGACGTTGTCAACTTTGTGGAGCTAAAAAGAAATAATTAATAGATTGCACGTGAAAATTAAACAACTTAATCAGGTGTTACAAGAGAAGCAAGATGAGATAACGATAACAACCGAAAAACTCCAAGTAATTGAAAGAGATCCGTTACATAAAGAACTGGAAAATGTAAGGAAAAAGGCCGATGAAGGCAGTATTCATGCAAAATTGATTCTAGATCAGCTGCTTAATCATCGAAAGAGAATACCAAACAAGAACATATTAGAAAATTTGTGTTCAGAAACTGAGCCGTTACTGTGTAGATATCCTCTCTTGCAATGCCAATTTGTGATGAAGACTGTCAAAAACTACTTGCTAATATCATTCCTGTGAAATCTATTAGGTCACTTCTAGATAACATTGCAGCAGCTTTAACTGAAAAGCTTATTCCTTCGAAGAATGCGGCTTATAATGCACTGAGCTGCAAAATCTTGAAACTATGATTCTTGAATCTGCAATATCAAGTAGAATGTATCAGTGCAGTGAGTGAAATTATAAAACTTGTACAAGTTATTGTAAATAATTACCCTAGTAATTACTTTGAAACATCGCAGTTTAGCCTAGGGGTGCTACCCAGTGAATAAACTACAAAATTATGCCTCTGTCATCATGTTACTTAAACTGAACAGGTTACTATGCGTTACCTTCCCTGCTTTTAAACTCTCGCTTTTACCATAATTAACAGAACTAAACATAATAATACTTATTATTTTCTTATTTATTATTTATAATTGTTATTATTACTCTTTAACCATTTATTTTAATTCATATTGAGTATTTCTTCTGTGGACACCACTCCTTGGCAGACAGCGCCTCGTGGTGGAATTGACAAATTATCCAATTTCAACATAAGATTACTATTGTCAAGTCCGTATACAAAAAAAGCTAAGGTAACATCAAGTCGGCCGTGGTTCAATATATACTCAAAAAATTGAAAATAGTCAAGGGAATAAAATTTAATTAGTTTTTAGAGCTCAGTCTAAGTAGGAGGTCAGAATAAATTTATCAATTTCAGGAATTTATCATTACAGCAAATTTTATTCTGAACGCAATAAGACTGTCTTAATATTTCACACAAATGCTAATTATATTTTATTTATCAACATTTAATTGACCTCTGTGAGAAGTTTCAGACCAATCTGACAATAACTGTTTTGCAAGGAGCTTTTTTTTTATTCAAGAAACTGCTTAAAATTTCAAAGTCGAGAAAAAAAACTTAAAAAAGCATCTTTCTCAACTCACTCACGCACCGTATGTTTGGCCACATTTGATAAAGGGCTCTGAAATAGGAAATGAAATAGTATGAAACTAGAATTGGGTAGCACAACTGGGGAAGATAGGGGTGGAAGCATGGGGAAAGAGTATATTCCCCCGCCCACAAGACCGGAGCCTTCAATGACGTTTCTGTGACGTTTGGCAAGCACACTGAATACATATCTCTTCTCCCACTACTCTATAAAGACGTGAGGGTTAAAGGGAAGGGATAAGTTACGTGTTCCGACTTGTGACGCCTGCTTCAATTGTAGCACAGTTTTGCATCTCTGAACTAGAAGGTTCATATATAATATAAAATAAAAATATTTCACCGTTATTTCACCACAGTGTTTCATCAAGAGTTTCACATAGGTTCATGCTCAGTCCTTTGATGTCAATTACGATTACATCGTGATTTTATCATTTTGCTAGAAGTTTCAGTCACGATCTAATCGTGATATAGTTTCCATTTTGCTGTTATTCTCCAGACGGCAAAAATTGTTGTGTTGCGTTGTGTTGTGTTATGAGTAGAGAGAAAGATCCAGTGGAGCGGATCACTTGGTGTGAGTTTACTTGGCATTTTTCAAATAATACCACAGTCTAGTATATATATTCACGAAGCTTGAGTTTGTGAGGGTACTAGGAACAATAGACTGTGCACGCACTATTTCGCATTGTCTGTAATGAGGCGATGGTAGCAATCCTAGTGGTTAGCAACTATCTATGGATGCTTATTTACTATGTATTGAGCTTCGTGACTGTATATACTAGACTGTGACAATACTACGCAAAGAGGGTCGGCACCAAGAGGGTTAAAGTGAATCACTGGGAAGCCATGTGTCACTTTGTGACCTCGTGTACTTAATAACCGTTATGAAGTAGTCAGTGGCGCCGATGACAATTTGACTGATAGTGAAATATAATAATAATAATAATAATAATAATAATAATAATAATAATAATAATAATAACAGTATTCCTGAACTGTATTCCTGAAAATACTTATGATCTGTTGAGATGCCCTTTTAAGTTGTTACTTAGCTTAGCACAAAATTGATTAACTCGCGAACGATATCCTTATTTTCAGTGTCTTCAGCTTCATTTTGTCCCCTTAATGCCAACTTGAATTCACCACAAGAGCGAATAAAATTTGTAATTAAATTTAAGTCACAGCCTATCTGTTTTTACTAATTTGTTCGTTATGTTTCACAATAATTGATTGCTGATAGTGTGAACTTAATTCATCTTGTATAATTTAATTTTTCCAACACCAACTCATTACATTATGCATGTGTTCTTTGGATTCCTCGTGCTTGTCCATTTTTGTGCGTCATTTTCCTGAATAGTAAGACTGAAAGCAGCGGTTAAGAATAGTTATCTTCATTCTCGACAAGTTTCTTTAAGGAAGACATTCAAAAGCTGATGATGTGACCCAGGGTATAACTAGCCTGTAGCACTTTCTCTATTGGTCTGTGATCTATGGTCATCTTAGAAAATATTTTAGAAACATTGCAACGCCTCCAGAAGAAAGTTAATAAATGGTAGAAAATGTATTGTCTGGCAGGAAGGTAATTAGCCGACATAGCTATGAAGTCTGGTCAGACGTCAGAAGACGTTGACATGCACGTCATTGTCTTCAATAAGTGTATTCATTCACGCCACATCAAAGTAAAAGGTGGACACGTATCATCGTGTTTAATTTTAATGAGCTGTCGATGACGGAATATTAACAGAACTATTTTCCTGAGAGGAATTCCATTTTTCACTCATAACATTATTGCTGTTTACAATAATCCGATGTGCTAATTTGTATTCTGTGTTGATTATGATGAAGCTGTAGAGTCCTCAAGACATTAACTTCTTAAGGGTATTTTGCCGACTAAAGATGAGATGCGGTTGTTGAGAATACAAAATCCGTTGCTTCAAGTTGCGTAGATCATTATTATTGGACTATTGTTAGGTTTTTGACAGACATGGATTGTAGAAGATACTTTTTGTAAGTAATTAATCATGTTAGTAAATTAACAAAATCAAATAGAGTTTAGTTTTTAATTAATTTAATCTTGAATCTGAATTAAGAAACCAAATAGACTTTCTATATATCCTGATTAAAATTAGCATAACAAGTAAAACAAGTGATATTTAACAGTGGGAGTCGAATGCAGTAGCCATCCGCTCTGCCAGCTAAAATAAATTACTATTATTATTATTATTATTATTATTATTATTATTATTATTATTATTATTATTATTTGCCTGATGATTCCATTTGGCATGCTCAGAAGTAGTTTCGTTCTTTACCGATAGAGTGCAGCACTCGCCAGTTCCTTGGCCAGCTGTTATTAGGAAGAGGATTGCTTTGTTTTTGTTTCTCCATAGTGTGTCTATGGAAAAAAAATCAGGTCAGAAAGGTTTAATGGTCAATCGGGCCTTACTTTCAGAACGGCTATCGTACAGATCAGTATGAAACATGCATGTTAAAAGGTCTATCTAGGCTATCGAGATAAGGAGCTGATCTCATGATCTGAGGCCTCACTCGGATGTGTTTTTCAATCTCAGTTCCACTGATGATCTTGTTGGGGTTTTAGCGACATTGAAGGCAAACGTCAGGTAATTCATGGCGAATTCTTGGACCTATCTCGACAAAATACCATCTCCCTATCAACAATATACTCCATCGACGCTAGAAAACCTCGCAGTTGATACAGTGTCGTTAAAATAACAGCTAAAAAGACCTAGTTCAAGATGCCAAAACAAACTTAAGCACGCAGCAGTTCAAGAGCCTATATAATGAAACATAACAAAGACAATGGTATTTCTTTCGATGACGTAAAAGCTAGATAATCACCGCAACATTCTCACGATTGTATGAAGTTATTCTGCAAGAACAAGAAAAAGTTTTCTGCTGGACATGCATGTATTCGTCGTATCTCAGTTCTAAGCTGAATTAAATGCCACTTAAATAACACCGCTAACCACTTCCGTGAAATGGCTGGTTTGTGAAAGCTACGTCAGATTAGGCAACAATATTTTTTTCTCCTTCACAAATTACCTCGATATCTGTGAAAGTGTTCGAAATCGATACATTGCACAACAGCTGACATGAATAGGTCGAGGCCGTTTCGCTCTTCCTCGGTGCATCCCATAAAAATAGCGACGAGTTCTTCAAGCACTCGTCGGCCTTCATCCTATAACGCACTGCCCAGCTAGTCGCGCGAGGTCGTTGCACCAACCAGTTAACGAGCTAATGTAAAACGCGGGTTCCACGATAAAGTGCGCGATGTTACGGCACAGAGACAGATGGAACGGGAGGGACTGCGTAACTTTGATAGGAAAAAAAAATTGTGAACTTAACCTGTGCATAAAGGAATGGTGAAGTAAAATGCCAACTATTACACTGGAAAGTTGCAACAGAATGATAAAGACAACGTGACGGACTTAGTTGTCTCTTGTACGCCGCGCCGGCCGCTCTAATCAAAACTATAATTGCGTTAGTCACGGAACCCGTATTCGCTACGACTACAACTTCCCTTTGTGACGTAAGAAATTATTTTCTTGTAATTACCTTATTACAAAACCGCCAAACTACCAAACAAGTAGGCTACAAGGAAATAACACGATTTTAATTACATTGCGATGATTATCTAAATTGTAACGAGTTCACAAATGTTTAATTCGTTTCAAAATATGATTTCATTTGAATTCGGGAACAAGGAAGTGGAGAATAAAGGAATTAAAAAGGCACAGAGAAGATGTATAACATAACACAAGGAGAAAAAAAAAGTAAGAATGCAACCAAGAAAGGAAGAAACAATGAAATGAAGAAAGAAAGAATTGATGTAAAAAATGAAAGATAGTAAGAGTGGGTGCAAGCAAGAGGAAAGGTAAGATTGAAAGTAAGAAAGTAGGAAGGTAAGAGTGGAAGCAAGGAAGAAAGAAGGTAAGAGTGGAAGCAAGAAAGGAAGAAGGTAGAAGTGGAAGCAGGAAAGGAAGAAGGTAAGAGTGAAAGCAAGAAAGAAAGAAGGTAAGAATGTAAGCAAGAAAGAAAGAAGATAGGAGTGGAAGCAAGAAAGTAGGAAGGTAAGAGTGGAAGCAGGAAAGAAAGAAAGAGTGTAAGCAAGAAAGAAAGAAGGTAAGAGTGGAAGCAAGAAAGAAAGAAGGTAAGAGTGGAAGCAAGAAAGAAAGAAGATAGGAGTGGAAGCAAGAAAGAAAGAAGGTAAGAATGTAAGCAAGAAAGAAAGAAGATAGGAGTGGAAGCAAGAAAGTAGGAAGGTAAGAGTGGAAGCAAGAAAGAAAGAAGATAGGAGTGGAAGCAGGAAAGAAAGAAAGAGTGTAAGCAAGAAAGAAAGAAGGTAAGAGTGGAAGCAAGAAAGAAAGAAGGTAAGAGTGGAAGCAAGAAAGAAAGAAGGTAAGAGTGGAAGCAAGAAAGAAAGAAGGTAAGAATGTAAGCAAGAAAGAAAGAAGATAGGAGTGGAAGCAAGAAAGTAGGAAGGTAAGAGTGGAAGCAAGAAAGAAAGAAGATAGGAGTGGAAGCAGGAAAGAAAGAAAGAAAGAGTGTAAGCAAGAAAGAAAGAAGGTAAGAGTGGAAGCAAGAAAGAAAGAAGGTAAGAATGTAAGCAAGAAAGAAAGAAGATAGGAGTGGAAGCAAGAAAGTAGGAAGGTAAGAGTGGAAGCAAGAAAGAAAGAAAGAAAGAAAGAGTGTAAGCAAGATAGAAAGAAGGTAAGAGTGGAAGCAAGAAAGAAAGAAGGTAAGAATGTAAGCAAGAAAGAAAGAAGATAGGAGTGGAAGCAAGAAAATAGGAAGGTAAGAGTGGAAGCAAGAAAGAAAGAAGGTAAGAGTGTAAGCAAGAAAGAAAGAAGGTAAGAGTGGAAGCAAGAAAGAAAGAAGGTAAGAATGTAAGCAAGAAAGAAAGAAGATAGGAGTGGAAGCAAGAAAGTAGGAAGGTAAGAGTGGAAGCAAGAAAGAAAGAAGGTAAGAGTGTAAGCAAGAAAGAAAGAAGATAGGAGTGGAAGCAAGAAAGTAGGAAGGTAAGAGTGGAAGCAAGAAAGAAAGAAGATAGGAGTGGAAGCAAGAAAGTAGGAAGGTAAGAGTGGAAGCAAGAAAGAAAGAAAGAGTGAAAGTAAGAAAGGAAGAAGGTAGGAGTGGAAGCAAGAAAGAAAGAAAGAGTGAACACAAGAAAGGAAGACGGTAGGAGTGGAAGCAGGAAAGAAAGAAGGTAAGAGTGGAAGCAAGAAAGAAACAAGGAAGGAGTAGGAGCAAGAAAGTAGGAAGGTAAGAGTGGAAGCAAGAAAGAAAGAAATAAGGTAGGAGTGGAAGAAAGAAAGAAAGAAAGAAAGAAAGAAAGAAGGTAGGAGTGGAAGCAAGAAAGAAAGAAGGTAGGAGTGAAAGCAAGAAAGTAGGAAGGTAAGAGTGAAAGCAAGCAAGAAAGAAAGAAGGTAAGAGTGAAAGCAAGCAAGAAAGAAAGAAGGTAAGAGTGGAAGCAAGAAAGAAAGAAGGTAGGAGTGGAAGCAAGAAAGTATGAAGGTAAGAGTGGAAGCAAGAAAGAAAGAAACAAGGTAGGAGTGAAAGAAAGAAAGAAAGAAAGAAGGTTAGGAGTGGAGGCAAGAAAGAAAGAAGGTAGGAGTGGAAGCAAGAAAGTAGGAAGGTAAGAGTGAAAGCAAGCAAGAAAGAAAGAAGATAAGAGTGGAAGCAAGAAAGAAAGAAGGTAGGAGTGGAAGCAAGAAAGTATGAAGGTAAGAGTGGAAGCAAGAAAGTAAGAAGGTGAGAGTGGAAGCAAGAAAGTAAGAAGGTGAGAGTGGAAGCAAGAAAGAAAGAAAATAAGAGTGGAAGTAAGAAAGGAAGGAGGTAAGAGCGGAAGCAAGCAAGAAAAAATAAACAAAGTGTCAACAGAAGAAAAAATAAAGAACGGATGATAGAAAATAAATAGAAAAGAAAGGAGATAAAAGGTAAAATCATTCCAATTAGAGACCATGGATTCCCACAGAGTAGCGGGAATTTAAAGTTCTATCTTTGTAGACAATTGACATTAGTAGCAGTAGAGATATCAATCCTAAGTACTTTCTGCCTTTATCCCTAAGAGAACCACACTGGTACTCATTTCTGTTAGAGACTGAGTCGACCCAAGGTCATAGAATAGTTAGAAGGATTACCTTGGTCAATTCGAAAAATTCGTGACTTCATGGAAAACGAGCATCTTCAATACTACGCTACCGCAAGGAAATGTTATGTTTTATTTAACGACGCTCGCAACTGCAGAGGTTATATCAGCGTCGCCGGATGTGCCGGAATTTTTTCCCGCAGGAGTTATTTTACATGCCAGTAAATCTACTGACATGAGCCTGTCGCATTTAAGCACACTTAAATGCCATCGACCTGGCCCGGGATCGAACCTGCAACCTTGAGCATAGAAGACCAGCGCTATACCAACTCGCCAACCAGGTCGACTACCGCAAGGAAATAAACATGCATGAGAAAAATAAAATACTTAATCCAAAGACAAACATCAGAACACGAAAGAAAGGAAGAAGGGAAGCAAAAGAGGAAATAAATATTATTAAGAATAGAAAGAAAATAACATGCAAATAACGATAAATAAACTGACAAAAATGTACGAAATATGAAGAGAGAGAAATCAATAAAGGAAAGCTATAAATTGGAAGAGGAGGATAAATTTAGGAAAAATATATTGAATATGAAGTCGAAGGAACGCAAGTAAATACATACATAAATAGAATTATATATAAAGAAAAAGTAAAAAAGTAGTGGAAATAATGTGGATCAAATAACATTGCTGATAACAAACCGACTGTCTGTGAGTGCATCTGCTTTAGGAACTAGTTCACAATAGAGGCTTCTACATATTATTTTCTTACACATTACTAGTGCCGGTTTCCATGCACTATCAAATCTCAAAATATGCATGCATTCATGCACTATCACATGACAAAACATGCAAGATGAAGCGAAAAAGCAATAAAATATGCTCTATTAAAATTGAGTTCTACATTATATTACATTTTTATTTTATTTTGAAACAGCATATTACAACTAATTTCTCAGATTTTCTTCATTTAAGCTCATGTGTTTTTATGAAGAACATTCTTGAACATGGAAAATTATATTTCTACTTTACCAGAAATGACAGGTGCATACTTACGCGAAAAAATTTGGAACAAAATGAGGTCTTTTTCATTTCCGCATTTCCATGATCGTATCGGGAATCGAACTTGCGACCTTCCGACTTTGCAACATTGTGCTTTAAACGCGACACTACCATGCGCTCCAAAATACAACAATACTTACGTCTTTATTACAAAAATCACAATAAACTACATCACTGTCTGTCTTCAAAATTTCTTTCCCTCAATCCATTTTGACAAATCCCTTTTCTTGCAGTTCTAAGAGGAGCTATAGCAACACTTCACAATTCGATACAAAGTATACAAAATTGCAGTTTGCAAACATGTTGCTTCTGCCTTCCTTTCTTTCAGTATTTTGACCTCCGGTTTGTAACGATTGAGAGTTGGGGGTTGGAAATTCCAGTATAACAAAGGGAGAATTTTGTAGAAATCCAAAGATTAGTTGTCAGGTACGATGCCACGAAATCATACTACCGGTAGCTTTATTTTATTTTTTTTAATAGAAAAATAACGCGGAAATACCAGATTCAACGACGCAACATTCATAAAAGGCACTATTATGCAAGTTATAATCAGATTTCGGCCTAGGGACACAGAGTAACCAGTATGAGGTTTAGAGTACCCGGAGTGTATCAAAGGGTATCTGTCGGATACAGAGTGGAGAGCCATTAATCCTTCCCATTGAAGGCTTTAAGGAACCAACCTGGACAAATACCCAATGTCCCATCCCTACCTTCCCTTGGTGCAGCTGTTAGTAGGCCTAAGCATAATTTTACAAGCTGAACTCATCAATTAGCACTGGTCAGCTTGATGAGTTAATGACTGAATTTGGTATAATTTTCCTCTATTCAATACCTAATTCCCTCTTTTTTTTTATTGGGTTATTTTACGACGCTGTATCAACATCTCAGGTTAAATTCCCTCTTTACTCTTTCCTATCCAGTCCTCTGACTGAACTCTTACTTTCTTCGACCCCGACGGCATTAGAGCATTCGAGGCCTAGGGGTTCATTTCCCTTTCCTTCCTCCTCTTTCTACTTGTCTGTTCCCAGTGCTGACCTGCTATGGCACTAAAATCGTCCTCCAGTGGCTTAAGGAGGGAAAGCTGGTGATCAACATGATCTCCCAGCTAGGTCCAATGGACCCGTCAACCAACAGCAGGTGTGGTCCTCCAGACATTCTGGGGGTTGTGTGTGAATGAAGTAGCCACCAAAACGTTAAAATATGGTGTTCACTTATATCGGCTACAACTTGCCATTTTCACTCCAATTGTGCTTCAGTGGCTGGCCATGATAATTTCTTTGAAAAATATTGGAGTGCAAGAGGTCAAATGACTTTATTGTCAAACGCCTGGCATTAGAAAACAAAAACAACATATGGCGTCATAACCCGTGTGGACGGGTGACTGCAACAGCACAGGTGGGTCCGTAATGTGCATTACCGTTGTGTGTATTGCTGCTTGGCTTCGGCGTAGGGACACCTGATTGAAGGTTACAACTCAAGTTAATACTTTAATGGTAGACATTTATTGTCTAGGAATGTACTGTATATACTGCATCTGTACTGGGTGAAATATATTTTGTGCCGTACTATGACGGACTGTTTACATGTTGAGACACGAAGTAACGGCGCGCTCCATCTCCCACTCCACTCGACCAACACAACACTATAGACCGTGCGTTCTGAACTGCATGTGTTTCTGTGACCAGCAACGAAGCCTGGTTATAATTTATGCACTAAAGCCAGAAAAAAGGGCATAATATGCAATATAAAAGCCTAAGTATATGCTATTAAATCTAAAATTTTCAAAACTTGTATTATGCATGAATTTACCTTCCAAAAAGATCAAAATATGCAAACATGCACGAAAATGTACGGTTATTATTTGGAACCGATAAGTCATAAAACGAATATTTCCAAAGTTTGAGAAGTGTAACAAACTTATACAAAAAAAAAACATACGTTAGCATGGAAATCCGGGCTCTACACATTACAATGTGTATTGTACATAATGACTTTGAAAGAACCTCCTTTTCCCCCCATTTCATATGAAATGGATTGTAAGTTAACCCCCCTTCTAATATTCAACGGAGTTCACTTACACAGCAATGACGCCAGCATTGTCGCCGAAGAAGTCCTTCCGATGAACGTGCTTGTAGTAGTTAAGCGAGGGCATGGAGGGGCGATGTGGCATGAGCTCTTCGTTACGGAATACACGCTCGATCTCGTCAGCGTCGTACAGAAACAGCATGTCGGGTCGTCCCAGCAAGCCAGCCAACTTCACCACACGACCGTACTGATGATAAAGATTTCGGGACACTCGGTCAATTTCTTCGATACTGTAGTTCCCTGGTTGGAAGAAAATCAGTCTCCAAGAAAATGCAATTTTATTCGTTTGAGATATTGCTCTGCGTTTGCACGTCTAGGTTCAAATTATTTCGAATAAGTATGAAGGTAATGATAGTTGAAATTATTATTATTATTATTATTATTATTATTATTATTATTATTATTATTATTATTATTACTATTATTGGTGTTGTGGAAGGGAATACAATAATTGATAATTATTAATGTGACTATGATAATGAAGAAGACTCAGAACTATAAACAGAAAATAAAAGCAGAAGAAGATGCACATAGACAAATGAGGAAGAGGAAGAGATAACGATAAAGAGAATGCGAAAAGATGGAGGAGGGGAAACGGAACGCAGTCACGAAGCTTCAGTTTATGAGGTACTGGGAACAATAGACTGCTCAGGTACTTTTTCGCATTGTCTGTAATAAGGCGATAGTAGCAATCCTAGTGGTTAGCAACTATCTATGGATGCATATTTACTACGTATTGAGCTTCGTGACTGTATATACTGTAATAGACTTTGGTAATATTACCTATACTAACAATAAATCTGTAACCAAAATTTTTCTGGTAATTTTCGCTTTTGCAAAAATAATTGGTGTTAATATGTGTAATTAACCATCCTGAGACCAAAAATCGCATTCTTTTTAATTTTTGTTTGTATGTCTGTCTGCCTTGATGTTTGCTATCTTTTCACATGATAATGGCTGAACCGATTTCTATTAAAATTGGAATATAAATTAAGTTCATTCTAACTTAGATTTTAGGTCATATGTCATCCAACAGTACATTATTCAATGAGCCTATAATGGTAGTAATTAAGACGCGAGTATGTTTGTTTATGAAACGAGCGCAAGCGAGTTTCGTAATTTTCATACGAGTGTCTTAATTACCATTATAGGCAAGTTTCATACGACTTTTTACGCTCGACCATATTTCTAAATTGAAATTATTCATAAGTATTCATGTTATGGTTATGTAAGTGAGGAGGGGAACTGACCTAAATTGTGAGATGTGCGCAGACGCGAAAGTATTGGTTTTTTCCTAGAAACATATGTCATTGACCTTGATATAATCTAGAGAGTAAAATAAAGATTAATCTTGATATAACCTTGAAATTGATTTAGACATTGAAAAACGAGATGACAAATTACAATATTATTTACAATTAACGCTAATTATTATAATAACAGAACATAACCTTCTGCGACAGTATTGGATTTCCAGCCTCCGTGACTTTTCGCTAATTGTCTTTCGTTGCATATCCGAGAATAATCGATACTTGCGCTTTTATAATGGTGCAATGGTGATTTCTCATTGGCTGAACAACTGAACTATAATGAATAGGTGTACTTTAATGAGGTGCATTAAAGGGTTACTACCAGGTGTATAATTACTACATTTCGGCATGGTCGAGCATAAAATACTTTTTTAAAAGGGTGTTATAAGGGAGCCTGAATTAAATAAATCGAAATATCTCGCTTATTATTGATATTCATGAAAAATGTTACATAAAAGTTTCTTTCAAAATGGTTTCCCATAAGTTTTATGCCATGAAAAATGTTGAGAGGACTGATATTTAACGAGATAAACGAGTTTTAAAATAACAATACGTTTTATCAGCGCCGCTTCAGACTGATAAGCTATAATGAAATGAAAACAAATGACTCCGTCTATTTACGGCGGCCTTGGACAACAAACTGAGAATATTATTCATTTAACACTATTTTATACGGATACGAGTAATTATATTTTATGATGGGAGGATATAAATGTATAAATGTTTATCAATATTAATATACAGAGAATGTTTGTGTGAAGTAATATCAGAAGTTACTTTAACTAATTTGGAAAGTGTAGTTTCTCTAGATGGATGTAATGCTATAAGCCATCACGGTAACTCCTGAGTGAATTGAGGACTGAGGTAAGATTAAGATAGACCCTTACGCACAGAAAATTTGATATTCTGTCGCAATATTATATTACGTGATTATTTAAACTTTATGCAAATTTGGCTTTCAGGTAATAGATCCCTGTGACGCAGACTTGAATAATTTTAAGGAAAAAATTGTTCCGGGGCCCGGGTATCGATCCCGGGACACTTCGCTTAGCGCATGAATGCTCTACCAACTGAGCTACCCAGGAAACATACACGACACCGTCACCATTTTTCCCTTTATATCCACACAACTCAAAGGGACTGACAAGACGCCAGAAACCCAACTTTGAGTGCACATAAACTCTGTGTGACTTAAATTGTGGCTTTCTGTTAACGTACCTCCAGCAACGTATATCTTATGCAAATCTGGCTTTCGGGTAATAGCTCCCTGTGAAGCAGACTTGGATAATTTCAAGGGAAAATTTGTTTCTGGGCCGGGTATCGATAATATAATTAGCAGGGAAAGGGATTTGGAGTATTATAAAGAATGGTGGAACGTAGTATAGATATTCGTAGCTCAGTGACTGTCAAGCGAGCTGCGTCACGGCGCTCGGAAGAGTACAGTCCACTTCATACAAACTTACACGCAACGTCTGTAAATATATTTCAGAATAAACAAATGGAATAGTTTAATGACATATAGTGACCTACATACATAATCTGCATTTCTTTTTGAACTACATGTGTTTTTCTTCGCAACGCACAAGACACCAATAAACAACATTACAAATATACATAATTAAATATGAACATCTGCATCTTCGCGTGTCAGTGGACATGTTGGTGTTGATAGACAGTTGTCTTCTGTATGGAACTCGCCTCTGAATATGTAGATCCAAACGAAATGGCATTTTCAATTAATGCTATGCCTTGTTATAATAAATTGTAAATATTATTTTCAAATTTTCAAAATACAACTTTGCTCTGTTGCAAGAAAGGAAATTTTGTAACATGGAAAAACTCCGCTCTCCATCAGCAGAGACAATTAGAGAGTACTTGAAACAAGATACGTCAATTAAATTCACATGTTGAATGACGTCATTGGGACACGTCTTTGTTAGTACATCTGAAATCCGACTAAGAATATCGTATCCATTATTTTTAATCAAAACTTTGTTCATTTTTTCACCAACACGTTTTCCTATTTCACCTTCTACTGCACTCAGTTTATTTACAATAATCCTCATAATATATATTTGCTCAACTAGTTCTACTCCTGACTTTCCTAATTGAATAATGGCATTCGGTAAATATCCAAAATTTGACTTAATATCCGTGACTTCTTTCTCGATTGTTTCATCATTTAGCAGTTCCTGTCGTATTTGAATCGCAGCCGCGTCATCGGGATCGAAAGACTGGACCACTTTCTTCACAGATTGGAGGTGGCGTGCGTAATAATTGCAAGCTTCTAACCATGACCCCCATTTCGTAGGAACTGGACATGGGGGAAGAGACAATTTAGGGAATTGTTTCCTGAATTTTGATACTTGATCTGGAGGTTTTACAAATATAGTCTTTCAATTTTGTATTGTTAGTTGGTTTCACTTTCGGCATTGTACCTGCACTTCACTACTCTGAACTGCAAACCTGCATGTTGAAGTTCTTATGCGACAACTGTCCCGTTCACCTGTTGCTGACTTGGTATAAAGGGTTGTAAACAAATGACTGTGTAGATGCCAATACTAGCTTTTACTACTCCAAATTCCGTTCCCTAATAATTAGTCTTGGTCAGACTTGTTTATAAAAATATTATCATACCAAATAAAAACTTTGGAAATCATACATGATAAGAACTTGTAGGCCTACTTATTTTTAATTTATAAAAAAAATCAAAAGCAAAAATAATATTTTAAGCTAAAACAGTATATCCTCAAGGGAAGGCAGTGCTCCAAATTCCCATTCGATCGGCAATCGCCCGACGAGAGTAATATGCTTACCAATGAATGGAACAAATCTCCAAGTGTTGCCGACAAAAGGCAGAGGTTTGGGTCCCGGCACTTCGCTATAAGGTCGGGCCCGTTCCCACTCAGTTTCTTCGACCTCCTCCTGTTGTAGAGTTGCCATTGTTGAATCATAGCGTCTTTCACGTCGATGGAGAGAGGTCAACACCATCCTCCGGCAACCTGTGAAGACGCTTCTGGCCCCCATGTTGAAGTCTTCCTAATATAAAGGACAACGTTATGTAAGGTTGGTCAATGATGTCTGAAGCATATATAGTGTAATCCTACTTTATAATAATAATAATAATAATAATAATAATAATAATAATGATGAAAATGAAAAATTAAAAAAACATGCTGAAACTTTCCTTCTGGAGTGTCAAAATGGCTTTAGAAAAGGAAGATCATGTGTAGATCCATTATTTAGTATCAAACTATTGTTAGAAAAAAATAAGAGAATTTAATTTAGAAACCCACATAGTTTTTATTGATTTTGTGAAAGCTTTTGATAAAGTCCGAAGAGACCTTTTATTCGACATATTACAAAATAAAATATCCCAAATTTGCTATTACAAAATATAATAGAAATCTACACAGACAGCAAAATAAGTGTCAAAATAAATAACTGTATATCCGAAAGAAAATTAGTTAATAATGGAGTTCGACAAGGTTGTCCACTATCACCAACTTTATTTAATATTTATATAAACGAAATTATTTTAAAATGGAACCAAATCTACACATCAGGAATCAAAATAACCAATGCTGTAACATTAAATATCTTACTCTATGCCGATGATCAAGTCATAATTTCCAATTCAGAGAATAATTTACAAAGAGGATTATATACTGTACATTAAATAAAATATTAAAAGATTTTGGAATGGAAATTTCAGCACAAAAATCAAAAGCAATGGCATTTTTAGGACAAGACCCAGTCAGAAGTAAGATAATACACAATAACCAATGCCTCGAACAAGTACAAAATTTAAATTATCTGGGTTGTGAAATATCTTATCAAAATGAAAAAAGATGTGAAAAGAAAATTACCAAATTTACACAAATTCTAGGAATAATAAACAATACATTAAAAGCTAAATTAGTACAAAAATCTACAAGAATAAAAATATATAATATACTAGCATTACCCTCCCTTTTATACGGAAGCGAGATTTGGACATTAAAGAAAAAAGACATGAACAGAATCAAAGCAACGGAATTGAAAATTTTCAGGAGGACAGCAGTATATACTCTTTTAGACCGAAAAAGGAATGGAGACATTTTAGAACAATTAGAAGTAGAGTCAGTAGAAGAAAAAATCAGCAGATACAAATTCAATTGGCTAGATCATGTAAGAAGAATGGAAAATTCAAGAATCCCAAAAATTATGATGCAGCATAAACCTAGATGACATCGTCGACCAGGAAGGCCTTTTAGAAGACTGCTAGATGGGGCCGAAACAGGTCTACAGAGGCCTAATTCGTGAAGGATGATGATGATGATGATAATGATAATGATGATGATGATGATGATGATAATAATAATAATAATAATAATAATAATAATAATAATAATAATAATATCAATAATAATATCATCACCTTACAACGAAAGTAAAACCTTATTTCATAGCAGTTATAGTAAACATCTTCGTTTAAAAATCCGTTTTTATATGATACGAGAAATATTAGAATGATGCCAAGGCAGTTCTTGTTTTAAATGCCGAAGAGAAGGGACGTGAGTGACTGGGAAAGGGATTGTCTGCTTCACAAAGGGTTTGAATGCATCTTCCTTTCTCTTACGCGCTCTGAATACTGGGGATGCAGATCGCAACAGATTGCAAGTGAAATCGAGGTGGCTGTCCAGTCACTGAGATAAAGATGTGCATGGCGTAAGGATTCAAGTATTCCTGCCCCTTTCAACCTACAGCATACTACACCGGGTCATGGACCGCGCACCAAACCCACTGGCTTATGGGCCGTATGAGTCAATTCAATATTAGAATGACTCGAGGAAGCGAGTTGAGTAGGTCAATGAGTGAAGTTAAGACGGACATTTCGTGAGTATAGAAAGTGAATTGGAATCTTATGATGTGAAGTGAATGAGTGAATTCGTATACTTCGAAGATTTAACAGACATTCTTCACTCTTGTAAGCATCAAAACATTAGGCTATCATGTCTTCCTGGAATTGTGGTTAGCATAAAGCAGTGATGTCAAAGCAAGCGCATTTTTCTGACCTTGACGTCGTGCGCGGGCAGCAAGCGCTAAGTATGGAGAGAGGAAGGGTTGTGTATATGAATAAGCAACCTGTTGGATTAAGAAAACAGTGGTGCACAAACTTCAAACGGAACGTGAAATTTTATGTCGTTATTTTTATATGTCTTCTTTCTGTTTAATATTATCTATATTGTCTGTAAAACAAAAGTACTAACACTGATTTCTTAATATTGCACTTGTGTTTTAAATCTTAATAACATAATAGAGAGTTAAGAAGGAATATTCACTTAAATTCCATAGCAATATAATATTATACTGTATTAAGTGGATGAAACACATCATTCATAAAGAAAGTGATATTCCAAAGAAAGAGATTGAGTATGACATGATAAGTTGGAATTTATATTGATGGTATCTTTAGCCTTACAAAAGTAATCAATAAACTAATCAAAACAATATTACAGTACAAAGCAAAGTTACCTAGGTACTGTATCTGTTTTAAGTGTAACTAATATTCCATAACAAAACTCTTATCGCATTATGCTTTTAAGGTGATATTTGTGAGCAACTTCCTATCATCAGAATATTAAATTATTTTCTCGAAATCTGCTGAAGCTACAGAGCTGACATTTTTACAACACATGGGCACGTATCTTTTGCTTATGAAGTAACAATAGTTGCTTTGTTAATTCATTTCCTTACAAACAATTTCCATGCGAATGTTTTCAAAATTTTCAATACACTATCTTCAGTAATACGTATATACGGTATATTAGATTTACGAAAACATTCTGTAAGGCTGCTAAATAAATAGCCTATACCTGAAAATTTCACTTTTCTATACGAAAAGTTGAGAAAATATTTCTTTTGAATAAAAAAAATCAAACTTGTGAAAAAGAGCATTAAAATTAAAACTTACATTCTTATAATGCACTTATACTTCTCAGGCAATTCTAAAAATTAACATGGATACAGTTTTAATAAGTTCTCTTCTCTTTATCTGGCCATCCCTGAATATAGCTCGACCAAGCGGCATATTCCACCTTCTTCGTCTGTCTCTTTCCTTTCCGCTGTAAAGCGCTCAGGCTCTCCTGGGCTCTAAAGCGCGCGCTTGCTCCTGTGGGTATCAATTGACATGCCTGGCATAAAGTAAGGAAACTGGAAACTGCTTATGAGAGCAGAATAGTAACACAAGACCAGTGAACATCCAAACAAATTTCAAAAGTTGACGTCCCTCGACGAGAGTCTGGAATAAATATCTAATGATCTCAGAAGATCGGTGGTAGCCCTGTTTAGAATAAATACAGGCCACGACTGTCTTGCTCACGATCCCCCCCAACTTAAAAATCACATGTTGTCCAACCTGCACTCCGTGTGATTCTGAAGATATCGTGGACGGAAAACATCTTCATTCTTGCACTGCTATTTCATCAGGAAGTGACATTGTGTCTAAGTATTGGAAGACTTGACAGCTGATGGCTCCATCGTCACAAGCAGTGCATTGGATATCGATATCATCACCATCACCACCACCACCACAAATGTCAAATCCCTAGGCTTCTTTGATTTGTAACACCAAGTCATAAGTTCAAGTGAAAATTCTGGGCTACGTAATGACAAATATGTGGTTATTTTGACGTCCCTGTGCAGTGTTTTCTATTGTATCATTCTCGATATATATAATTTTTTTCCTATTCATAATTATCCTTCCCCGCTATCACATCTTTTCCCCCACAAACCCCTCACTTTCATTCCCAAGAACCTCTCACTCTCGTCTCCAAAAAATTGATACTCGTCTTGTCCATCGCGAAGTTCTCACTCTTGTCTGTCGAGAACCTCCCATTTTCGTCTGTTGAGAATCTCTTACTCTCGTCCCTCAAGAATCTCCCACTCTCATTCCCAAGAACCTCTCACTCTCGCCCCTCGAGAACCTCTCACTTTCATTTCAAAGAATCTCTCACTCTCGTTTCCAAAAAAAAAAAAAAAAACCCACACTCTTTTCCACCACAGATCTCTCACTCTTGTTACTCGAGAAACTCTCACTCTCATCTCTCGATAAACTTTCACTCTCGTCTCGTCCATGGCGGACCATTACTCTCGTCTGTTGAGAACCTCTCATTATCATTCCCAAGAACTTCTCGTCCTTCGAGAACTTCTCACTCTCATTTCCAAGAACCTCTCACTCTCGTTTCCAAAAAACCCACACTCATTTTCACTCTTGTTACTCGAGAAACTCTCATTCTCATCTCTCGATAAACTTTCACTCTCATCTCGTCCATGCCGGACTATTACTCTCGTCTGTTGAGAACTTCTCACTCTCGTCCCTCGGGAACTTCTCACTCTCGTCCCTCGGGAACTTCTCACTCTCGTCCCTCGGGAACTTCTCACTCTCGTTCCTCGGGAACTTCTCACTCTCGTCCCTCGGGAACTTCTCACTCTCATTTCCAAGAACCTCTGACTCTCGTTTCCAAAAATCCACACTATTTTCCACCGCGGATCTCTCACTCTTGTTACTCGAGAAACTCTCACTCTCATCTCTCGATAAACTTTCACTCTCGTCTCGTCCATAGCGGACCATTATTCTCGGTTGTTGAGGACCTCTCACTCTCGTTTCCAAAAAATCCACTCTCTTCTCTACCACGGACCTCTCACTCTCGTCACTCAAGAAACTTTCACTCTCGTCAAACACTCACTCTCTTTCTTCCAGAACATCTCACTCTCGTCTCGTCCATGGTGAACCATCACTCTCGTCTCTCGAGAAACTCTCATCCTTGTCCCTCAAAAACTTCTCACTCTCTTCTATCGAGATTCACTCCTGTTCATCGAGAACCTCTCTCTCTCTCGTCCCTCGAGAACCTCTCACTCTCAATCCCAAGAACTTTTCACTTTATTTTCCGAAAATCCACACACTCTTCCACCGCGGACCTCTCACTCTCATCCATCGACAATCTTTCACTTTCACTTTCGCCTCGTTCTCAAGAAAATTTGACTTTCGTCTAACAAAAGTCCACACACTCTGGTCCCGTACATCGCGGGCCTCTCATTCTCTTCTCTAGTCTTTCACTCTCATCTCTTGTCAATCTCTCATTCTCATCCCTCAAG
This sequence comes from Periplaneta americana, assembly GCF_040183065.1. Classification (NCBI taxonomy): domain Eukaryota; kingdom Metazoa; phylum Arthropoda; class Insecta; order Blattodea; family Blattidae; genus Periplaneta; species Periplaneta americana. The sequence goes on from NC_091120.1 coordinate 52,418,411, forward strand.
AATCTCTCACTCTTTTCCAAGAACCTCTCACTTTCTTTTCCACGAATCTCTCAGTGTCTAGTCCCAAAATCCCATTCTCGTCTCGTCCATCGCGGACCTGTCACTCTCGTCCTTCGAGAACCTCTCACTCTCGTTCCCAAGAACTCTCAGTGTCTATTCCCAAAAATTCACACTCTCGTCTCCTCCAACGCGGAACTGTCACTCTCGTCTCTCCAGAATTCTAATTCTCGTTCCTACAGAATCTGTAGTGTGAGAGGTTTCTGGGAATGAGAGTTAGAGGATCTGTAGTACAGATCCTCTAACTCTCATTCCCAGAAACCTCTCACTCTCGTCTCACAAAACTCCACCCTCTCTCACCGCGAACCTCTTACTCCTGTTACCAAGAACTTCTCATTCCCGTCCCCCACAAACATCTCACTCTCATCTCCAACAAACCTCTCAATTCCATCTACCAAGTTCTTCCTCTCCTTCTTCTCTCTCTTCCCCTTGTTGGTATTAATTGTTAAGTGACGCTACAACATACAAAGTGACTGCAATAATTCAATCACTTTCCGTGGATGTTCATATAGTTTAATGCAGAAGTAGATATTTTTATTGGTTGGCTTTAAGAGAATAAATGATATTACGACATTTAACTTTGCATTTTTCATCAAATTGTCACTTTACTTTCGTTATGGACTTTGTTTATGATGGCATCTCTGCAGCTTACATACCTTTGCCATTTACACTTCGACATAGTCGTCTGTGTGCCGTTACTTCCAACGCATATTGAATTCTTTTATCTCAATAAATGAATAAATATAAGCAGACCAGGAAGTTATTATGAAGTCACACTCTATCTGTAATGTATGCATTTATTCTTGAGTTGCAATAAAGGAGACGAGCATCACGAGTTAAAAGGGTTTTCTGGTACATTCTCGGTAGACGTGTTATATGTTATAAGTACAGACGAGAATTCCATGCAAATGCATGTTTTTATAGGAACATAGACGTAGCTCAAACTTAGTACTTATCCATTTCATTACTTTCCGGTTTCAAATATGTGTACTTTTTCCGTGCATGTTTGCATGTTTTGGCCTTTTGGGGATAAAAACATGCATAATGCATATTTAAGAAATTTTTAGTTTAATAATGCATATAATATACATTATATTCAGTTTAAATGCATGTTTTAATGGATTTGAGTGGACACCTAAGTTTCTCGATTTTTATGAGCCTCATTTTAGCTTCAGGAATCAGCAATGAAAAAGGAAAAGAAAAAAAAAAACTAAGTAACAGAAAAAGGTTCATTTAAGTTTGCACTCATAACTTCTTGCGATGTAGAGAGGTCATTCTCTGCCTACAAAAACATATTGACTGACAAGAACAGGAACCTTAGTTGTTAACTGCGCAAAAAAGAAAAGTCACGTGAATTTGGAACAAAAATGGAAGTGCATATTTTAATATATTTTTCGTTTGATCGTGTATGTTTCATAGTTTGATAGTGCATGACTGCATGCATATTTTGGGATTTTATAGTGCAGGAAATTTTCGCCTCTAGTTATAAGCACAGGTAGGAAGTTCGTATCAAAAAGTAGATTCCAGTTGAGTACAGCGACGAGTATACAATATGTTGTCACCCACTCCTTGCCCTGTTCCCGCTCGCTACAGACGATACACAAGTTCACAAACAACGCATATTATCATTCTGTGGAACTATGTACAGTCGTGAATAGTTTGAAGAATATTGTTAATTTATATTAATATTTTAAGTTCCGAAAAAAGTGAGCTATTCTGTTATTATTTATGTATTATTTGTTTCCAGTATTATCTTTCGTTGAGTCCACGCCTGTGGAGTAACGGTTAGCACGTCTAGCCGCGAAACCAGGTGGCCCGGGTTCGATTCCCGGTCGGGACAAGTAACCTGGTTGAGGTTTTTTCCGGGGTTTTCCCTCGACCCAATATGAGCAAATGCTGGGTAACTTTCGGTGCTGGACCCCGGACTCATTTCACCGGCATTATCACCTTCATCTCATTCAGACGCTAAATAACCAAAGCTGTTGATAAAGCGTAGTAAAATAACTTATTAAAATATATATATATATATATATATATATATATATATATATATATATATATATATATATATATCTTTCGTTGAATGTCTCTAGCTGCTATGCATTCAGTTGCGTTACAGTCCAAGTTCAACATCGGAATTACAATACGAACTTCCTAGCTGTCATTACAATAGAAACGAAAAACTTTCTTGAAAACAATTATGGATTTAATATTATATGTCAAATACGAGATACACTATTAGATTCACAAAGTTGTTGTTCACCTGATGATAGTAAGAAACACTGTATCATATTTCAGATTTGCTCCAGTAACGTCTTGTGACGTAGAACGAATATTTTTAGGGTACTACAAATATTGTTTTTATTTTTTTCTGAACATGAAAGGAGTATTTCTTTTGATAAAATGAAAATGTTCATTGTTATTTGTTATAATGATGATAGAATCATAATTGTATACTTTGTATGTTATTTTTATGTGTATGGGTAAATTATTTTAGATTGGGAGTTACGAAGTTTATAATTACAAATCAGAGTTTTTTTTATATTATTCGTTTATTTTTTCTTGTTCTAAGGCCGTGGACGGTTGGAGCACATGTTTGGTTACCACTCGGCTGTATATGATAGTTTTTCTGGTTCACTGACATTGACAGCTACAATACTGCTTTTCATTCGGTAGAGATATAGTTCAACCTCACGCAACAGTTTTGGTACCAACTTCCTATCTCTGGTTATAACTACAAGATGCCATTGAGTTAAAATTCTGATATGTTTTTATAAGTTCCAGCAGTAGCTCTGTTTACGGCTTCTCAGTAAACAGACTCGACAGCCAGCATATTCTTTGAGGTTCGTTACGAAAAGCAGTTTCAGAGGAGGTTCTATTCAATCACTGTATTATTATTATTATTATTATTATTATTATTATTATTATTATTATTATCCATTTGTAATCGCATTTCACCCGTACGTGTTTTATGATTCTGTGTACAATCTATACTAATAATAAATCTGTAGCCGAAATTTTTCTGGTAATTTTCGATTTTCCAAAAATAATTGGTCCTAACATATATAATTAACCACCCTGAAACCGAAAATCGCATTTTTGAAATTTTTGTTTGTATGTCTGTCTGTATGTTTGTTACCTTTTCACGCGATAATGGCTGAACCGATTTATATGAAAATTGGAATATAAATGAAGTTCGTTGTAACTTAGATTTTAGGCTATATGGCATTCAAAATACTTTATTTAAAAGGGGGGCTATAAGGGGGCCTGAATGAAATAAATCGAAATATCTCGCTTATTATTGATTCTTGTGAAAAATGTTACATAACAAAAGTTTCTTTAAAAATTATTTCCGATAAGTTTTATTCTTTACAAAATTTTGATAGCACTGATATTTAATGAGATAAATGAGTTTTAAAATTAAAATAACGCCATCTAAGACGGTGCAATTAATTAAGAACAAATGACTTCGTCTATAAGGGGCCCTGGACAACAACAATCGAAACAGGGGCCTTGGACATCAATAATCGAAAGCTATTAAACATAGCCTACAGAGAATGTTTCTGTGTTTGTATGAAGTAATATCAGAAGCTAAATTAACCGATTTGTATAATTAATTATTATTTCACCATTGGAAAGTGTAGTTTCTGCAGATGGACATAATGCTATAATGTTATTACAGTAACGTCTGAGTAAATCGAGGACAGGTAAGATTAAAATAGCTTCTTATGCACAGAAAATTTGATAGGCTATTTTGTACATTCGTTTTCTGTATTTCTTAAAATAATATTTATGTACACTCATTTTAATCTCAGAGAATTAACGAACAACGAGAGTGTATTGATTTAGTATGCAGTAATAGTACGTTAGCTTAGCAATCCATTATTTTATAATTCAAATTTTAACTATGCTCAATTGAATCGTGTTAAAATACATAAAATAGATATGCAATAAATGCAATGCAAAAAAATTGGGTAATGAGCGAAGCAGATTATCTTGCGCTGTTGTAAAAGTTGTTCCCTGGATCAAACGTCCTATTTTAATTATGTAATTACTTTATGTTTATTTCTAACGGGTGCAGCGGTGCGCACGGGTACGGCTAGTATTCTAATATAATCTTACAAGCTTAAAATAGGCCTAACTGAGAAACTTGACAATTAAAATGAATTACATGTATATCAATTATAACTAACAAATTAATATCTAAGAAAGTTGTATCATATACTCGTACAAGTCGAAATTACATATATATCAATAATAGTCTCTATTTCAAGGTAGGCCTACTATGTAGGCTAAAAGTGAGGGGCTAGATAAATTGGGTCCCAACTCCTTCACCAATACGTAAAATGGGTTCCATTTCTTTGAAATGGTTATGTAAATGGACCCCCAATATTTTTAAATGGATACGTAAAATGGATCCGCGCGTTATACCTGGCTGTAACTTGAAAAGTATTATTATACTTGCCGAATCTAAGCATTATCATAATTTTTTTTGGACTTTCTTTCTTGAATCCAGAAGAAGTCGAAGACCGTTTCATCGAAGACTCGATGTCTGTTCTACTCACAGATGAGAATGTTCAATAATATTTACCGACTATGTATTCGATGCCTACATTTCGCCAAATCAGCATTTCCTCCCATTATTTAGACTGAATTCACAGCAGCAACAACAAATCGCACTACCAACAGTTGCGAATCATTTCATTCAAGGTTGAATGGCTCATTTTATAACAAAACTCTAATAAAAAAATTGTTGAAATATTGAAAGAAATTCAATCTAGTATGCACATTTTATCAATAAGTGCAGGGACTAAAAAGCGTACAATGGAAAAGGAGCAGTTCCTACGCCAAAAATATTTGAGTTCAAGACTAAAGAAATCTCAAGCTCTGCTTTTATCAAAACAATGTCTTCTATTAAAATTAGTTTTTAGGCAATGAAATGTATAAATAATATATTCTCCTGAGTCCTGAGACATGTTTTGTTTTATTTTTAAAGCTCAATATAATTCTACACCGACATAAGGAAAAATGCTGAAAACATTCTGCAGGTCACAGAGTACAAATGCACGTATATTATACTACACTTTGGATCTCTCCAAATACATCTTATAGGTCTAATCATACATTACAAACTGCATCATTGAACGGTAGTCTCTCAGCATCATCATACTGGACTGCATTTATAAACAATCAAAATATTACGCGACTTTTTGCAAAATTATCCTCGATCGCATTGTCACAGCTCCTCTCTCTTGCAGACACAATGTTTTCAATGTACAGGGTGAGCACAAAGTCCAGTTACTCCCTATAAATATCTCAAATACACTATTTACAGTATATAGCCTAATTCCGGTCATAATGCAGACATACATCCACTTTACACTAACTATGTGTCTTAAGCAGTGGCGGCCGAAGGCCATTCTGTCAAGTGGGGCACAACCTGAATGATGAACCCTGAAAATTAAAAACATATAAAACCAATTTATGTGCACTAACCTTTCTAATTTTTGTAGATGAGCTCCATTTTTCGGTTCTTTCTGCGAGCAAAATCCTCTATAACTATGGTTGAAGTTCGGAATAGAATGTACCATCTTTCTCTCAATTGAGAGCATTGCTACGCCCAGAGGAAAGTTAAATGGAATTCTAAGTGTAATTCACAGAAATGCGCTGATTCTCACTCGTTCGTACTCGCAGATCACGCAACTGCCTGCCTTCTTACTACCGCAGCACTAGACTTGGGGAAACTCAGTTGAAAACTGTAGTGTGCACTGAAGGCGGCAAAACGCCCGCCAAGATTCTCTATTGTCAGTGACAAAGCTTTTTGAGAACTGCAAACTTCATGTATTCTAATGTAAACTTTCTTTTTTTTTTTTTTTGGATATGATGGAAGCATAAAAGTTTACAGGGAAATTTAACAACATAACTGTGACATACACACACACACATACACACGTGATTTATACAATGAGTCGAGCTTCTAAATTAGTAAACTTACATTTAACATTTTTCATGTCAAGTTTAGCTGTAAAATGTCGTCTGCTACACAGCAAGTATCAACACCCCTAAAAATCGCACGCAGCTAATTGGACTGTTCCTAAACTAAAGAGGCTTGGTGGGCACGGCAAATACAGTGCCCAAAGCACACGGTCTGAGGCAAAGAGCTCCGCCTTCCTACAACTCACACCCCCATCCCTTCCTTGTCCATCGCTGGGCACGAGAAGAGAGAGCCCATTTTATTACCTGTTCAGAAAACTTGGGTTTCGTAGACTACTACAGATTCTGAAAACATTAGTAGCAATGAAAATGTGAAACTCTTTAAGTTATTATTTCATAATGCAATTAAATTGTATTATAATATAGTCATAATACGATAATAAAAATCACTGGGAGGGCACGTGCCCATGTGCCCCTTAATAAAAGCCGCCCCTGGTCTTAAGTATCCAAAGAGTCAGTATGTCCCCATCATTCTCCTCACAAAATATTGCGTCGTCAGATTCGGTGTAACGTTCGCCTCAGCATTGCTGGTGTAATCTGCTGGAAAGCGCGTCGCACAACGTCCTTCAATTCGTCATTGGTGTCGTACCGTTCCTGTGTGACTATGCTTTTGATGGAACCCCACAGCGCATTCATTGTCACAGGTTGTGAGGTGAGGGCTGCGAGGTGGCCAGTAGAGAAGAGATTGTAAGATTGGTGACCCATTATGCCCATTATACCATTTTCGTTCGTGAGTACCTCAATGAGGTGTCTCCACAACGCTGGATTGGCTGTGGGTCGATCGATAGCTAACGCAAATTTTTTTAAATTGCGTCGTGTAAATTGATAGATTTTGATAGATTTATTGATATTAGCTCACAAAAGTACAAACTTAATAATTTAAAAAAATGATCTATATACAAAAGTAGTTATACATAATAAATATACAATTTCCTAAACAAATTAATTTATTGCACATCTCAGTAATTAATTGTTCAAACTTGCACTATTTCTAGTTTTAGTGCATGTTTAAACCAATCGTGATAACTATTAAGCCTTTAAAACTTATTTATCTGCTTCTTTTCACAATTTTCTACCATGAACATTTTTAAATTAATTTTTCTTCTTCTTCTTCTTTTCTTCTTTTTACTTTAAACATGTAAATTTATTCTATAACTTCCATATTTATGTTTAATTGTAGGTTCACTTATGCCCATTAACTAATTCTTCCATGTCATCACACCGCATCCAGGTTAGCAGTTGTTGGCATGTAGCATCTATTAAATATATCTGTCGGATACTTGAGCCCCGAAATACTCTTGTAGTGGCGCCTATGCATTGTGAATTTATGAGCATTGGCAAAACGTTATCAATAGGAAACAAAAGATTTATTTAAAATGGTACATTCTTTACCCTGCATTACGCCATTTCTTGAAGTATATGAATGCGAACGACCATAACTTTTATAATTATATTTCGCTTAAATTTGAAAGTGGCATATACTGTAGTTGTATAACGGCTGCGAGGTGAAATGGACAGCGGAGTTCATAATGAGACAGAGAGAAAGAGAGATCCAAACATTCTAACATACAATACAAAGAGATTGTGCCTTATAAGAAGCCTTATTCTTTCGATTGAATACTCTCATATACAGATGACGAGGTGACCTACTAATGTAACATTTCAAGGGAAGTCTTTGCTATCGTCTTATCAATTGAGTGATGCGAAGTTTGCTGTGTGTACGATAGAGTATCTTGTCAAAAGTAAGAGGCTAACATATTGAAAAGTGTAAATTAAAACTTTTCCAACGGAACAAGCCACTCTTAGGAGCTTTTGGTGAAAGAAAAGAATTGCCTCCTAAAGGTAAATTGTCACTAGCATAATTTTGTTATAGCCTATATATTTTTAAATACAAATTTGATAATCTGGGAAGCTTAATTTTGTATTTCGATTAGTTAGTATAAAATGTAAAAATGCTACAAGCGTTGTGGCTGCAAGAGGAACAAGAATATCTCACTCTCTTGGTTCCGCAACGTTGAAGCTGGAATATGGTGGGTGAAAAGAAAAAGAGCCAGACACTTTCCTCCCCAACATGATTGTCTGTTACCAATCTAGTTCTGAAATCTACGTTCAATATGAAAAATGATGTTTTAGCCCCAGCTGGAAATCGCGACATTTGACAATTTTGATTATAGTAACAGGTAATTGGCATATATTAATCTTGATGATGATGATGATGATTATTATTATTATTATTATTATTATTATGATTATGATTATGATTATTATTATTATATATCTCAGTTCTTCAGTTTCTTCCCAACCAAATATTGCATACATTTCTTCTTCCACAATGACCTCCCGCACTATATGACCCCAATATATTACAATTAAATCAAACGTGTCCTTGGAATAAATATATTCATTTTCACCTGCCTTCTTCATCTGCATCTGCCACCCCTAACTGTTCCATTTCCAATTGTACGTTGTGGTCCCAAATACTTAGTGGTCTTCCTCTTCTATTTCTCCTCAAAACTTTAATTTATTATTATTATCATCATCATCATCATCATCATCATCATTATTACAACTATGGTCATCATATGTCAACGACTTAGATCAGTGGTCGTCAGCACTCGCTGAAATGAGTAAAGGGTACGCGGAGCCGTCCCGTGTGCCCTGTCGTGCAGCAGGAAGAGGTAGAGAGCATATCCGCTAGCATCTACGAATGCACCATAGTACAGTGTGTTATCCGCGGGTAACAGACGCTAGCCCCAGGGTGATCTGTGCTGATGACCGCTGACTTACATTATTGCTAATAATATTGTATATGGCTACTTCGCCGTGGTTGTAAAATAACAACGAAGATTGTTATTCTGAATTGATAAAATTGCAACTGCAAAATGATTAAGATAATCTAGGTAATTACAGAGAAAACAATTTTGTAACGACAGTGATCCAGATAAACTCGATGCAGACCGTGATCCAGATAAACTCGGTGAAGACAGTGATCAGATAAACTCGGTGAAGACCGTGATCCAGATAATCTCGGTGAAGACCGGGATCCAGATAATCTCGGTTAAGACCGTGATCCAGATAATCTCGGTGAAGACCGTGATCCAGATAAACTGGGTGAAGACTGATCAGATAAACTCGGTGAAGGCCATGATCCAGATAAACTCTGTGAAGCCCGAGATCCAGATAAACTCTTTGAAGACCGTGATCAGATAAACTCGGTGAAGGCCGTGATCCGGATAAACTCTGTGAAGGCCGTGATCCGGATAAACTCTGTGAAGGCCGAGATCCAGATAAACTCGGTGAAGACCGTGATCCAGATAAACTCGGTGAAGGTCGTGATCCAGATAAACTCGGTGAAGACAGTGATCAGATAAACTCGGTGAAGGCCGTGATCCAGATAAACTCTGTGAAGGCCGTGATCCGGATAAACTCGATGAAGACCGTGATCCAGAAAAGTCGGTGAAGATGGTGATCCAGATAATCTCAGTGAAGACGGTGATCCAGATAATCTCAGTGAAGAACGTGATCCAAATAACCTCGGTGAAGAATGTGATCCCTATAATCTTGATGAAGAATGTGATCCATATAATCTCGGTGAAGACCGTGATCCAGATAGTATCGGCGAAGAACGCGATCCAGATATTCTCGATGAAGACCGTGATCCAGATAAACTCGGTGAAGACCGTGATCCAGATAAACTCAGTGAAGACCGTGAATCAAACAATCACTGTGAAGATCTTGATTCAGATAAACTGAGTGAATATCGCGATGCTGATAATCTCGGTGAAGAACATGATCCAAGTAATCTCGGTAAAGATCGTGATCCAGATAAACTCGGTTAGTACTGTGAATCAGATAATCTTGGTAAAGACCGTGATGTAGATAATCTCCGTGAATACCATGATCTTGATAATCTCCGTGAAGAACATGTCCCAAATTATCTCGGTGAAGACGTTATCCTGATAATATCGGTGCAGATGTGATACTGATAATCTCGGTGAAGACTTGACCCTGATAATCTCAGTGAAGACCGTTATTCCGATAATTTCGGTAAAGATAGTAATCCTGGTAACCTCGCGTGAAGACCGTGATCCAGATAATCTCTGTGAAGACCGTAATCCTAATAGTTCCGTGAAGACCGTGATCGAAACTCTCAAGATGATTGCAATAACTATGTATAGTAATATAGTCATTATAATGATTATTGTGAAATCTATAGTGGACACAGTGGCGTATACTGGTTAAAGGGTTTGGGCTACCACTGACCCTATTATTACACAAAATATATTTTAAAATCCCTATAATAAAATTCCTTACATATTTATGTGAATTCCAGACGTCTTGATTGGGACGAAAATACGTTGATGACTTCGTCCTTGAAATTACAGTTGGACCACTTGCGAAGTTTCTGTAGAAATGACTTTTCAATGGATATTAGTGCCAAGCCGGATAAACGTTATTGTGTATGAGTTGATCTACAGTAGGATTTTATTCTCTTCAACGCAGAAAATGTTCTTTCTACCGATGCTGACGTAGCTGGTATTGTCACAATTAATGTTGCCAATTTAAGGACTTCAGGAATAACTTGGTTCAGCTGGTTTTCATATATGGCAGATAAAATTTCATGGATAGGTTTGTTCGAAAAATCAAAGACTTCTGCTGAATATATTACACTTAATTCATTTTTCAAACGTACTTGATCAAAGTGACTGTTATAGGACTGAAATAATTTGTTTAGTGCCTCATTCGGGAAGTTTTCTCTATAAGCATAAAATTTTTGAGAATCTAGAAGATATGTGAACTGAAACTTTCCATAATCAGAAAATCTGTCAGTAATTTTCTTGTGCATACGATCTAGCATGCTGTAGTACAGCTGCCTGTATTTCAATTCATCATCTCCTTTTCTTCGCTTTAATGGTGGTTCCATTGTATTGGCTGAAGAATTTTCATTTTCCATATTACTCCATATGGACGGAAACCCACTACGTCTGAACTCGGATATAGTATTTTTTTTTTTTTTTTTTTTTTTTTTTTTTTAACTTTGATACCTCTTGCAAGTAGTATGCTATGTCTAGACTTTTTGTCTGAAGAATATTTTAGAGCACATCTGTATGTGCGAACACTCTAGCATAGACTTCAAGAAGAAATATATTCTGAAACAGTGTGAAAAAATTAAAATATCCTTGAGCCTGCACATTTATAGCATCATCCCAGTTTTCTTCAGAGTCATTACAAATGATATTTTTAAAGAAAGCAGTCCGTTTTTCTCTGTATTCCTTTACTATATTTACAATTTATTTTTTTATTTTAGTTGGTTATTTAACGACGCTGTATCAACTACTAGGTTATTCAGCGTCGATGAGATTGGTGATAGCGAGATGATATTTGGCGAGATGAGGCCGAGGATTCGCCATAGACTACCTTGCATTTACATTACGGTTGGGGAAAACCTCGGAAAAAACCCAACCAGGTAATCAGCCCAAACGGGGATCGAACCCGTGCCCGAACGCAACTTCAGACCGGCAGGCAAGCGCCTTAACCGACTGAGCCACGCCGGTGGCTCTGTATTTACAAGCCGAGATGTAAAATTCAAACTAGTTGGTGCTACTTTTGGGAGTTTCTTGTTCATAAATTCCTTGAGTTTTCTGATCTTTTAGGAGATGATGAGAAAAATGCAGCTAAACCCGAGAGTGTTGTGAAAAAAATGCGGCATTCTGGAATGGATGAAGTAGTTTGTTGCAAAACTAAATTGAGAACATGGCTCTAACAATGGACAAATAGTGCTTGAGGATACTTTTCTTGAACTTTTGTTTTTAAGCCATTAATATTTCCCGCCTTAACTGAAGCACCATCGTATGTCTGTGCAATTAACTTATTGCCGACATTGTATTCTGCTATAACACCTTCCACATACTGAAACAAGCAGCAGCAGTTTTGTCCAAACTGACATTTGTGAATCCTATAAACCGTTCTTGAACATTGGCAGTACTGTCGACGTTTCTTAAAACAGTGGACAATTGACTCTGATTAGAGCAGTAACTTATTTCATCAACAACAATGGCCACAAAAGGTTTTATGTTCTTTATCATAACCCCACTTATAGCAAATATTAAGTCATTCTGAATTGCGAGAGAAGTACCACGAAATACTGTTGATTGGCCAGTAAATAGTCAAATTCACTTAAGGAACTTAAATATTCAATATAATTTCCTATATTGTCTGATTCCACACTCTCGTTGTGACCCCGAAAAGCCAATTCTTGTTTTCCTAGAAAGCAGACTGCGTTAATAAGATGCAGTAAAATCTCCCGATTTTTTTTTTCACAAGAGCATTGTGTTGGTTGATGTGTAGAGCTTTTCGCTTATCTAGCTGTAAATCAATTCTTGTCTTCCCAAAGTTTGCAAAGTCCATGCTACTACAAATATGAGCTTTTGATTTGTCGTATTCTAGGACTGCCGTTCGAAGGGAGTTCATATTAGAAAACCCCTCTTTTGACCACACATTAGTTTCGCGGCTAAATAACAAACATGGCCAGCAAAATAGTTTAGACAGTTCAGAAGTACCACACAACCAATTCCACTTACCATATGATGTTGAAGTGAAATGGCGTGTGTACTCTCGCTGTTTTTCTTTTACGTCCATGGACAAATTTAACTCAGGAGTTGGTCTTTCCATTTTCACAATTTCAACTTTCTCGTTGTTATGTACGACGGTTAAAAGGCACTTTTAATAAACCTTCTATTACACAGTCATTTTCAACACAAACCTCTCCAGAAACTTGTTCTGCCATATTTTTCACAATATCACTTAATTGGGAAATTAAAAACTTAATAATTCACAATTAATATAACTCTTAGACACTCGAAGAAATCACAGATTTAAAATAATGCACTGCAAGAACACAATCACATTCAATTGCTAGCGTACTAGGCGTATTGCTGCTTCGCGCCTGCGAAGAAACCGATCACGAGAGCGGCAACTCGCCCGGCCTCCAGTGCACGATGGAAACATAAGGGAGCGGGGGGGGGACGGGCAGTTGTGCGAAGGACAGCGTGAGCGAAACGGTCACAGGCTACCTCACGTAGCAAGCGGTTTCTCCAGCGATCCCGCCTTGACAACTTGTTTCTTTTCGAGAGCAGAGAGCGCATATAAATCTAACAATTACTTTAATTTTAATTACTATGGTAAAACTAATAATACAAAGTTATTACATTATGTTATATTATAAACTTTTTATTTTGTAATTTCGTTGGGCTACCGCCGGTAGCCCCGGTAGTCCGCAAAATATGCCCCTGAGTGGACATATGTAATAACAATAACTAATAAGAACATATGATAATTGTGGGTCTTCTAGATTATATGTTTGATAGAAATAATTATGGCTTTGAAGGAAATTATGGTCTTGATAACAGTAGTAGTGAAGGGATAGGGAAGAAATAGTAATTAATATCTAATGCAGCTTTTTCAAATGTGACTTCAGAGTTACTGAAAACAAACAATAGAACTATAGACCATTGTCTAATATGTAAATGCATCCACTATCTTCAGTACAATATCAAAACTGACTAAAAATCTGAAAAGAAATCATGACTTTATTAAATCTTTCTTAAGGTGACATGCCTGCCCTACTTTAAGACTCAAGTATTTCTCCTAAAATGTTTCCTCATTTCGCTTTACAATGTTATATATTTTACTTATTAGAAAGTAAGAGGAATGTGCAGACCTGTTACAGATGGTCTCGAAAGTGACATACCAATCACACGCGTCCTGTGGGCTGGGCGCAGTGGGATGGACAGAGAGCAATTTCACATCTAATTGTCATAATTGCAAACATCGTACGTTTTACGTTCCGTACAAGAAACATGACCTACATAACAGGAGAGGGGAGACAGGGAATAGAAAACAACCGGTCTAGTTCCTGACACGGGTTTAACTTCTAGTTTCTATCCGCAAAACATAAACAGTGCATTAAACTCACTTTTTAAGAATGGCACTACCACATTCTTAACCTATTCCGGAGGAACTCTCTAAAGACATGGTAGTCTGTCCGTACTGATACTACGCAGTTATAAACAAGACTTGTATATAATTTCTGAGTAGGCCTACTTAATAGAGCAGCTTCATATTTTGTAGGAAATATATTCGTAACTTGTAAACTACTACGTTAGAAAACACTTCGGTTTAGATTTTGTACTGTAACCATTTCTGGTTCCCTTTCCACAAGAAAATAAAGAATATTTTATAAGTAAATTTCTCTTTAATAAAGTCAGAAAAATTATGTTCCACAACATCTTTTTTTATAATTGAGACACGGAAATCAAAAACGCCCTAACTCCAATAAACCAAATTTTACAGGAGAGAGAAAAACTTATTATTTCTCTTACTAACTTTAAATATTATACATTTATCTATTAATATAGTGTAAATTACATTCTTTATCAATTAAATACTTCAAAACCTAAATTTTTACATTATCTTACGCTACAATTTGAAATAAACACTGCTGGAGTTAGTGGTTTTTTGACTTCCACAGTGTATGAATTAAGAAAAGTGAACAAAAATATGAGCCATGTGAAGAAAAAAAAGATAAATATATCATAATTCCCTTATGAAATATTGAAATAGAAAGAAAATGGAAGTTTATTATCAAGATTAACATTGCTAAATTTTTTTTAAATTTCAAATATAAGACAGAGAAAACCACAAATTACCATAAAGCACATCAAAATACACAAATAAAACCACAAACAATATTAAAATGTTAACACAGTCTCATTCATGTTTTTCTCTCACTCTCATGTTCTTCCTGTGCATCTAGATTCCAGATTATTACTGTCCGCAAACAGAGTTTGGTAATTCATCCTACTTTCCTCAGAAATAAACTGCATTAAATTTTGCAAGTCCTTTTGCTTTCTTCTTTCAATGGCAATGCTGAATTGTACTTCAGTTGACTGGGGAATGATGCATCTGTATTGTGTTTCTGGAAGTTAATCGACTCGATATTGTGTCTTTAATAGTCTTACTTACATGGATTTCATAGATTTTTGTGACATTCTGATTACGGTATCGTATTACTTTACTCAGCTGGTTGAGCGATAGTGTTGCCACCTACCGGGAATTAAGCTTGGAATGCAAGAACTCTCTTATTCCATGGAGTAAGTGGAGTTCTGACTTCCACGAGTTTTAAAACAGCCCCCAGATGCAGATGAATGTCGATATTAGTGTATTCTTGGCTTCCACGCATGCGGGACAAACTAAAAAGCATCATCCAGCCCATAACTCAATTTTGTCAAAAATTGGAGTTACTGGGTTTTTGATCTCCCTGTCTCAATTGCATTTTAATACTCCATAATTACCCGTTCATATAACATTTGTATTATCCTGTTCCACAAATTATCTTAAGTAGATTTTCTTAGTAGTGAAAGGAAGACGATACTTTTAAATGTTATTGGTATATTATAGAGTATATTTACCGATGCCTTAACTGATTTCAATATGTGACCCAGTAGCAGGAGAGAGAGTAATGGTAACGTTAATGTGATTTTCCGTTTATTAAGAGAACAAATAAACGATTCGATTGTTAACAGGAAGCGCGAGATCGAAACTTTTTTATTAAAATCAGACATAGTTGCATCTTGCATATACAGGATGTGTCAAAGGGTCGTTTACAATGGCTCAGGGATGATAGTGGATGTAAAGAAGAACATTTTTAGGTATCAAAAATATTTTAGATTTGCTGTTTCCCAGCTAGGGACGCTGATACAGTGGATCGCTTAGGATCGCTCAACCTCCCTGATATAACCTTCAATTTATCTTTAGATCAATGAATGTCGAAGTCGTAGTTTTGATCTATTTCACTTTGAAGACGAAAAAAGTCTTGTGTTTGACAAAGTGCGTGACACTATTGCAATGGAAGGTAAAACTGCATTTTGTTCAGTACAATACGTATTGTTAATTGTGCCTTTACTGTACATCTGGATAGTCAGTTATGTTTACAATACGAAGGGATGCACCCATCCAAGATGCTGAAGACTTTCTCTATCTCATACAATTTCCCCAATGGTTTCTCCAGCGAACTTCAGCTATCTCTGACTTTCCAACAGTTCTTTTATATACTGATGACGATGAGGTCCTATTCTCAAGAGAAAGGATTTTCAACAGTCACAACAGTCATGTATGGGATTATCCAAATGCCCAGACATGGTCACAAACACACGACTTTAACATCCAACGATCTAAATACAAATTATTTTGGGCCGTATTCATAGACATTCATAGCGCTGGCTTCCGGTGGATGATGAGCGAACTAACGCTTTTCGTATTCATAAACCAGTGTTAGCGATATGATATGATATGATATGATATGATATGATATGATATATGATATGATATGATATATGATATGATATATGATATGATATGATATATGATATGATATATGATATGATATGATATGATATGATATGATATGATATGATATGATATGATATGATATTATATGAATCCCGTACAAGTAATCAGTCGATAGCCGGGGCTAGTTTAGAACGCTCGTAGCGCGGGCTAGCGAAATGTCTATGAATAGCACCCTTTAAGTCCGACGAAGAGATGTTTAGTGAGAAGAGGCAATTGAAGTGGTGTTAATGCATTCTTTAGAAACAAAATATTAGTCGTATTTTTCTAGTAGTTCACAACTCTTAGGGAAAAGGGCTTATGTTCGTATGTCCACATGATTTAACTTAGAATTAATCTTTCACACAATCTACAAGACAGTCATCACGCTAAAAAAAATTCTGTTCGCGTTTATGGTATCATTACTCATTCAGAACAAATGAAATGACATGTGAATTGTTCAAAGAAATTCAAATCTGCATCTTTAGCAGGAAGGACCATGAGAACAATTTTCTGAAACCCAGAATAACTTCCACTTGTGAACACCAAGCCAAAAGGGACCATAATTTATCTTCAAATTTATGAGAGTTTCTGAAAAAAAAAATTCATAGATTTTTCGTTGTTCTTGACTACATTAATAAATAAAAATTCCTTCTGTTAGTGAAGGCGGTTACAAAATTAATTGGGACTCTAGGACTGAGTTTTGAAAAGTTTACAATTTTAATCAGATTACTTTCATATTTTAACTGTTTATTCAGCTCATTAAGAATGAGGTATGTGCAGATTTTCAGCTTAATTGGATTGCTAGTTTCGAAGTTAATTTTATTTAATTACGCAAATGAGTGATATGCAGTAACAAAAATGTTCCATTCGTATTAGATTTAAATACAGCAAGGTCATAATTGTTATGGCCCCAGATTCACGGCACTATTTTAACGTTGAGAAATTCACAACATCTAGGTTATTTTATACATAATACATTTTTGAAAATAAGACTTTTTTTATTTACATAATATTTTTACAGTAGCTCTTAATTTTCAAGTTATTTAAGATTTATCAACGTTAGATTAAACACAAACTAATATTTTAATTGAATTTGGTGAAAACTGCATGCGCATGGAGCATTTTGAACATCTAAGGCTGTAGTCTCGAAAAACGGCAAATCTGTGAAAGAGGCTGCAATACTAACGCACGGAGCAGGCCTATATAAAAATCGCTCCTGCAACTGAAATAAGACGTAGAGGCAAAATAACCTCTTACTGTCAACTTCCTAAGTGGCCGAGTACCATTTTCGTACAAAAAAACGAAAAACTGTCTTAGTGTCTCTTAAAAGTGATTTCACACCCCATCTCATAGTCCTAATATGAGTCTGTATTTGATATACCCAAAGACTGCGACCATGAATCAAAGATTAAGAATGAAGGTTCTTTTGTGGCAACTGAGAAATAATGATTCAGAAATGAAGGTTCTGACAAGGCTGCCTAGTAATAGGGATTACGTAAGAATAAAATAAAATTTTCTTCCTAAAGGATTCATCTGCATGTAACAAATCTAACATACTCTAATGCGACTTTTTAAGTGTAGTACATTTCTTTAGCAGTTATCCTTGTACGAGAGAGCTTCCTGGATCCACTCCAACGTCACAATAACATTGCTTCATTAACATCGCACTATTCATCTAGCAATAAGCAACAAGGTAACTTCTACAGCTTATTGCATGTATCATTAAAGGAAGCACAGCTTGCCTTCATACACTACACGAAACCTTTCCATGACACCATCTTCAACATCAGGCATTCCTATGACGAACATTTCATGGAGTAAGCAGTCGCAGAAATATAGAGTTTTCAAAAAAGACACACTGACATAATATTCCAAATTTATTGTAACAACAGTCAAACTTATCAGTATACAAATGTGATTGAACACACAGATGCTATTTTTACATATTAAAAGATAACTATTGCCTAAACGTTTTCGATTCAAAGGAACATCTTCATATCAATTAATAGAGCTATAGAGTACATTCGTCCCGCGCCGTGGCGTCGCGGTCTAAGGCATCCCGCCTAGGACTCGCGTTACGGAATGCGCGCTGGTTCGAGTCCTCATGGCGGAAGAAATTTTCTCATGAAATTTCGGCCAGTGTATGGGACCGGTGCCCACCCATCATCGTGATGCACTTGGGGAGCTACGATAGGTAGCGAAATCCGGTTGCGAATACCAGCTATAACGGCTGGGGGGATCATCGTGCTAACCACACGATACCTCCATTCTGGTTGAATGATCGTCCACCTCTGCTTCGGCATGTGGGCGTGAGGCCAGCAGCCGGCTGGTCGGTCTAGGCCCTTCACGGGCTCTAGCGCCACGGATTATTATTAAGTACATTCTGTTACGAACAAACAGTGAAGTTTATATGAAGTGGAATGGAAAACATAATTGACAACAAAGGTGCATATACGAGTAAATGTCATTGGTTAAAACTGTTAAAATAGGATATAACATTAACAATAGTATCTATATATAATGAAGTAAAATTACTTATTGACAGGAAGTAATGTAATTAATCATTGGGAATATTTATTCCACTGCCGGAACAGAACTTCTTGTTTCGGATATGATCGTATGTTCTCGTGAAGCCTTCGTGAAAAAAAAAGCCACATCCACTTTTGATTTTTATTTTTATTTTATTAGGTTATTTTACGACGCTTTATCAACATCTAGGTTATTTAGCGTCTGAATGAAATGAAGGTGATAATGCCGGTGAAATGAATCCGGGGTCCAGCACCGAAAGTTACCCAGCATTTGCTCGTATTGGGTTGAGGGAAAACCCCGGGAAAAAACCTCAACCAGGTAACTTGCCCCAACCGGGATTCGAACCCGGGCCACCTGGTTTCGCAGCCAGACGCGCTGACCGTTACTCCACAGGTGTGGACTTCCACTTTTGATAGCGCAAATTGTTTATTGAAATTTATTGCTGAAATAGTACGTATACAAAAAATTACAAGAACGAAGAAAAATAATAAATCTTGTTCAGAATTATCCGCTATTACTGTATATGATAAAACACGAAAGTCCTACTGCAGTGGTCGTCAGCTGAAATGGGTAACGGATAAGCAGTGCATTGTAATATGCCCGTCGTGCAGTAGGAAGAGGGAGAGAGGATACCCGCCAGCAGTCACGGATGTACCATAGTGCAGTCTCTTATCCGCGAGTAAGAGACGCTAGCTCGAGGGTGCACTGTGCTGATGACCGCTGTACTACTGTAATAATTATTTCCATAATAATGCTTGAAGCGAAACAGATACATTAACGGAAACATAAGATAAAAATTAAAATCCAAAACAGCGCTATAGAACGAAATTTTGTTTCGTCTCTCAGAATATAATCAAATAAAATGTAAAATTCTCCATGTGTCTATTTTTTTTATAGTTAAAATATCGTGAATCCATCATTTCCTTTTCTTGTTCGAATATTTATTTCTCCTTTTTCCGTATCTTCACGTAGGTCTAACTGTGCTAAAGCTATTATGCGATCCATTTTAAACTGCGGCACGATTCGGCTCGATTCGATTCCACTCGATGCGGGCGGCAGACGTTTCGGTTCGATTCCGCAAAGTGGGAGCGAGCCTTTAGACCACGACTCGACGGCGTGGGACCTGTATGATCTACATAATAATAATAATAATAATAATAATAATAATAATAATAATAATAATAATAATAATAATAATAATAATAATGTTACTAGAAGGGATGATGTCTTGCATACATTAGTATAGGCCTACAGGGTCATTAAGGAAAAAAAGACTATATTTCGAGGAATGATAGTATGATTTGTCCCAAATAGATACCTTATTATTTACTGATGATATTGTGTTTATGACAACTTCAGAAGATAATTTACAACGTTTGGTTTACAACTTTAATCAAATGGCAGAAAGTTTCAATACGGAAATTTCAACTGACAAATCTAAAGTGATGGCTTTTTTAGGAAGGGAACCAGTCCGTAGCAAAATTTGCATCAATAATAAGATCATCGAACAAGTCAAAAATTTTAGTTATCTCGGTTACCAAATTTCATATGAAGAAGAAAAGGATTTGAATGAGAAAAATTATTAAATTCAACAGAGCAATGGGGGATAATGAATCAGATATTCAAACCAACCTTAGCACAAAAACACACGCGCACCAGAATTACCAGAATAAAACATTGGCCAGAGCTATACTCTGTTTTGGTAGTGAAGCTTGGACGATTCGTAATATTGATTCACAAAGATTAACGGCGGCAGAAATGAGATTTATGCGTCGTACAGCGGGATACACGAGAATGGATCACATTAAAAATGTTGACATTATGAAAGAACTGCAGATTGAACCGATTACGGAATACTTACAGAAATACAAACAAAACTGGAAATCACATGTCATCAGAATGCCTCGTTCTAAAATTCCACGCCAAATTTTAAATTACCATCCTGTGGACAAGAGATCCTTGGGCAGACCGTTCAAGCGTTGGCAAGAGACAGTAACGGGCCACTAGGCCCAATACATGCTATGATGATGATGATGATGATGATGATGATGATGATGATGATGATGATGATGATGATGATGACAGTATGAAGGACATAAATTACAGTTAAATACGGATCAGTAATGAAAACTGTTGAATAAATCAGTTATGTTCACAACTAACAAAACAATTTAACAAGTTCCAATGTCACGTACAGATTGAGTTTTATTCATCGATACGTAAGGTAATATTATTCAGGTTTCAACCTATCTGCCTCTCTTGTCCTACTACACCGCACACTAATTCTTCTTCGGAGTTACCGGTCCAGTTAACTGGTAGACGCCC
Source organism: Periplaneta americana (assembly GCF_040183065.1). Classification (NCBI taxonomy): domain Eukaryota; kingdom Metazoa; phylum Arthropoda; class Insecta; order Blattodea; family Blattidae; genus Periplaneta; species Periplaneta americana. Next base: position 52,439,705 of record NC_091120.1, read on the forward strand.
CCAAAAGTAACATTAAATTAGAAAGTAGAAGGACGCTCCACTTCTCACATGACTGCTGGACCAACAATACCGCAACGCAACGCTCTTGCGTGTGTCAGCTGATACCTTAATTAACATCGGACGAGATCTCTTTTCTTTGGCGTAATCGTCAGTAATAAAACTGTTAAGTACAGCAGGATACAAACTTTTGAATTACAGACTGAATTAAGTTATCCTATTACAAAGTAACTGAACTTGTCTTCAATAAGACACAAAATAATTGCGATAATCTGTATATTACAGAGCTTAATATTTTTATACGACATAGAGCGACATGCTATTTTTAATTTTATTAACTGATTTCGGTTATTTACATTAATGATTAACTCATCCAAAGCTATAAATAATATCGACTTAGCAATGTCCCTTTATTCAAGTTTTCGTTTCTTAGTAAACCGGTACTAGTTTTCTAAAACATTAGGAGAAATTATTGTAATGCATAAGAAATCGATTTGTTTCGCCTGTGGCCGAGTGGTTAGCCTCTCTGTCTTCCACCCATGGTCACCCGGGTTCGATTTTCGTGTGGGTCATGAACGAATTTGTGACTGACAAAGCAGGCTCGAGGGGTTTTTCTCAAGGATCTCCCATTTCCCCTCACCATTATCAACGTAATTCCACCGTACTCCACACTCACCCTCACTCTGTTAGGTCCCGTATCAGCACCCCAGAACAAATAATGGCTGAAAACTGTACACATTCGTGTTTAATAAAAATGGATTTCTAGATTTTCACAGAAATACACATTTTCAGTATTAGTATGTATGTCATATCAAAGGAATTCTTATTCCCTGCTGTTGCAGTAGGCCTACGTCTATGTAGTGAATGCTATTTTCGGTGGTGAAACTTGTACGTCTGTCCCTAGAGTTAGCACAGTGGGAATGTTCTTTCTACATTACGGAAACGAGAAAGTAGTCTTGCAAAATGTATGTAAGCCTAAAGTACTTATCGCTTTTTCTTCACTTATTAGTAGCCATTGCTGTAAAAATACCGATATATGCCCTTTTGCAGTTTAAATTTACTAAGAAATCTGTATGATTCATTCATGTTTTTCTATTATCGCTGAATTATGGCAGAAATCTCGAATCTGAAAACTTATTTTGTTTCTAAATATCGAATGTGTGTTTATTACAAACTTGCGCGATACATTTCTACTATCTAAAATACAGACAAACATGGATTATAATTTAAGAGTTTCGGGCTGTTTTCGTTATGGCCAGTATTTTAATAACAATTAAGGGTACACGGAAGTGAAATTAAAATTTTTAAATACTGGACCTATATTTCTAATTTTCTGCACACACATTACTTGCCATATGCATAGTAAACACATAAATTTTCAGTTCAATTAGTAAATATTTTCTACATTTTAACGTGTTTCATAAAAAATAATTAATTTCCTTTTTTTTCGTCTCCTCTGAAATTTTACTATTGTGTTCAACATACTGTCAATAATAACTGATATCGGAATTTTAAATGTGCCTATTAGTTTTGTTTAAAAAAAATACAGTATTTGCATTGTTGCAGCTCAAATGCGAAGAAAAATTGTCACGACTGTACAAATTATTATTATTATTATTATTATTATTATTATTATTATTATTATTATTATTATTATTATTACTATTACTTTTTATCCTTTCGAAATACTACTGAGATATCCATGCGAAATTTCATACAGTATGGACTGAGGGAGGTGTTGGGAAATTTCATGCAGCTGGCTTAAAATTTGTGGAAGGAGATCAGTTTTGAACATGGGCAAAATACAAAAACTAAAAACCAAGAAAAATGGAGTCAAACAGCAGACACTGCAGGGGATTTAAATAAGTGCGCACACCTTTAAAAATGGATGCGAAAATAGTGTTTTAACGGGGCAAGTCTCTGAAATTTTTGGAAGGAAATCTGTAATCATTGAGACATTTTTAAAGTAAAAACATAAATTCGGTAGTTTTCGTAAAAAAAATCATTATTTCACTTCAGTACACCCTTAAAGTGATCTAACGCTTAAAAAATAGTACATTATTTCGTGTATACAATGAACCATAAGTAATGTCATTAATTTCAGGGAGTTATTCTTTGAGATATTTGAAACAAAAAAGTTTAATAAAATTTTGCTCGTTTTTGCTTCCTTTCCGACATAAAAATTGTTTTATATGAAATATTTCATAGCGTGATTTCGGAAAGCCATTGATTTAATTCCCAATATGCTCAGTCAATTTAAGAGAGCGGTGTATTATGATAATAAATGATTGAAAGAATCTCAATTTTGTCCTTTAAATATTCAGAAATTTGATCCGAACAAATGTAACATTTTTTTTTTTTTCAGAACGAAAAGTTATATTTGTTTAGATCAATTTTATTTCAATCATTTATTATCATAATACACTGCTCTCTTAAATTAACTGAGCATATTGGGAATTCAATCAACAGCTTTGCCAAAACACCTATGAAATATTTCATAAGCTATAAAACCATTTTCGTCTCGAAAAGAAAGCAAAAACGAGAAAAATGTATTAAATTTTTTTGTTTAAAATATCTCAAAGAATAGCTCCCTGAAATTACTGACACCGCTTACGGTTCATCCTGAAAATGTAACACTACACATCACGTTACTATTGTAAATTTGTGTGTATCATATTATACTTAAAAAACACAAGCGCATTCTTACTTCTGCGTTATATACAGGCAGTGTACAGCAAACGGTCAGTTTCGTTCTATAACGATAAGTATGTTTCTAGATAGCATATTTGCTACTCACCGAGATTAAATCAGAAGATTAAGTATAATCGTGATTTGGACAAAAATGAAAAATCGACTTAAAACTGAGTTAACTCATCACACCTTGTCACTTTCCCACAGAGCACAAAATCTTCAGTATCTTCATGCATAAGCTTGAACACTGAATTTATAAGAAGTGACGTATCAGTCAGCAAGCCACAGATGACACGATCGACTCTCACAATGCGGGATTTAGCAGATTAAACTTGACTCACTAAGCACATCAGTTGTCAAGTAGCACTCGGCTCGGATCGTGTGGACAGCACATGCCGAATCATGCAGACCGCGTTTGTACTTACCGCTCTCGGCGGAGTTTACCAGCTGAGTGCCGAGAGTGGCTGGAGTGGGGAGCACACGAGGAAAGCGAAAGAGTTTGTGACGTCACGATCGCTCTACTCAATTCATACATTCTATTTACAGCTTCAAAGCAAAATACTGCGATAAATTAGTGCTCTCAATTTGTCTTTGGATTATTATTTTCAAACAAATGGATGGATGGATGGATGGATGGATGGATGGATGGATGGATGGATGGATGGATGGATGGATGGATGGATGGATTAACAAAAGAATAAATAATTACAAGAAATTAACGCTTAAATAAATACATAGGGCCTACATACAAGAATACCTCTGGAAAAAGAACTAAGGAAGAGACTATTGATTAGTATCGAGTGTGGCATTGTATGGGACAGAAACATTGACGTTACGACGAAGTCAAGAGAAGCGAATAGAAGCATCTAAAATGTAGCTACGGAGAAGAATGGAACGTGTGAAGTAGACAGAATAAGAAATGAAGTTGTGTTGGAAAGAGTGAGTGAAGAAAGAATGATGCTGAAACTGATCAGGAAGAGGAAAAGGAATTGGTTGGGTCACTGGCTGAGAAGAAACTGGCTACTGAAGGATGCACTGGAAAGAATGGTGAACGGGAGAAGAGTTCAGAGTAGAAGAAAAAGGTATCAGATGATCGATCCGGAGTTGCGTTTGGGCGTGGGTTCACTTGGTTGGGTTTTATTATTGTTATTATTATTATTATTATTATTATTATTATTATTATTATTATTATTATTATTATTATTTATTTTCAAACAGATGGATGGATGAATGAACAAACGAATAAATACAAGAAATTAACGCATATATATATATATATATATATATATATATATATATATACATGAATATCTCTGGAAAAAGAACTAAGGAAGAGACTAGTGAAGTGCTTTGTATCGAATCTGGCATTGTATGGGCAGAAACATGGACGTTACGACGAAGTGAAGAGAAGCGAATAGAAGCATTTGAAATGTGGATATGGAGAAGAATGGAACGTGTGAAGTGGACAGACAGAATAAGAAATGAAGCTATGTTGGAAAGAGTGAATGAAGAAAGAATGATGCTGAAACTGAGCAGGAAGAGGAAAAGGAATTGGTTGGGTCACTGGCTGAGAAGAATATGGCTACTGAAGGATGCACTGGAAAGAATGGTGAACGAGAGAAGAGTTCAGAGTATAAGAAGATATCAGATAATCGATCCGGAGTTGCGTTCGGACGCGGGTTCACCTGGTTGGGTTTTTTCCGAAATTTTCCCCAACCATAAGGCAAATGTCAGGTAATCTATGGCGAATCCTCGGCCTCATCTCACCAAATATCATCTCGCTATCACCAATCCCATCGACGATAAATAACCTCGTAGTTGATACAGCGTCGTTAAATAACCAAGTAAAAAAATATCAGATGATAGACGACATTAAGATGAGGAAACAAAGAGGAAGGCAGAAAATAGGAAAGACTGGAGAAAGCTGGGTTCGCAGTGAAAGACCTGCCCTTGGGCAGAACACTAAATGAATGAATACATGAATAAATAAACAAACAGATAGATAAATAAATGCATACATACATAAATAAATTTAAAAACAAAGAAATAAATACATAAATGCATACATACATGAAAAAATGCAAAAATAAATAAATACATACACAAATGAATAAATACATAACACATAAATAAATGCAAAAATAAATAAATACACAAATAAATGAATAAATAAATAGGCACATAGCCTAAGTAAACAAATACATAATTAGATAAATAAAGAAAATAATAAATTAAAAGAAATAAACAAATATTCCGCAATGCAAAAATGAATAAATAAGTACATAAGGACTACACAAATGAAAAATACATAGGCTAATACATAAATAAAAACAAAAATAAATACACAAATAAATAAATATTCCGCAATGCAAAAGTAAATAAATAAATACATAGGGACCACACAAATAAATAAATACATAATACATAAATAAAAACAAAAATAAAAAATAAAAATACAAATAAATAAATAAATAGGCACATAGCCTAAGTAAACAAATACATAATTAGATAAATAAATTAATTAATAAATTAAAATAAATAAATATTCCGCCACTTGTAATAATGCATTACTTTATGTATTTATTTTATTTCCGAACGTGCATGTAATCCTTAAAAGTTTAACCAACAGCAAGTAGGAACAAAATAATGACAATAATAGCTGATAGTAATAGTAAAAAAGCGTTTTTTGCTTTCTCATTTATATGAAGTATGGAGAGAATATAGTAGGGCCTACTGCGATTCTGCAAAATATATATATATATATATATATATATATATATATATATATATATATATATATATATATATATATATATTACGGATATACGCGTTTACGACATTTCTAACGACGAAAGAATGGTTTCCGGTACATCATCTTGTCTGTATATAGCAATTCATCCGAAATATTGGATTTTGCTCATGGTTAGTATGTACGAGTCTATCATCTTGAAATTACATGCGGAATGTTCAGATGAAAGGTATCCGAGACAAAAATACAGACTTCATGTGCTTCTGAGTTTGTCCCACAAACGAACGCTTTTCCATGTTAGAGGTTCACATCCATAGCCTATCACGTCCATAATATGTCATAAAACAACGCGTAACAGGAGAAATTTATTTTGCGACCTCGCGAACCGAAAGTATAATAATAATAATAATAATAATAATAATAATAATAATAATAATAATAATAATAATAATAATAATCATCATCATCATCATCATCATCCGTGGCGCTACAGCCTTTCAAAGCCCAGACCGACCAGCCTCACGTCCACATACCGAAGGAGAGGTAGACGATCATCCAGTCATAATGGAGGTATAGTATGGTTAGCACGATGATTCCCCCACCCGTTAAGCTGGTTTTCGTAACCGGATTTCGCTACTCATAGTAGCTCCCCAAGTGGATACTGGGTGGGCACCGGTCCCATACACTAGCCGAAATTTGATGAGAAAATTTGTTCCCCTATGAGGACCCGAACCAGCGCGTTCCATAACGCGAATTCTAGACAAGACGTAAACAGCTGTCGGCAAATTTGTACTCATGATGACATCACTGGACGCAAGCCGCAATACACAAGATGTAATATCAATCGAGGAGTATACTGGGTGTTCAGTTCAAAATGTGTCATGGCTCGCTGTATGTCGTCATGTGGCTATCCGATGAGCCTAGAGAATTCAATCTTCCTACACTTCCGCAAAGGCGTATTACCTAAATGCGAAAGAAGTTGCCTAGCAAGTACGGCGTTCATTCTGAAGATTACTTACCGATACGTACGGTAACGCCAGTAGTGGCAAGAATGTGAACTGTTTGGAAATACGTAATGAAGTGAGTTTTTTTTTCTTACTGTCGGGATATGTGGAGAGGGTTAAGAAGATTACTTCCGTACTTGTTGACATTAACTTGGACGGTCAACATGGACACGGAGCATTTGATTTGTATTGTGGAATGTTGCCGTACGCAACCGATGATAACAAATACCCTGCGTACGACTTGCCCGCGCAAAACACAGTTCGAAAGAGGTTATGGTAGCACACAGACTTTACAGACCGCCATCTGTTGCTACGACATTCAAGTTATACCGTACACGTTCTTAAGTTCAGAGTGAACGCCTTGATTAATAGGCAACTTCTCTCACATAAAATCTGAAACTCGCTTCAAATCGCTGACTCACAACAGTGACGTCATGACACACTTTGAAATGAACACCCAGTAGAGCACTCCGTTCGGACCCAGTGGCGGACTCTCAATACAAGCACCTGACGTAGTTTACACAATATTTATTTAGGCCTATAGATGGACAGATTATATTTTATTTCACCTTTATTTTTACTGTGTTACAACAACCTAGGAAAATATTGCCATTCTTAATACAACTCGTAAATTTTTGTCTGCTAGTCACGATCTTTGTTTAGATATTATAAGTTTTCGTTCAGAAAACATGTGTTCCGAAATGCATTGAATATAGAGCCGAACATAGCAGCTATGTAGGGTAGCGACAGAGATCTATGATAAGACTACACATGCTGTATTTTCTATGGAGAGCATTTTAAATAAATCTAAGCCAGTCTGGTGTGTTATACAATGGCAACGTTTTATGTCTTCACTGATTTCCAGCTCTCTTAATAACACGCTACTCCACATAGTAGAATTTTTAAAGTCGTATTTCGAGCCCCTTTTGTTACTATAGATACAAGTTGCTTTATGTTCAGATTCATTTCTTCTATATATTTTCTTCATGCTTGGAGTAACTTCTCTCCTTTTGTATTTCCTTTAAGTGCAATGACATCGAGCAAATATTCTTACACAGAGAGATCCTTCGTAATTCCGCGGGTGAACATTACCAATTCTACTGTGCTGTGGAGTAATGATTAGCACGTCTGACCATGAAATGAGCGGATCCGAGTTAAAATTCTGGTTGAGATAAGTTACCTAGTTGGGATTTTTTCCGGGGTTTTCCCTCAACCAATTGAAGCAGAATTGCTGGGAAACTTTCGGCGTTTGATCTCTGACTCATTTCGCCATCATTAATTCACATATCATCATCATCATCATCCATACAATAGCCTGGGTTAAGTTCACGGTGCAGTATGCTGTACTTGTACAAGGCGCGGCCGTTCGGCTATCCAATCTTTCACAGAATTGAAGTGGTAAGCACAGTAAGCCTCAGACTACAGTGCAAGCCTTCGGGTCCCTCCTCCGTATGAGAGAGAGAGAGAGAGAGAGAGAGAGAGAGAGAGAGGGAGAGAACCTAAATTTTTCTGGTTATTTTCGCCTTTTACAAAAATAATAATTGGTGTTAAAATATATAATGAACTGTCCTGAGATCGGAAATCGCATTTTTGAAAATTTTGTTTGTAGCCTATGTATGTTTGTTACCTTTTCACGCGATATTGGCTGAACCGATTTCTACGAAAATTGGTATGTAAAATAAATTAGGTCCCACTTAGATTTTAGCACAGTCTAGTATATACAGTCGCGAAGCTCAATACGTAGTAAATATGCAAACATTAGATAGTTGCTCACCACTAGGATCGCTAATATCGCCTCATTACAGGCAATGCAAAATAGTACCGTCACAGTCTATTGTTTCTAGCACCCTCAAAACACAAGCTTCGTGACTGTATATAGTAGACTGTGACTTTAGGCTATATAGCATTCAAAATGCTTTCTTTCACTGCAGTCTGAGACTCGTATAAAGGGGACCGAAGTAAATAAATCCAAATATCTCACTCGTTGCTGATTTTTTTTTTTTATAATATTACACGATAAAAGTTGTTTTAAAAATGTTTCGAAGAAATTTTATTCAAATTAAAATGTTTATAAGACAGGTATTTAACGATATATAAGTTTTGTATCCGTGCCACCTCAATCAGGCTGATATAATAAAACGAAAACAAATGACTCTGCGATTATTTAAAGTGGTCTTGTAGAACAAGCGTAAGATATTCATTCAACACTCTTTTTTTAACTTATTAAGTATCCCCGAAAGAGTAAAACTCGTATTCAGGGGCTATACAAGAACAGATGCATAATATGAGAGATCATAAAGATACAGTCTGTGAAATACCTAAAACATGACAAGAATTAAAGAAAGAAAATAAATAAGAATATTAAGGTATCACAGAAGTTTTAGGGAGAAATAAGAAAAAGTTTTAAATCAAATAAATATACCAACCGATAATTAAATAAATAATCTTGCCACAAACGCTTTTTTCTTTAAGATTTCTTGAAACACCGGCAATTGCGTAATACTTTGTATTTTAATAGAAATTCAAATAAGTTTTATACAAAATACTTAATCACTTTCGTGCCATAAGTTACTGAGCGATTCTGAGGAAAAAAAGATATTAGTAACAAGTGCGGCCAAGAGCATTGATGTGGATGGCTAGTTATAAATGTCATAGTAACTTGATTAATGGTAATACATTAAAATGGTGGGCTGTTCTGCATGTGCGTAGTTGAACAGCCAGTATTATAGAAAACTGCTTTTTTTTATCGAAAATTTAAAGTTAATGTAAAAATAAAACTCATAGAATATAGGAATAAATGGAAGCAACACGTTGAAAGAATGACTGAAGACCGTATTCCTAAATTAATATTCGACTACAGACCAACTGGTAAACGAAACATAGGTAGATCCAGGAAAAGATGGCTTCAACAATTTTAAAATTTATATACTTCATGAGACCGGAACGAGCCAAACAAGGCTTAAACCATGGCTGCTGCTGCTGCTGCTGCTGATGATGATGATGATGATGATGATGATGATGATGATGATGATGATGATGATGATGATGATGTAAAATAATGGGAATTAAATAAATTGCAAGACCACAGGTCTTACGGCTTCATAGCTGGGTACGTATATACCTGGTTCCAATGATTGCACTGATTCCAAATCAGCACGGAGTAGTAGAGGCACTACTCTCGCGGCCATTACACTTTAATCAGACTTCTCCCCTGAAGTTCGTTCTCTTGCTAGGACTACGGCGCCCCCTCGCCCCCTCGCCCCCTCGCCCACTCGCTGCTCAGGCTAACTAACGTCTTCGGCGATCCTGCTCTGTTGCTGTTCTGTCGTGCCCGTGAACATCATAGGCGCACATCCTACTCTTTATGTAATACAATTTCAAATGCACACCAGGCACTCACTGAAATCAATTCAATGCGCAGACGTAAACAAGTCAAAAGCGCACACCAATTTCCTTCCCGCTTCACCAGACTTTAGACCTGGCTGCGATATACTGTATGTACAGTACAGAGCCGGGTAATTATGGAGATCACGAAAATCACGCTATGATAGATATACAATAGATTTTTACTAATCTTTACGAATTAAGTGGTTCTGATTAATAATATGCGGATAAAACAATAGCGACAAATCGCGAAATAGAGTTCTAATAGCGAAATTTGAACACATTCGCGAATTATTATTACTATTGCGTCGATTTATAGCGAATTTCCGGATTTTTTTATTTGAATTTGTTATATATCCAAACAAGCTACATTACATGGTGTTCCAGGTGTTCTTATTACATTAGTGAACTCAAAATACGGAGAATTCAACATTTCACTAATAATCTGAAAATGTTAATTTGAGGGCTGCAAGTTTTTTTCCGTTTTTAATGAATGTGTGTTAAATACAGTCTCAATCCAACAAATATTGTCTATTGGCCATACCGCACCTTTACCAGAATCAAACGAACGTTTAATGTTAATTATTTGGAAAATAATATTCATACTGGGTTAATATTCAAATTTCAAAATAATTGTACTTTCCAAAATTTCCATTAATCTCCGCCAAAAGTAGAAATCAATCTCCAACAATCTCCGCCGACACCAATATTAAAAAACACAAATGATAAAATTAATCTCCATAAATACCTGCCCCTGCGTATGTATCATAGGTGTGGTTGGATAGCTGCAGGTAATGATTTAAAACAGACTTCCTTAACGAACTCCCTACATGTCATTTTGTTTTGTTTGCACTGCGTTAAACACTGTCTTATAAATTTATCTTTTCTCCCAGGTGGACATTTCTTCTTAGACTACTACACTTATTTAGTTTTAGGTACGTTTCACTGGACATTATGAGAAAGAATCTCTTTTTGCTTGAGACAGATACTTTTTGTTAATAAGGTGTAACGTAAGTTCACAAATCTTGTAACATCCGTGACGGAATCTTTTCTTTATTTTATGCAATAATATGTACAGGGACATCATTTTATTTTTACTGACATTTCTCATATTAACCTGGCTATACCTTTGGATTAACGGTTCAGAACCGTGTGCTACCCCCTTCCACGACTGGAGTTCGATGATACTGGCGTAAAATACAAAAAAATCACTTTACTAGGTACAGAAGGGAAGAAAAGTAGTTCATCCATTTACGTAAACTAGGAAATATCGCGATTTTAAGTTTGATAATTTTCATTAGGTTTTTATTTAATCAAAATACAGTACAGTATTAACAATAAGTGTTTTTACTCACGATCTGAGCTATCCATTTCGACGTATTCATTATGCAATGTATATTATACTGTCTACAGCACATTAGCGTACAATTTAGAGAATGAAGTTAAATTGAAAACTAATCATAATATGGATACTTAAACACATTTTTGAAAATGGTGGCCGTTCATTTCGATAGAGGCTTCAGTTCCTTTTTGCATATTATCTCACTATAGACTATAGTACCTAATTCCAATTAGCAGTTTCGTCCTTCGTACTAGTAACTCATGTTGAAATAATTCTGTAATTCTCTATAAAAGAGTACCTTACGTACTGTAAATTCAATCTTCACTAATCAGACTTGGTCCATCCAAGTGGTTTTATCGCAGGGTCGTAGAAAGGGGGAAATCACATGACAATTACTTAACAAGGCCCTTTTATTTAAGTTATTTTAAATAGTTGTATAATATTACATAAACATCCTATTTCTAACAGAAATTAATGTTTTCAGAAAAGAGCTAAGACAGCCCAGCCACTTACTAGTCTTTACAGAAGGTCGAGCAGAAGCGGTTGGGGGGAAACCTGAATGCGACATAGGCAAGCGGACGACAGTACTTGTGCGAAAATATAATTCAATATTGAAAGCTCTTTCGTCACTGGAAAACGCGAATATATTTCTGGAACGTACTATACTCACTAACTCAGTATTGTTTATTATGACTGTAAGGCGAAATTGTCTGCATACGCGGCCTTGGTTCTGTGTGGAGGAAGATTGGAAGTTTACTAGTAGAAGGGGTGGGAGTGAAGTACATTCAAAAACTCAGGTACAATAAAAATTGAAGTAAAAATAAAATGTTGTCCCTGTATTTTGTTCCGCAACTTTTTTCTGTAAAATGATACTGATCTTCTAAATTGATACTAATAATAAAAATTGACTAAAGTTATTTCATTTTCAGTAAATACAGTTTAAAAATAGTAAAAATGTAACATCCGTGGCAACTGGAATGGCTCTATTATGAGTTGAACATTATTGAAAGAAGGACGTAAGCCACAAATTTCACAAGAGAAAACTACGTAAATCTATGCCTTTTAAAGGAAACTTACCAATTAGAACGAGGTTATACCCGAAAATCAAGCAACGGAACAAGTTAATACAGTTAACTTTCTATTATACTTAGGAGAAAATTATATAGAACATAAATAATTTAAACATCTTTGTGGACCTGTTAAAAGAACTCCGAAGAAGGAAAAAAAAAGTTACAGTTTCATAAAATGTCTAAATGTATTAAACTGAACAAGCTCTACCTTCCCCATATATTGGAACGCTGATGGATAACAAATCTTTTAAGATTGCAGACGCTCTACGTCTTGGATGCAAAATCTGCCAACCACATGAATGTGCATGTGGGGAAGTTATCATCACGCTCTGAGTTGTTTCAAGAATAAGGGACGTTTTTTAAACATTCAACAATTAATGACATAATCAAGAGAGCATTAACATCTTCTGGTATCCCTGCTATTTTAGAACCCACTGGGATTAGTCGCACGGATGGAGAGCGCCCTAATGGATTAACCTTGGTCCCGTGGAGCAGAGGAAAATCGCTAATGTGGGATACACATGCGTGGGTAAGCTCCATCTCACTTGCCATCAACTTCTAAAATCGCAAGCTCTGCTGCAGAATCTGCCTTACGCAGTAAACGTCGTAAATATGAACATCTAGTAGACAATTACATCTTCATCGTCTTTGCTGTCGAAACAATAGGCTCCTGCTGTAAAGAAGCAAAAGACCTGGTTTCCGAAATTGGTAAAAGTTTGGTGACTGTTACTGGAGACCCTCACTGCACCAATTATCTACGGCAACGAATAGGAATAGCCATCCAACGTGGAAACGCAGCCAGCATTTTGGGAACCTTTCCAGACGCCACTTCTCTGGGTGAATTTTTTTTTATTTGAATATCTGATGTGATTGCAGTTTTCTTTTCCTAAGTGAAGCCTGAACAATGAACAGAAACGAAAGCAGCTAAAGGCAATGGAGATGAAATGATTAAGAATTATTAGGGCCTAGGTCAGAGATACCAAAATTGCTCTCCCTAGAGGCATAGAGCGCAAACATTACTATCCCTACTTCCTCCACCTCCAGTCCGCGACTTTGTTTTCATCATGTAAACCTTCAGTGGCGAGCAGTTTACAGAATATTTGAAATGGCACTGTCTACAGTACCAAGATACAGCTTTATTGAACAATGGTAATATGGTTGCTTTGTTGTTGAAGGAGATAACGAAGCTAACTGCCTTTTATGTTCCGTTCAATTTTGTTACAGCCCTATAAGGCATTATAATATAAGACTCATTTCAATGCTGTCCATGGTAAACATTATGGGAAAAACAAACTTACAGCTACGTAATTATGTAAAATTGTTGTTGTGTTGCTTATTTTACGGAATTTTGTTTTTATTTGTTTTTTTTTTTTATTTTATAAATAACAAAATGGTTAAACGATTTGTTGCCAACAGTTTCATAAAAACATTAGGAAAAAATGGTCGAGATTTATATAATGTACCAGTTATTGGCAACAGAAATGTATCATAATATGAAAATGTGAACGAATACTATGAAAATGTGGAAGACTACTATAACAACGTGGAAGAATTCAATTTTATTTTAGTACGTTATTTTACGACGCTTTATCATCTTAGGTTATTTAGCGTCTGAGTGAGATGGTGATAATACCAGTGAAACGAGTTCGGGTTCCAGCACCGATAGTTACTCAGCATTTTCTCATATAGGGTTGAGGGAAAACCCCGGAAAACCCCCAACCAGGTAACTTGTCCCGACCGGGAATCGAACCCGGGCCACCAGGCTTCGCGGCCAGACGCGCTAACCGTTACTCCACATGTGTGGACTACTATGACAATGTGGACGGAATTCTATGACAATGTGGATGAATATTATGTTGGCAAATACTATGACGATGTGAACGAATACTGTGACGAAGTGGATGAATACTATGACGATGTAAATGACTACTATGACGATGTGGACGAATACTATGCCAATGTGGATGAATACTATGACGATGTGGACGAATACTATGCCAATGTGGATGAATACTATGACGATGTGAACGAATACTGTGACAATGTGGACGAATACTATGACGATGTGAATGAATACTATGATGATGTGGACGACTACTATGCCAATGTGGATGAATACTATGACGATGTAAATGAATACTATGACAATGTACACGAATACTATGGCGATGTGGACGAATACTGTGACAATGTGGACGAATACTATGACGATGTGAATGAATACTATGATGATGTGGACGAATACTATGCCAATGTGGATGAATACTATGCCCATGTGGATGAATACTATGACGATGTGAATGAATACTATGATGATGTGGACGAATACTATGCCTATGTGGATGAATACTATGACGATGTGGCGAATACTATGCCAATGTGGATGAATACTATGACGATGTGGACGAATACTATGCCAATGTGGATGAATACTATGACGATGTGGACGAATACTATGCCAATGTGGATGAATACTATGACGATGTGAATGAATACTATGACAATGTGGACGAATACTATGACGATGTGGACGAATACTGTGACAATGTGGACGAATACTATGACGATGTGAATGAATACTATGATGATGTGGACGAATACTATGCCAATGTGGATGAATACTATGACGATGTGGACGAATACTGTGAAATGTGGACGAATACTATGACGATGTGAATGAATAATACGATGATGTGGACGAATACTATGCCAATGTGGATGAATACTATGACGATGTGGACGAATACTATGCCAATGTGGATGAATACTATGACGATGTGGACGAATACTGTGACAATGTGGACGAATACTATGACGATGTGAATGAATACTATGATGTGGACGAATACTATGCCAATGTGGATGAATGCTATGACGATGTGAATGAATACTATGACGATGTGGACGAATATTATGCCAATGTTGATGAATACTATGACGATGTGGACGAATACTGTGACAATGTGGACGAATACTATGACGATGTGAATGAATACTATGATGATGTGGACGAATACTGTGACAATGTGGACGAATACTATGCCAATGTGGATGAATACTATGACGATGTGAATGAATACTATGACGATGTGGACGAATACTATGCCAATGTGGATGAATACTATGACAATGTGGACGAATACTATGCCAATGTGGATGAATACTATGGCGATGTGAATGAATACTATGATGTGGACGAATACTATGCCAATGTGGATGAATACTATGACGATGTGGACGAATACTGTGACGTGGACGAATACTATGACGATGTGAATGATTACTATGATGATGTGGACGAATACTATGCCAATGTGGATGAATACTATGACGATGTGAATGAATATTATGACGATGTGGACGAATACTATGCCAATGTGGATGAATACTATGACGATGTGGACGAATACTGTGACAATGTGGATGAATACTATGACGATGTGAATGAATACTATGATGATGTGGACGAATACTATGACGATGTGGACGAATACTGTGACAATGTGGACGAATACTATGACGATGTGAAAGAATACTATGATGATGTGGACGAATACTGTGCCAATGTGATTGAATACTATGACGATGTGGACGAATACTATGACAATGTGAACGAATACTATGACGATGTGAATGAATACTATGAAAATGTGGACGAATACTATGACGATGTGGACGAATACTGTGACAATGTGGACGAATACTATGACGATGTGAATGAATACTGTGCCAATGTGGATGAATACTATGACGATGTGGACGAATACTATGCCAATGTGGATTAATACTATGACGATGTGAATGAATACTATGACAATGTGGACGAATACTATGAAGATGTGGACGAATACTGTGACAATATGGACGAATACTATGACGATGTGAATGAATACTATGATGATGTGGACGAATACTATGCCAATGTGGATGAATACTATGACGATGTGGACGAATACTGTGACAATGTGGACGAATACTATGACGATGTGAATGAATACTATGATGATGTGGACGAATACTGTGCCAATGTGGATGAACACTATGACGATGTGGACGAATACTATGCCAAGTGGATGAATACTATGACAATGTGGACGAATACTATGCCAATGTGGATGAATACTATGACGATGTGGATGAATACTGTGACAATGTGAACGAATACTATGACGATGTGAATGAATACTATGATGATGTGGACGAATATTATGCCAATGTGGTTGAATACTATGACGATGTGAATGAATACTATGACGATGTGGACGAATACTATGCAAATGTGGATGAATACTATGACGATGTGGACGAATACTATGCCAATGTGGATGAATACTATGACGATGTGAATGAATACTATGACGATGTGGACGAATACTATGCCAATGTGGATGAATACTATGACGATGTGAATGAATACTATGCCAATGTGAATGAATACTATGACGATGTGGACGAATACTATGCCAATGTAGATGAATACTATGACGATGTGGACGAATACTATGCCAATGTGGATGAATACTATGACAATGTGGACTAATACTATGCCAATGTGGATGAATACTATGACGATGTGGACGAATACTATGCCAATGTGGATGAATACTATGACGATGTGGACGATTACTGTGACAATGTGGACGAATACTATGACGATGTGAATGAATACTATGATGATGTGGACGAATACTATGCCAATGTGGATGAATACTATGACGATGTGAATAAATACTATGACGATATGGACGAATACTATGCCAATTTGGATGAATACTATGACGATGTGGACGAATACTATGCCAATGTGGATGAATACTATGACGATGTGGACGAATACTATGCCAATGTGGATGAATACTATGACGATGTGGACGATTACTGTGACAATGTGGACGAATACTATGACGATGTGAATGAATACTATGATGATGTGGACGAATACTATGCCAATGTGGATGAATACTATGACGATGTGGACGAATACTATGCCAATGTGGATGAATACTATGACGATGGGGACGAATAATGTGACAATGTGGACGAATACTAATACGATGTGAATGAATACTATGATGATGTGGACGAATACTATGCCAATGTGGATGAATACTATGACGATGGGGACGAATAATGTGACAATGTGGACGAATACTAATACGATGTGAATGAATACTATGATGATGTGGACGAATACTATGCCAATGTGGATGAATACTATGACGATGTGGACGAATACTGTGACAATGTGGACGAATACTATGACGATGTGAATGAATACTATGATGATGTGGACGAATACTATGCCAATGTGGACGAATACTATGCCAATGTAGATGAATACTATGACGATGTGAATGAATACTATGGCGATGTGGACGAATACTATGCCAATGTGGATGAATACTATGACGATGTGGACGTATACTATGCCAATGTGGATAAATACTATGACGATGTGGACGAATACTGTGACAATGTGGACGAATACTATGACGATGTGAATGAATACTATGATGATCTGGACGAATACTATGCCAATGTGGACGAATACTATGCCAATGTAGATGAATACTATGACGATGTGAATGAATACTATGACTATGTGGACGAATACTATGCCAATGTGCATGAATACTATGACGATGTGGACGAATACTATGCCAATGTGGATGAATACTATGACGATGTGGACGAATACTATGACGGTGTGGACGAATATTGTGACAATGTGGATGAATAGGCCTACTGTCACAATATAAGAACACTGCGAAAATGTAAATGAACACTACTACAATGTGGACGAATACTATGAAAATGTGAATGAATACTATGAAAATGTGGACGAATACCATGAAATGTGAAAGATTATGTGGAATACTATGACGATGTGGATGAATGCTATGACAATGTGGATGAATATTAAGACAATGTAGACTAATATTATGACAATGTGGACGAATGCTATGACAATGTAGATTGTAGACGAATACTATGATAATGTGTATGAATACCATGACAATGTGGATGAATACTATGACAATTTGGAGGAATACTATGAAATGTGAACGAATACTATGAAAATTTGGACGAATACTATGGCAATATGGACTACGAAAATGTGGATGAATTCTATGACAATGTAGACGAATACTACAATGTAGATTAATTCTATGACAATGTGGATGAATTCTATGACAGTGTAGACGAATACTACAATGTAGATGAATTCTATGACAATATGGAGGAATAGTATGACAATGTGGATGAATTCTATGACAATGTTGACAAATACTACTGTGTAGGTGAATTCTATGACAATGTGAAGGAATACTATGATAATATGGATGAATACTATGATAATATGGAAGACTACTATGACAATGTGGACGAATACTATGTCAGTGTGAACGAATAGGCCTACTTTGACAAGGGCGACTGTAACGAGGACGAAGATTATGACTACAACGAGAAGAACTATGACGATATCAATAAATATACAATGTGAATTAATACTAGGGCAATGTGGACGAATACTATGATGCTGTATGCGAGTTCTATGTCGACAAGGACGGCGATTGTCATAATTAGACCAGTGATCCAGACAACTATAGTGACGACGGTGAAGATCACGAAGATAGCGACAACCATTATATTGACTAACGACTATCACGACGATGAGTATCATAATGCGTTAATGACCAATAACTAATGATGATTATGATGACGACTATTACGCAGACAACGAAGACCATTTCATGAAATGATATTAAAATTTATTACCGATCATTGACCCTTAGGCCTACACGGAATGCGTTAAGTATTATTTTCTCCAAGACTTTCGCTAGTTTAGAGTTACTACGACACTTTGTCATGTGGTCAAGATCGGCTTGCACACGACAGACTTGTTCCTGGAATGAACAGGAGGAATTCCCATACGGAAGAAGCCTCGAGTATCTGGGTCACAAGAGTTGCCTTTGTAGCCAAACTGCTCACACCCTAAAGAAGTTATATAGACACGGATGTGAAACCGGTTGCTTCGCACCGGTCCGCAAGGACGGTGGATTCGCTATTGCGAAACGAAACTGCGTTACAATGTTACGACCGCTCATAGCCCTAAAGCTAGATGTCATAGTCGTTTCTAAAAGTAATTTTGAAATGTCTAATATTGCGCACACATTTTTCCTTTTCTCTCTAATCAACATCATGCAGACTCTTATAATAATAATAATAATAATAATAATAATAATAATAATAATAATAATAATAATAATACTTACTTACTGGTTTTTAAGGAACCCGAATGTTCATTGCCGCCCTCACATAAGCCCGCCATTGGTCCCTATCCTGAGCAAGATTAATCCAGTCTCTACCATCATATCCCACCTCCCTCAAATCCATTTTAATATTATCTTCCCATCTACGTCTCGGCCTCCCCAAAGGTCTTTTTCTCTCCGGCCTCCCATCTAACACTCTATATGCATTTCTAGATTCGCCCATACGTGCTACATGTCCTGCCCATCTCAAACGTCTGGATTTTATGTTCCTAATTATGTCAGGTGAAGAATATAATGCGTGCAGCTCTGCGTTGTGTAACTTTCTCCATTCTCCTGTAACTTCATCCCTCTTAGCCCCAAATATTTTCCTAAGAACCTTATTCTCAAACACCCTTAATCTCTGTTCCTCTCTCAAAATAGAGTCCAAGTTTCACAATCAAACAGAACAACCGGTAATATAACTGTTTTATAAATTCTAACTTTCAGAATAATAATAATATTAATAATAACAATAATAATAATAATAATAATAATAATAATAATAATAATAATAATAACATTCGCAACGTGCTATTACGTAAGAAGGTAGTTCATTATAATAACGTTTTCCTAGTGTTAATATAAAAAACTAGGTGGTATAATATCTAGTTGACTAGTTTCGACTTTCGTTTCAGTCATCATCTAGTAAAAAATATTTTGTTTTCTGTTCAATCAGTCTCTAAGTAGGGATATACACTACAGTTTGATTCGTTTGGGAAGACAAAATAAAGTCACTATAAAAATTACATCAGGAGTGACACAAAGGTTATTCTATGTCTATTTCTAATATCACGTTAACCCTTTCAAGCATAGTGGTTATTCAGAAGAACCACCATTTTCTTTCTTTCAAAATTTTAAGGCACTGATATTCCACCAAGGAACCACCTCTTGAATATACATAGAGGTGCCATCTGTGTTTTGAAATTGTGTGCAGAGTTAAAATGTTGAAAAAAAATTGATTGAAGCTTTGGTATGATCCACGATATGAAAAACATAAAAAATTAATTTGTGCTTCACACAAAGCTTTGTATCAATTTTCACGAACAAAAGGAATTTTACCATCACAACGACTGAATAAACAAAACGCCGTTTAGTGTAAGGCAACTGGCGAAATGGATGTTGTTTGAAAAATTTATACGCATACCATCAGTTAAACGTCATTTTAATCGTCAGTATTATGTTCGGAGAACTCGGAAATACAAATCCATAATGTTTTGGTACCGACGCAAGTGGGCAGAATCTCAATCTAGATGGAAAAAATTATATTCTTTTCGAAATCAATGAAGTTAGTGTTTCTACACTGTAAACACTAACCAGTTATCTGCACTTCAGAAATCCGCAACATTGAAAGGGATTCGTAAAGATTAACAATAGTAAATACATAGAGGAAGTTGAGGATTGATAAACACCCGGGCTGTCTGGGAGTTGGAGTGATACCGGTACAAGGGGAGATTGTTTTGCGTTGTGCTCAAGCAAAATATTTTTTTAAATTCCATATGGAAAGTTTGCTCAAAAGTATGTACTTTGGTTTATATAAGGTTTAATTAATTTATTCTATGTTAATACCATAATAATAATAATAATAATATTCGAAATTACTGAATTGAAAATTAAATTTTACGGTCATGAAGTTCATTTTTATACTGAGATTAAAAAAAAAATCGGCACTCACTCACATGGAAATTTTGTGATCAAAATACTGTACAAAACAAAATTTGGGCTTTAAATCTCAAATTGTGATTTAACTGAAAATGCGAGCCTTTTTTCAAAATAATTGTGTTTATTATTTAAGAGTTACGGTATTTGAACTAATGCTCGAGAAGAAAAGCTCTTCAGAATCATTATCTGAGTATGTTAGGACTATATTACAAATAGGAGTGTGTTCACAAAGCATTATTAAAGGAATTAAGAAATCTGTTATTTTGTGAATGATTTTAAGAAAAGATGAAAGTCGTGCAGAATGAAAAAAGACAATTTTCTAGAGAAATATTCGGAATGGTTGAAGGCTGAAGTGAATTTTACTTTCCTCAATAGAAACCATAAGGTACAGCTAAATAACCTTGGTTCTCGTTTACAAAAGGAATGAAGAAACATTTCAATTGCAAGCATAAGTTCTTTTTCAGAAAATTCCTCTGTAAGCAAAGGAACAATAATTTGTTTAGTTTTGCGTCCTGCTTCATGAAAAGATTTTTTTGGCCGCTCAACACCCGAAACTAATCGCAATGAAACTCATAATGTTACACCACTGGGTTCCTATTGAAAAGATTTAAAAAAAAAAAATGTTATGTTTTATTTAACGACACTTGCAACTGCAGAGGTTATATCAGTGACGCCAGATGTGCCAGAATTTTGTCCTGCAGGAGTTCTTTTACATGCCAGTAAATCTACTGACATGAGCCTGTCGCAATTAAGCACACTTAAATGCCATTGACCTGGCCCGGGATCGAACCCGCAACCTTGGGCATAGAACGCCAGTGCTATACCAACTTGCCAACCAGGTCGACAAAAAAATATTTCATTTCAGCCATCAACCATTCCGAATATTTTGCCAGAAACCTTTTTACACCCCACACAACTTCTATTTTTTTCTCAAAATCATTCCTAAAATAACAAATGATTTCTTAATTCCTTTAAAAACACTCTGTAAACACATATTTACAATCTAGTCAAAACATACTCAGATAATGATTCTGAAGAGTTTTTTTCTTCTAAAGTATTAATTCATTCACTCTTTATGCGTCAACAAAGACCACTTTTGCTGGCAGTTACCTAAAAAAAAAAAAAAAAAGAAAGAAAGAAAGAAAAAATAGCTATTCTCTAGTTTTGGTCAAGGTTTCAACAAATATGGGAATAATTACCAAGAGGTGTTCTTCCTTTTAGGTAAAAGTTTCAACAAATATGGGATGTTACCAAGAGCTATTCTTTCGCCTTGGTAAAGGTTTCAACAGACACAAAGTCCATTACCAAGAGCAGATAAGTTCCTCCTTTTCTGCCTTTCCTGATAATGTAACTGTTACGTACTTCTAAAACACTGCATCAAGAGATGATGCAAACACTAAAAATTTTAAAAAACTCACACTTGACTTTCTTTTCCACATATGGAACTTGTAGCTATTTCAATATTGGCTACAGTTTCCTCAATTCCTCTAATTAAATATTAAATGCATTATTCCCAAATAAGTTTAAGACTGATTTGTCATTAAACTTACCATCATTTGGACACCTCGTCTTGTACACTCATACCTGTAAAAACACTTTCTAAAATAGTAAAAATATTTAACTACACTATTTGTATCTTGTCAGCAGATTGCTTTCTAAATTTGTGATTCACTAGTAAAACACATACAAGCATAAGTAAGATAAAAAAATCCAAGATATTCTTGGAAAGAATTTCACCTCAGCTAATAGAAACAGCACATAGGAAAAGTCAACAGTATCCTGTACAAGCAAAGACTGTGACATCTCTTGTGTTGCTAATTTATAAACATATATCAGCTAGTTACGAACTCTTCTCTTGTCTTAACATATTTGACACATTTCTCCAGAATAAACATTGTAGCTATCTTGTCCAAATGCACAGTAAATATATCAGATTCAGTTTGCTGCACAGTTCCCAGTAGGTAATTTTTTACAATGGTCAAGTGAAACTTTTTATCCAGATACAATGTATTGTTACATAATTATGTGAATAAACACTGCATATAAACAGGGCGGGTGTTTTGTTTTATTGTCGTTCAGTCAACTGTCCGAAGACAGATCTGGACCCTACAAGTGACACCAACAAGGCATCACTCATGAGGCAATTAGGCCAGGAGAAAATGGGGTAGGGTGGCCAGTTCCTTTTCTCCTCCATTGCAGACATCGCTGCCTAGATATATATTACACTAATCAGACTTCAGATATGTACAGTAGTGGCAAAAAAAACCGGACCAACCCTTGTATCTGATTTCACAGCCTTGTTCACTCCAGAGCACGATAGACTGATAACTAAGACTTTCGTGGTTCGAATCCTACCTGGGAAGAAAACTTTTTTTTGTTCCTTATTCAAATTTATTTCCAATACTTTTCGATTGCAGCGATATTTTACTACTTAATTAATTTATTATTCCCAGAACATGAATTTTACCAGCAATCGAAAAGTATTGGGAATAAATTTGAATAAGGAACAAAATAAAGTTTCCTTCCCAGCCAGGATTCGAACCACGAAAGTCTTAGTTACCAGTCTATCATGCTCTGGAGTGAACAAGGCTCTGAAATCAGCTACAAGAGTCAGTATGGTTTCTTTTGCCACTACTGTACAAACTATGTTCTTCCTCTGACATATATCAAGTGAGATGTACTGCCTGATAATAGATATACACATCAGCCAGAACCTCAATCGGATGTATTTGTTTTGTTATTAGCACAAACGCCACATGTGACAGACAGATGTACTAAGAAGTATATGCTGGTTTTATCATAATTGTGACTGACTTATAAGGGTACATTTGTCGCGAATTATGCCTAAAATTGGCTGTTTCTGCTAAAAATTATTTCTGCGATAAAAACAAAAACAGGGGCATTTTTAAAAGACACGTATTTTAGAGAGATCAATACAGTGTATTAGTTCTGAAGATGTTAACCGCAAAAGAGTAGAAAGACAAACTAATTGGGAATTCTGTTATTCTCGATAACTGGGTTTCTGTATAGAACTGAGTTAAGTAACAACAAGGTTGGTTTACAAAGGTTGCTGCTGCCATTGCTACCACTACCACTACTATTGGGAACAAGAGGAACTTAACTTGAAGACAGATAAGACACACAAATAAATACAACTTAACAGGAGTTTCCAAACTATCATGCAACATGAAAAATTGTTCCGGGACTCTTCACTTAGCACACAAATGCTCTACCGACTGAGCTACCCAGGAATTACACGACACTGTCTCAATTTTTCCCTTTATATCCACACAACTCAACTGGGCTGACAAAGTGCCAGAAACCCAACTTTGAGAGCATACAAACTCTGTGTGACTTGAATTGTGGTTTCAGAAAAATGGGGAAGAACACAAGACACCCTTGACAAAGCATACAATACAATGCAATACATATAGTGAAGATCACGTAAGAGTAGTTCCTAAAATGCTAATTTGGCTGTCTCTTCAGTGTTGCCAATACTAGATATCACCAAAGAGGGTAAAGTCATAATGCCATGTACTGAAATAATAATAATAATAATAATAATAATAATAATAATAATAATAATTATTATTATTATTATTATTATTATTATTATTATTATACTTACGGCTTTTAGAGAGCCCAGAGATTCACTGCTGCCCTCACATAAGCCCGCCATCGGTCCCTATCCTGAGCAAGATTAATCCAGTCTCTATCATCATTCCCACCTCCATGAAATCCATTTTAAAATTATCCTCCCATCTACGTCTCAGCCTTCCCTAAGATCTTTTTCACTCTGGTCTCCCAATTAACACTCTATATGCATTTCTGGATTTGCCCTGCTCATCTCAAACATCTGAATTTAATGTTCCTAATTATGTTAGGTGAACAATACAATGAGTGCAGTTCTGTGTTGTGTAACTTTCTCCATTCTTCTGTAACTTCAACCATCTTAGCCCCAAATATTTTTCTAAGCACATTATTCTCGAACACTCTTAATCTCTGTTCCTCAAAGTGATAGTCCAAGTTTCACAACCATATAGAATAACTGGTAATAAAACTGTTTTATAAATTCCAACTTTCAGTGTTTTTGATAGCAGACCGAATGACAAAAGCTTCTCAACTGAATAATAACAGGAATAATAATAATAATAATAATAATAATAATAATATTGTTATTTTAATATTAACAATAACAATGTCTTGCTTATTTACCACATCTCATCTTTATGTTGGAAACTGTTTTTTAAATGGTTCAATAAATAATTTGTGAAAGAATATATTTTTCTCCTGGGCCTCTTGCACAATATGTTGGTAATTAGTAGATTAGTATGATTTAATATTAAAATGTATTTTATGCTCGACCCTGCCGAAATGTAGTGATTATACACTTGGTAGTAGCCCTTTAATGCACTTCATTAAAGTACACCTATTCATTATAATTCAGTTGTTCAGCCAATGAGAAATCATCATTGTACCATTATAAAACCGCAAGTATTGATTATTCTCGGATATACAATCGAAAGACAATTAGCGAAAAGTCACGGAGGCTGGAAATCTAATACTGTTGCAGAAGGTTATGTTCTGTTACTATAATAATTAGCGTTAATTGTAAATAATATTCAAATAAATTCAATTTGTCATCTCGTTTTTCAATTCTAAATCAATTTCCAGGTTATATCAAGACTAATGTTCATGTTATTGTCTAGATTATATCAAGGTCAATCACATTTGTTCCTCGGAAAATATCAGTACTTTCGCGTCTGCGCACACCTCACAATTCAGGTCAGTTCCACTCCTCACTTACATACCATAACATGAATACTTATGAATAATTTCAAGTTAGAAATATGGTCGAGCACAAAAAGTCGCATGAAACTTGCCTATAATGGTAATTAAGACGCTCGTATGAAAATTATGAAACGAGCGCAAGCGCTCATTTCATAAACATACTCGCATCTTAATTACTACCATTATAGACTCGTTGCATAATGTACTATTGTCTGACAACATGGAATTCATTGCTTTCACTGAACAGTTTATGATTCACGAGACCTAAAAATGTATTTCGTTTGATCATGTGAAACGATTAGTACGAATTCCGAAAACAGAAATCCACTTCAAAATGTATATCCTACATAAAATACTCACTCTCAAGTCGCTAACTTGCTATTTCCTCTCTTGGACATTTTAATAAAAATCTGAACACTAAGAAATATATTTGTCCATTAGTCACGTACATATTCCATACGAAGTAGGTCTGTAAGTTATATCTTATCTAATTGCACTTACCTGAATATATTGTTGAATTGGAATCCAACAACACAACACAACTGAATCTTGTATTGATATTAATATTAATACCAGTATTACTAATTAATTATTAACTACATTCAAATTTCACAAGCTTAATTACTTCCATTTCATCAGATTCCTTTAATGTAAAACAAAATTATTGCTGCCAACATAACAGTTATAAGATAACTGTCAGTTATTGTATTTGTCATTGCTCGAAATTCGTAACAAAGTTGGTAAAAGAAAATTCAATCTGACATCTAGAGAATCACTATAATCCACTAGCATATGTACCGGTAGTAATAGGGGAAAAATGATTAGGATTCACTCGTAAACTGATCCGGACTATACATCAAGCCAATTATAACTTACAGAAGTCACTCCAAACCACCAAATCAAAAGATTAGAAACTACAAAGTAATGCACTGAAAATTGTAATGGGGGTGTAAACAACACCAGGAACAGCATTGCAATATTATATACAACAAATAAACCAAAGTCAGAAGAGATAAATAATACAAGTCAATATATTTAATAAAATATATACAACTTTCTTACATTTTCACTCATACCACTTTTTCAAAGGAACAGACATCAACTTGTCTTTGTACCTGTTCACTAATTTGTTGAATACATTATCTTCTTCTTCGTTATGTTTTCTTTTAACTCCTTTCTTCGGCTGAAAATAAGAAGTAGCAATTTTAATAAGCTTATATTAGTGACTATCAGTATAGGTGGGTTCTCTTACACAGCTTCTTCATATGTATGAATTGAATTAGCACAAAGCACGGTAAAAACTTTGGAAAGCAGTAATCACTGATGTATTCATACAAGTAATATCACCTATCTTCTACATATGCATGCTGTTTATCAATGAAAAGCAATTAGTGTACATGTATAATTGTATGAATAAAATTAGTTTAATACCCACCGGAAGTATACTCTGCCACTGGGGGTGTGCACAATTGCAGTGCATGGCCCTCGCAAAAAAAAAAAAACACATACATGCCTAACAGAAGAAATAAGGAGGAAAGTGACACATGCACGCACACACGCGGGTGCACACATACATATACATACACATACACACACACACACACACACACACACACACACACACACACACACACACACACACACACACACACACACACACAAAAGTAGGTGAAGTGTGTTATAGTAGTAAAGACTAAATCTTCATACTAGCATCCAGAATGCATACATAAAATTTTGAGCCTGGATGATTGATGATGATGATGATGGAGTTAGCCAAAAGCAATGGAGTTGAAGTGCCAAAACTATGTTCTGATAGTACAAAACAGACTCTACCACATGAGTTTAAAATTACGAAAATATTCAATATATTTCTCCTTGATATTAAGGCTATGGATTGATGAAAATAACGAAAAAACCATTACAAAATGGAAATTTTATTTTAACTCTAAAAAATAAAATAATGTTTCAGTTTTCTAAATCTGTACTTATTTTGGCCCCACGACAATTTACAGCCCTTAGGACGAATTTAAAGTGACCAGCACGTATGTGGAGCTGTAGCCCTTTAAACTGAAACTCAGCTGTCGTTCTGACAGACTTTGTTCTTCATTCTAACTAATTTTACTTTTCATTCAGCTCATATTTCGCGCTGATATGTCTGAGAAAAATGTGTGTCGTAAACCTGTATAAGAAGGAAGGATATCGATAAAAAATATATATATATATATATATATATATATATATATATCATACATGCTGTATTGTGATACTTGTTTTCTCGATTTTCCAATTTTCAACATTTTGTAACATTCAAAATGTTCTAATGAATGCAGTCTTTCTTCAATCTCAGTCAAATTTTGCAAGTCCACAAAAGCATGTGAAGTAAACTGACACATGTGTTTTCTTCTTCTATTAAAGGTATTCAAATCACCATGTGTTGAGAATGTTGTAAGTTTTAAAAATTGAAAAATAACAACTAAAGGGGTAATTTTTTTTCTCAAAAAGTAATTGGAAAAATATGAAAAACATGTGTTATATTTTACATACATATGTCAGAATTAAATTAAATATAAATTTAAAGAAAAATTACGTAAACTTTGAAAATTGGGATAATTATAATTCAGTATTAAAAAAACAACAAAAATTAATTATATGTAAACTAATTAGAATACCAAAGTGAAAATTTGTGTACTGCATGTCCACATTGTAAGGAAGATGTGGAAAAAAGTTTCAGATTAAGTGGTATAAAAATGTAGAAGTTAGAAATTTCACAGATACATAATAGCCTTAATATTATTATATTTAGATTGGCAACAGGCCATGATTGTTTGGCCAAACACCTACATAGAATTGGAATATATCTATCCCTTAACTGCCCATTGTGCAACTCAAACCAAGGAATGGATTCGGAACACCTCAAAATCTGTGCTTCAGTGGCTGGCCATGACAATATCTTTGAAAAATATTGAGTGCAAGAGGTCAAATGACTTTATTGTCAAATGCCTGGCATTAGAAAACAACAACAACAACAACATATTATTACATTAGCAATTGGTGTAGCTAGACGGTAACAGGTTGGACTTGACATCTGAAGTTATGTCCGGGTTCGAAACCTGCTTCGGCTGATTATCTGGTTAGGTTCTTTTCCGAGATCTTCCCAAAATGTGAGGTGAAAGTGGTGAATGTCAAGCAAATTCTTCGACTCATCTCAATAATACCAATTTTATCAACATGCACAATAAGCCTTCATGCTGTAATCTGTTACAGAGAGAGAGAGACACATATATTTGAAACTCATTTTCAAAATATTTACCTGGGATTCTTTCAGTTTTTCTATCCTAATCTTTTTCTGTTCTTCAAATTTGTGTTTCATTTTCTGTGCATGCTTTGCTTTCCGCACTGATTTGTTATGAATGTCAGCTTGTGATCTGAGCTTAAAACGAGCCCGAAGTTTCCTGTTTCCTGGCTTCGCTGCCATGCCCACGAATTCCTTTCCTTCCTCTGCTGTGCCATCACTTTGCAATCTCTGCTGAGCCGAGTCTTCAACTTTCGTTAATTGCTTTCTTTTTTTACTTCCCTGTTTAACAACACGGTCATCTGAGAACAATGGATTTCTGGCCCTACTTTTTTCCAATCGCTTTTGTTTTATATTCATAATGGCTTTATTTTCTATAGAAAAATTCACAACTGGTCTCTGGAAAAGAAAACAGAAGGAAAAATATTGAAAACTTTCAGTTAAAATTATTTCAGAGAAATCTAAATCTATGTAATTTCACAGCCCTGCAGTATATATTGACTACACCCCAACTCTGGCTACTAGCAACAGGCATCTATAATGAACACCGATCAAAATACCCCTCATTTCTCGTGAAAAACAACAACTGAAAATACTATAGTGGACTTTATGTTGTCGGCAAAGAGCTGGATACATTAAGAAGATTGATTGATAGTGATGGTTGTCTTTTCAGTCTCTTTCAATATTGTGGCCTATACAGACTATTGTATACTATTTATAATAATTAGAAGCCGGACTTTTTGCATATTTTATTTCTTAGGAGTGCCAAGCTTTAAAGATGCATTCACACATTGCAACGAAACATTGGGAAGCAAATCGCGAGCATTAGATACATTTTTTGGAAGGGAATCACAAAATGAACAAACTGTATATTAGCCAAACATTTTTTTTTTTTTTTCACTACTAAATGACTTGACTCATCTCATTTACCAGTCTATTCTGTGTAATACAAAAAATCACAAAGAAAATCATGTGACAATTCTTTAAGTTAAGCACAATTGTGTGTTTTTTTTTCAATTCGTTATTAACTCTCTAGCACCTATTAGCGCCGTTACATGTCAGAAATTCACAACGGCCAGAATCTCAATCTAGCTGAAAAAAATTATATTTTTAAAAGTCACTGAAGTTGGTTTTTTGTACAATATAAACACTAACCAGATGACTGTACTTCAGAAATCCGCAATGCAGAAAGGGATTCGAAAAGATTAACAACAGTTAAGTTGATGATTGAATTAACATATACTTTTATTTATATGTGAAGTGCCATCTCACCGGAAGTAAGTGCTTAACAACAAATACGTGGTACAGTCATTAAGTTCTAAGACTTGATGCCTGGAGGGTAGGCTCCCACAAGAATCTGGATGTATCACAAGATGGCACATATCACGGCGTACATTTAAACAGAACCACATCCTCCCTCAAAATAGTCTCCGTTGGCCGTTATGCACGTTTGCCAACGTTGGTATAGCTGCTGGAAGCACCGTTGAAAGATGTTGGCAGGAAGGTCCCGTATGGCTTTTCTTGTGGCAGTCATGACCTCTTCGGAAGAATGAAATCTACGCCCACGTAGGGTTGCTTTCATGTGAGGAAAGAGAAAAAAAATTGCATGGTGCGAGATCAGGTGAGTACGGAGGGTGTGGAAGAACTGTCACCTGTTGTCTTGCAAGTTCCTCTTGGAAAAGGACAGAGCGATGTGCAGGGGCGTTGTCATGTAGCAACAGCCAATTCTTTGTACGCCATAGCTCAGGTCGCTTACGGCAAATTGAATCTCGTGAACGGCCAAGGATCTCTTTGTAGCGGGTTTTGTTCACAGTTGCACCTTCTGGGATGAATTCCATGTGGACAATTCCATTTGAATAAAAAAACAGTTCAAGCATCACCTTGCCTTTTGACCTGTCTTGTCGCGGTTTTTTCTGTCGTGGTGATAACGGCGTTTTCCAGGTGGCGGATTGTCGTTTCTGTTGCGGATCGTAAAGGAAACACCAAGTTTCGCATCCAGTTATTATCCGGTTGAGAAATGTCAGTTCATCGTCAGCACTACTGATGAGGTCACCACAAATCGTCATGCGATCATCACGTTCGTCTTGCGACAAGATTTGTGGCACACTGTGCTGGATAACACGAGACATGTTCAGGTCATCAGACAGAATTTTGTAACTAGTACCATGGCTGACCCCTACTGTTGCTGCGATATGTCTACCGATTGGGAGTGGTTAGCCCACACCAACGTTGCAACTTCTTGGATCTTGCGTTCAGTTCGAATTGTTTGTGGCCGACCAGTACGCACATCATCTTCCAAACTGTCTCTTCCTTGCAAAAAAACGTCGGTGCCACCTAAACACAACACTACGACTCACTGCGTCCTCACCGTAAACTTGCTGCATCATTTGAAATGTTTCGGCAGCAGTTTTGCCTAATTTCTGGCAGAACTTGATGTTTTCCCGTTGCTCAAACTGTGACATCTCGGGTTCCGACGTGCGCATTCAAATCACCGTCACAACAAAGACCGTAGTTCTGCTTACAGTGCATGCACTCAACTGTCTCTTGTTGGGTCGAGAGACTAACTGACAAGGTATCATACCATGGCGCCACCTATGCGCTATAGTGCACCACAATGCCACTATGCGCTCAGTATTAGAACTTAATGACTGTACCACGTATATATCATATCATATCATGTCATATCATATACTTTTATTTATCTTTTTTGAGTGTTGCTTAGTCAACTGTCCGAAAACAGGTCTCAACCTCACAAGTGATATCAAGAAGGCACCATTTATGAGGCAACTAGATCAGGAGATAATGGGGTAGGGTGGCCAGTTCCTTTCCCTCTCCATTGCATACATTCCCGACTAGCTACATATTACACTAATCAAACTTCAGATGCATACAAACAATTGTTCTTCCTCTAACACACATCATCAAGTGAGATGTAATGCCTGATAATAGATGTACATATCAATAAATCATTGACATAGAATGATTTACGTCTTTCTTGGCAATAAAACCACTCAGCAATAGTTAGGGACTGAAATTAAAATAATTTTTCTATTCTATTAAACTTATAAGTTTGTATCAGTTAGTAAAACATCATCTCTACATTACTATATATGAATTAAAAACTCCTCTAATAATACTCACTTTAGCTGATGTGAAGATATTTGGATTATTGTTAATATTTCTCAAAGCTTGTAAAGCATTTTCATGAGTTGTGAATGTGACAAAACCATATTCTTTGGATTTTCCTATGCCTTGAGCATCAACATTTCTCATATCGCGCATAACTCGAGCCTGAAAGAAAATTAAAAGTTTGCGAACTTAAACTACAACACAATTAATGAAGACATATCAATAGATGATTCCGGTTACTTTCAAGTTTCACTAGTGGATGTGATATAGTATTTGAAAATTAATTAAATTTACTATTTTGTGCAGTTAAAAACATAAAACATATATATTCCTCTCAAATAAAAAATTAAATATACAGTCCCATGTGAATTAATCAGAACAAGACAATAAAGACAATAACATTAAGAATTTTATATTTATTTACACTTTATGAAATTATCATTAATCATTCATGTCTATCCTTTTGCAAGTAGTTCACATGTTTTCGATGAGACAGATGGTAGGAAAGTTTCTTGGTCAGCCTAGCACACTAATATTGTGTCCATCAAAGAATTTCTTTACTTTCTTGGAGATGCAATGAAGGACCCAGATCTTAGTGAAAAATTCCTTCACAATCTGGAAACCTCTGCTATAGTTCAGGAACAATTCTCCAACACCGTATTCTGATGTACTGGTCAGTTCTCAAAACAACTCTATCACAGGGTGTTTTACAATCCATTCCACACATGCTAAGTTGTTGGCTCATTCTCTGGTGCACACATTGAACCCCTACTCTTGCACTTCAAAGTTGTTGTTGTTTTCTAATGCCAGGCATTTGACAATAAAGTCATTTGACCTCTTGCACTCCAATATTTTTCAAAGATATTATCATGACTAGCCACTGAAGCACAGATTTTGAGGTGTTCCGAATCCATTTCTTGGTTTGATTTGCACAATGGGCAGTTAGGGGACTGATATATTCCAATTCTATGCAGGTGTTTGGCCAAACAATCATGGCCTGTTGCCAATCTAAATACAGCTACAGACGATTTTCGTGGTAAATCGGGAATTAACTGTGGATTTTGATGCAGAGAGTTCCATTTTTTCCCTTGGGATTGAGCTATCAAATTTTGTTTGTTGAAGTCTAAGTATGTAGATTTAATAAATCTCTTCACAGAGTAATACATAGATTTAGTAACAGGTCTGTAAGTAGCAGTGCTGCCCTTCTTTGCTAAAGCATCCGCATTCTCGTTTCCCAGGATTCCACAATGGGATGGTATCCATTGGAATACAATTCTTTTATTGAGTGATAATAATGCACTTCAACGTAACTCTCATCAGAAAGAAAACCTTTTGTTCCAAACTTCTACTGCCAAATTTCAATGAGCACCCACTCACAAGAGGCACTTCGTCCATATTTCTCCTTTAAAAAGCTGTTCTTTTCCAGATTTTTTTGATTTTCCTTCTATAAGGTTGGAGACCACTAATGGAAACTTGCAGAGTAACTCTCCTTTCCCATTACTCACTAATTAAATCCAAAGTAGTTAGTTAGGAGTTTAAACTGCTTTTTTTTCCCGAGAAGGTGGTGTTTATTACTTGGCAAGGTCTTCTTTCCCTTTCACAGTTCCCCTTTCCCTTTTTCTGGATACAATTAAGCCAATCTCTTCGTGCTTCTCAGGCGTTGGATTTACTATACCTATACCTATATCAAATTGTGAAACTAATTGAACAGGGGTCTGGTAGAGATTCTGGGTAGCTCAGTTGGTAGAGTGTTGGCACATTCAGCCAAAGGTCCTGGGTTCGATACCCGGCCTCGGAACAATTTTTTCCTTGAAATTACAGGGAACTATACCTGAAAGTCAGATCTGTATAATACACGTTACTGTTCGTTAACAGAAAACCACAAATTTAAGTCACAGAAAGTGTGCACTCAATGTTGGGTCTCTTGACATTTTGTCAACCCATGTGAGGTATAAGGATATGTTGTTGTTGTTTTTTAATGCCAGGCGTTTGACAATAAAGTTATTTGACCTCTTGCACTCCAATATTTTTCAAAGATATTGTTACGGTCAGCCACTGAAGCACAGATTTTGAGGTGTTCCAAATCCATTTCTTGATTTGAATTGCACAAAGGACAGTCAGGGGATTGATATATTCCAATTCTATGCAGGTGTTTGGCCAAACAATCATGGCCTGTTGCCAATCTAAATGCAGCTACAGATGATTTTCGTGGTAAATCGGGAATTAACTGTGGATTATGATGCAGAGAGCTCCATTTTTTCCCCTTGAGATTGTGTTATCAAATTTTCTTTGTTGAAGTCTATGTATGTAGATTTAATAAATCTTTTCACAGAGGAATACGTAGATTTAGTAACAGGTCTGTAAGTAGCAGTGCTGCCTTTCTTTGCTAAAGCATCCGCATTCTCGTTTCCCAGGATTCCACAATGGGATGGTATCCATTGGAATACAATTCTTTTATTGAGTGTTATTAATTGAGAGAGCATTTTAGTTATTTCTGCTATTTGAGATGAAGGTGTGTGTCTAGAGACTATTGATAGAACAGCTGCTTTGGAATCGGACAATACAACTGCATTTTTAAATTTAGTGATGTGGCATAGAAGATTCCTGAGACTTTCACTTATTGCAATGACTTCTCCACCAAAACTTGTTGTTCCAGGTATATGGATATAAAAGGGAATATTTGAGCCAGGGTCTGATAGAGTGTCTGGATAGCTCAGTTGGTAGAGTGTTGGGGCACTCAGCCAACAGTCTCGGTTTCGATGTCCAGTCCCAGAACAATTTTTTTCTCTTGAATTTATTCAAGTCAGCTTTACAGGGAGCTATACCTGAAAGCTAAATTTGCATATTTATTCTTTACTCATACAAGAAGATAAAGATAATACCATAATCACACTATGCTTCCTATGTGCCAAAACTATAAAAAAATTACAAATCTCACAAAGAAAATGCAAAAGTAAAAACACATCCAAAGTACTGCATATTTAACCTAAAACAACAGTCATCTAGACCATAACTAATTTAAACAAAGAGCAAACAATGCAGAGACAGTGCACATTGTTACCAAATATAAAGAACTATGGGTAAAATGATATAAAAATATATCTTGTTCTCGTTAATTCACAGAGGACTGCAGTTTTATTATAAATGTCTCTATTTATATTCTTATTTAATTTATTATATTTGCCAAGATGATAAAGGAAATTAAATGCTGACCTCCTTTATGACTGCCTTCGGTCCAGCATGTCGAATAAAGAGCTGGCGCAATTTCGCGTCATCCCAAGAGGGAGGAATATTATGAATTACCAAGCGGTAACGAGAGACAAACATATTTAGATTACGGAGCATCTGACTTTTCCATTGTTCTATTTGTAGGCGTTTTGCCATATCTGCCATGGACACCCCTACAGCTGCACTGCTTCCGGCCAGAACCACTATAAAAGAATCAAACAGAAATAAACTTTATAACATTAAGTTCCAGACAGGTAATACAATTACAAAATTATATCAAAGCAATAATGTAATTATTATAAAATATAATGATATATAACATTAAAGAAGACTGTATTTCAACACAACAAAACTAGAATTAGAAAACAAATCTGAATAACTTCAAAATACATAAAGAAAAGAATATAAGAAAATTAATTAATAATATTTACTAAATCTTTTCTTGCATAAAAACTTGTACATTATTATTCTCACACATACTATCCTAAGTTTTCACAAAAACAATGCTATTACGAAATTCACATCAGCTCCTAAAAATATCTTAATTATAATAATTTCGATGTCAGTACAATAATTCTACTCGTATTTTTTTTTCCTAACAGGTATCAACCAAATTTCTATTAATTTCAATTACCAAAGAGAAATAAATGCCTTACAAGAAATTTAAAGAAAAATTCAAATACTAATTTAATAGAGAACAAAATCTATGAATTCCTTCACAAATAGAGTAAGAACAGGTTTCTCAAACTTCTGTTTCAGAAGTCAAGAGTTAAAAGTGAGGACAATATTATCTTCCAATATATGTTATGCAAAACAACTAGAAACACAAAACATGTCACTTCGGTTTTGGTGGTGGTGATGGTGGTGATGGTGGTGGTGGTGGTGGTGTTGGTGGTTATGGTGGTGGTGGTGGTGGTTATGGTGGTGGTGATGGTGGTGGTGATGGTGGTGGTGGCAGCAGCAATGGCAGCAGCAGCAATGGCAAGGAGAAGGAAGAAGAGGACAGGAAAAGGATGGTGATCTTATCAATAATGATACGGAAAAAATTAAGAAAGAGAAGAATAAGGAGAAAGAAAAGGAATTTATGACAATAGAAATTACGAGTACATTCATGGTATTACTATAACAAAAGCGTACCGAACTACACAACAAAACTGAAAAAACATTAAAAATATATGAAATAGAAGCAAATTCATACAAAATGAGAGACTTAACCAGACCTCCTTCTTTAACAAGATACAAGTTTCTGTTATCCTTGTTCTTTCCTCCTGCATTTTTGTTCTCTGCTTTCTGCTGGATTTCTTCTCTGTTTAGAGCTCTATATACATCCAGATTCTGGTCATGTAGTGTAAGTTCTGTACCTGCAGACAAACACTGCTCGGCACTCTCTTTCTTCTGTAATACGGAGGAAAGATAAATTGAAAACTTAAGCTTACATACTTTTCAAACATAACATACACCTTTCACATTTAACTTTACAGCAAAGAGGACAGATTTTCATTTCAAGAGCAAGGTCAAGTCGCACTGTGTTATAACTATATTTACATAGTTTTAAAATTTCAGAAGATGCTATATGTAAAACTACGCAGTAACAGAATTAATAATTGGAGCATATTTTTTTCTTTTTAATTTTCAGCTTCAAATGCTCTAAAAAAATAAAGATATAAAAAATAAGCAAGACTTACGACTTTCTCGGAATTTAATTCACTACGAATTTTTGGGTTTTTACACTGTATAGTATATGCAGAAACATTCAACATTCAGAGTTGTATGTCAATTAAATCAGCAAGAAGCAAAAGAAGAGGAATCTATTTATTAGATTCATTATCTAATTTTTCTGATGATGGATCCTAAATGTTTAGAAAGTAATGCCTCCTACTTTTTTGTATTGACTTATGTCTAGCTGCAAGTTAGTGGCACTGTAGTAAAGGTTAAACCATCACACTTAATGTCCTGTTAGTTTGGTTATCATGCGACAAATAATGGCAACAGGGCAGCCTACCGAAATGGCACCTGTGTAAGAAACAGAGATATGTTATTGAATTCCTCACTGTCAAACAACTGCACCCATTAATATCCATTGACGCTTGTTAAAGGTGTACGGAGATGATAGTGGATGCGAGCACAGTGAGGTGGTGGGTAGTGCGTTTCAACAGTGGCGAAAAGACAGTCTTTAGGGATAGGTTAAGTGAGATTCTTATGAATACTCTGGAGCCTGGAGAAACTGTCAATTCTGAGAGATACAAGTAGACAATGACTAAGCTGAAAGCCTGAATTTCCAGAGTCAGGCCAGAGAAGAAAACATTTCACTTGCAACATTATAAGGCCAGGCCCCATACAGTTTCGCGACCACAGAGCACGTTGCAAATTTGACTGGATTGTCCTACCACATCCACTGTATAGTCAGGATTCAGAGCCCTTCAGACTTCCATCTCTTTGAGCCTATGAAAGATGGACTACGTGGACAACATTTTTCAGACAAGAATGCTGTTATCGCAGCTGTAACAAAGTGGCTTGCCTCTGCTGGTTCAGATTTTTATGAGCACGGCATACAGGCTCTTGTTCATCGCTCGCAAAAGTGCATAACAAAATGTGATGACTATGTAGAGAAAAAACTGTATGTAGCTGAAATCTTGCTCTATTTAACTATGTTATTATGCTCTCTGTATCTGTTGTAGTTTCCGTGAAAATAAATAGGAGGCATTACTTTCAGAAAGACCCTCATACCTATAAAATGTTGGATATTTTTACATCTCTGACATAGTATGAAAATAAAAATATCTCTCACTACAGCTCAAAATTGCTTATTTGCTTTTTAAAATAGTTTTCGGGAAAGATATTACAAATCTTTATAGAAAACGTGAAGTAACATCTAAAGGTCACAGACTTCACATCTGATGCAGTGCCTTGTTGGTATTGTCAACAGGTGGCCTTGTTCTTCTCTAAGAGCATGCAGAAACTAGTGCACCGATGGCAGAAGTGCATCATTGCCAGTGGGCACTTTATTGAAAAATGATGTACTCTTCGGAAAGAGGACATTTCAAACTTTATTTTAGTGTAACATCTTTCATGTTCATAAATTAATAAAAGAGTTAGAGCCCAGGAGGCAAAACTTATTGAACAACCCTCGTAATTGAATACATTAAAAATAAATAATAAAATTCTAATGTAGTGACTCTGTCTGAAAAGCAAATAAGTGCTACAAAATGTTAAGGTTGAAAACATGACAAGAGGAATATTTTTCGAGTACACATCCATATTTCATTGTAATGTGACATACGTAAAATTGATAAGAGATAAACACGAAATCGCCAAATCTTCATGTATAAAGACATATCACTACTTCTCAAACATAGTTCAGTGGTAGAGCGTTGCCGCACTTAGC
This sequence comes from Periplaneta americana, assembly GCF_040183065.1. Taxonomy (NCBI): domain Eukaryota; kingdom Metazoa; phylum Arthropoda; class Insecta; order Blattodea; family Blattidae; genus Periplaneta; species Periplaneta americana. The sequence continues at coordinate 52,478,739 of NC_091120.1, forward strand.
CAAAGTTCCCGGGTTCGATACCCGGTCGCAGAACAATTTGTTGTTGTTGTTTTCTAATGCCAGGCGTTTGACAATAAAGTCATTTGACCTCTTGCACTCCAATATTTTTCAAAGATTATCATGGTCAGCCACTGAAACACAGATTTTGAGGTGTTCCGAATCCATTTATTGCTTTGAGTTGCACAAAGTGCAGTTAGGGGACTGATATATTCCAATTCTATGCAGGTGCTTGGCCAAACAATCATGGCCCGTTGCCAATCTAAATGCAGCTACAGACGATTTTCGTGGTAATTCGGGAATTAACTGTGGATTATGATGCAGAGAGTTCCATTTTTTCCCTTGAGATTGTGTTATCAAATTTTGTTTGTTGAAGTCCAAGTATGTAGATTTAATAAATCTTTTCACAGAGTAATACGTAGATTTAGTAACAGGTCTGCAAGTAGCAGTGAACAATTTTAATATTATCTCTATGTTTTACTTCTTGGAAGGAAATTAAGGACATATGTCCAAACAGTATAGTGCATGGACTTTGTCGATATACAACAAAGTCAGACTACTTACAATCTGACATTGGGTATAATTCTGAATTAATAGAGTTAAAAGTTCTTTATTGTAACAATACTCTTGCTTAAAATTCATGGTTGCATTAATATGTTGTTGTTGTTTTCTAATGCCAGGCATTTGACAATAAAGTCATTTGACCTCTTGCACTCCAATACTTTTCAAAGATATTGTCATGGTTAGCCACTCACGCACAGATTTTGAGATGTTCTGAATCCATTTCTTGATTTGATTTGCACAATGGACAGTTAGGAGACTGATATATTCCAATTCTATGCAGATGCTTGGCCAAACAGTCATGGCATGTTGCCAATCTAAATGCAGCTACAGACGATTTGCGTGGTAAATTGGGAATCAACTGTGGATTATGATGCAGAGAGTTCCATTTTTTCCCTTGAGATTGTGTTATCAAATTTTGTTTGTTGAAGTCTAAGTATGTAGATTTAATAAATCTTTTCACAGAGGAATACGTAGATTTAGTAACAGGTCTGTAAGTAGCAGTGATGCCCTTCTTTGCTAAAGCATCCACATTCTCGTTTCCCAGGCTTCCACAATGGGATGGTATCCATTGGAATACAATTCTTTTATTGAGTGTTATTAGTTGAGAGAGCATTTTATTTATTTTTGCTATTTGAGATGAAGGTGTGTGTCTAGAGACTATTGATAGAATAGCTGCTTTGGTGTCTGACAATATAACTGCATTTTTAAATATATTGATGTGGCAGAGAAGATTCCTGAGACTTTCACTTATTGCAGTGATTTCTCCATCAAAACTTGTTGTTCCATATCCAAGAGATCTATAAAGTGAGAAGAGACAGCACGTAACACCCGCACCTGCACATTGTTTCCTGGAGATCAAGGATCCATCGGTGTATAAATGAAGCCAATTTTGTGGAGGGTACCTAATATTAATTGTCTCTAAAGGCAATTGTTTCATTATTTCAGTGTTTATTTCTGATTTCAGTATTTCTTCTGTTAAATTTAGATTATACTCTATATTTAATAGTGTTACAGGGTTTGATTTAATTTGCAAGTTTTCTTTTAAATTCGGGACGTTGATTTTCTGTTTTAATTCTTGAACCATGGATATGAAACTTTGAGTTTTTAATCTACGGAGAGGACTGTATGAATGCCAATTGTTTCCTGGTAGGTTGCATTAATACTAATTTAAATATGAGTACTATAATACCTGAAATTTTACAAATGCTGTCCCTTTTGAGTGCTCAGTTATAGGATCCATGCATATAAGAGCATAAACCACTGGACCAAACTGCTCCATACACGTCTTAAGATCTTCATTGGTTGAAGAGAATGGAACATTTTTTATGAACACTGTACGTCCTTCTGAAACATCATTTGAAATTACCCTTGGCCTTTTAACATTGGTCTTCTTTTCAGATTCACCTTCTGACCTGAAAAAATATATTTTCTTATTAGGCCTATTACACCCCTAGTTGAACTTCTAATCCAATGCAAGAAAGCAATAAAGACCATGGTCTGTTGAACATGATCAAGTTATGACTACACTACATTAAATCAGAAAACACCTCACACTTTGCATACAGATTACACTAATATAGTAATGCACAGTCTAGTATATACAGTCACGAAGCTCAATACTTACTAAATATGCATCCATAGATAGTTGCTAACCACCAGGATCGCTACTATCGCCTCATCACAGACCATTTTCCAAGCAGACGATAAAATGTATTGTACTTTCGATATTGTGTTCTTTTGAAAAAATTAAAACCTTCCTTTCACTATTGAAATATGAAATACATAAGGTTTATATATTATTTTCATAAAGTATATATTATATTTTATAAACTCACCTTCCTGGATCTTTCGGAAGAAGGATAAATCTGACCTCTTTTTCTTACAACTTATAGTACTACAAACGTCTCCTTGTCCCATATTATTAATCAAATTATTGTATTTTAGCCATTTACAGTTATTACAACCGATAACGAACATTTCACAGTTTACACAACTTTTCACAACAATGCGAAATATGGCACAGTCAATGCCTTTTCGATCTAGACTAGGCCGTAATGTACGTTCGGGTTTTCTATTTCAGTGTATAGAGCTCAGTGAAATATTATATTATAACTTTATTGCGTATCATTGCTAAGTTTTATTTAGTGTAATGTGTCCATAAGTTCCCTTTACTTCTTGTTGCATAATATGTTGCAGAAATAATTACAAAACTGTGTTATTTTAATGTGAAGAGAATTTTACATGTTAACATAATCTGTTCGCATCAACATTTTAAGTTTAGAATGAAAGCTATTTTGAGGTTTAATAAAAAAGAATTTATATTGTGATTTTAATTTAGTACATCTACCTTCCTTAGTTGTAGACAGAAAATTTACCACACTACTCCTATGAAATTAGTGTACGTACGATTGTGTTACTTCGTCTCTTTAGTAGTAGATAAACACAATAATGCAGTACTCAATTGTAGTAATAAAATATAGACAAATTGAATGTGCAGGGTATCATACTTGACATTATGCTTAATTATAATTGCGAATTTAGGAATATAAGTTAGATATAAAAAACATAACCTATAATTTATATATGAATGGCAGGGCATTGGAGACCACTAAAATTAGACAGAAAGGGGCAAGTGGTACAGTAAATATAACCTATAATTTCAATATACCTAAATATCCGTGCAGTGCAACTGAAAATTATTGAATCGTGCAGAAATGAATGTACAAGAATTTCGCAATATTTAATCGAAATAAAGGCAGGTATTACACATACGAACAACGTAATTTTCACATAAAAAATAATATTACACCTTAACTCGCAAGTGAATTATGTCTGAAGTGTCTCATAATCATTGTTTTAAATTTTATTAATGCAATTATACTACATTTTAGACAAATATACTATGTTACTCTTTATGCATTCCAACTAATGTTGAAACGCTGCTCTTCATGATTAGATTAAACGAATTACATGGTCTGCCTTATGGCCTGTATTAGATCACAATGGCAGTGGGACAGTCTATTGTTCCTAATACAGCGCTTCAAGCTGCTAACAACTATCGCGAGAAATGCAAAAAATCATCCCAAGCTTCGTGACTGTATATACTAGACTGTGGTAATAGTAGGTTTCGTATACTGTGACATTAATATTGAAACAAAAGTGTCATGAGAACATGAAGGAAGACACAGGATGATGTATTAAATGTCTAAATAACTGAAATATACATACTCATTTTCATCAATCTCTTCATCAGTCTCATCTTCACTGTCACTGATTTTGCTTTTGTCATTGTCTTCTTCTTCTTCATCATCATCATCATCATCATCATCATCATCATCATCATCATCATCGTCGTCGTCGTCGTCATCATCATCTCCAGCCTTTGATTTTACAGAATGTGTTTCCTTCATTTGAGTACTCGAGTCTTTCTTATCTATTTCTTCTTCATCATCTGGTTCTTTCTTTATTTCCACTTCTTTCTCTGATGATTCACTTGCTTTGAATGTGGATTTTGGCACAGCCCAATCCACAATTATCATTCGTCCTAAAAATAAAAATTTGTCTTCATATACACCGTGTAATTCTTTCGTCTCCTTTACTGTTGGATGTGACAGTGACAATAGTGATGGTGACAGTGAAAATGGAGGCAGTGATCATGAGATAATGATGGAAACAATTTTATGACTTGCATACACAGTATGCTACCTTTGTGTACCACAGTAGTGGCTTGTAGATAGGCTTACATAGGTTGTTTGACAACATAATGATGTTAATACCCTTTAATTACTTACTTACTGGCTTTTAAGGAACCAGGAGGTTCATTGCCGCCCTCACATAAGCCCGCCATTGGTCCCTATCCTGAGCAAGATTAATCCATTCTCTATCATCATATCCCACCTCCCTCAAATCCATTTTAATATTATCTTCCCATCTACAACTCGGCCTCCCTAAAGGTCTTTTTCCCTCTGGCCTCCTAACTAACACTCTATGTGCATTTCTGGATTCGCCCATACGTGCTACATGCCCTGCCCATCTCAAACGTCTGGATTTAATGTTCCTAATTATGTCAGGTGAAGAATATAATGCGTTAACTTTCTCCATTCTCCTTTAACTTCATCCCTCTTAGCCCCAAATATTTTCCTAAGCACCTTATTCTCACACACCCTTAACCTATGTTCCTCTCTCTTCTCCACCTCTTCAAAAGATAAATTTCCAATTTTTATATTTCCATTTCGTACAATATTCTCGTCACGAGACATAATCATATACTTTGTCTTTTCGGGATTTACTTCCAAACCTATCTCTTTACTTGCTTCCAGTAAAATTTCCGTGTTTTTCCTAATTACTATTTAATTACTATTTATTATTTAACAATTCCATGAAACACATTTAAATTGGTCTACCAACAAATGTTACACATCACGAACACAGAAAAATTATATTGTGCCTTTAATGTAATCTAACGTAAGTATTCAAATTCAAATGCCTCGCTGTGTTCAGAAGTCATCGTATGGTCAGATTAGTGTTGTGTGGAGCATTTACTTGTACTGTATATGGCAGTAAAGATGACTATATGTTTCATTACGGAAGTTAGAAATAAAATATCGTGGAATATAATAATAATAATAATAATAATAATAATAATAATAATATATGTATTTCATTTAACTTTGCTATTTAAAGGAATTTAAATCTCATATACCTCATTAACTTACTTAGTGCTTTTCTTACTTCTTGATCTAAAGCATAATAGAGAAATGTTTTTTTTTTTTACTTCTTGATGTAAAGCATAGTACAGAAATGTTTATCTTCCCAATAAAATTTCGCAATTTATACCTCTCTGCAAAACGCAACCACTAAGTTTTTATATCACGAGTCTCTAATTTAAGTTCTCATTATTAATTTGATTGAAAATTAAGCAAACGTAACTTTAGACACCAAAATAGTTAACCTTAATGAACTCACCTAGTAAAGGTTTCCCACTGCAATTTATAATAGCCTTAGCAGCACTATTCTTCTTTACAAATTGTATAAAGCCACAGCCTACAAGTTTTCCATCAGCTTTTCGAAGTAATGTCAATTCAGAAATTTCACCATATTTTTTAAAGTGTTTTCTGAGAATTTCTTCTGTTACCTGTAAAATGACACAAAATGGACATATCTTAATATATATTATACAGTACATATTAGTGGTAAAACAATGTAACAGTACTTATCCTATGTAAATAATTACAGAATTTTTAAATGAATGAAAGAAAGCCAATGCAGCTTCTCTCCAGGTCCAATGTATTCTGAGTTCCGTAATATACAGTTAAAATTTATTAAATTATGTGTAGAATTGTTACTGGCGCATTATTTTTTAAATAAACAACCACTTCAGAAAATAAGCTCATGAAAAAAAATGTTATGTTTTATTTAACGATGCTCGCAACTGCAGAGGTTATATCAGCGTCGCCGGATGTGCCGGAATTTTGTTCCGCAGGAGTTCTTTTACATGCCAGTAAATCTACTGACATGAGCCTGTCGCATTTAAGCACACTTAAATGCCATCGACCTGGCCCAGGATCGAACCCGCAACCTTGGGCACACAAGCTCATGAAACCTAAAATGTACATAATCTTGTAAATAATGTAATAGTATATGGAGTGACACATTGTTAGGACACTTGAGCAACTATCTTCTTCATCCATTACGAACGCATTATTTGAAATAAACACTCAATGTATCTCCATTTACGCTAAAACTATTTAGATTCATGCATAAACAGAAAACACTAAACAGGTAAAAAGTCACTTCTTTACAATACGATAATTATATCAGTAAGACCACTTTTTCTTGAAATAAGTATAAAGGTTAGCTCCTCCATAAGAAGGACTGATATGTAAACAAAGGAAAGGTTATTCTAATCACCACGAAATTTCAGTATTCAGTTGTTAGCCTTCATTCCCACTATTAAGCACACATGTGGAAAAAAATAAAAAGTGAAAACTGTGCTAAATGTTTCAACTGTCAATAAACAAACTAATTCCGAATGCAGAATTCACAAGTGTGAGTCATAAAGACAATAGCAATTTTTTTAATTTAACCACTCCCAACTGACATTAATTCTGATTAACGATGACTAAAAATGTATGCTATTCCACATTTTAATCACTACTTCAGCTAATTGCTGACATACTTCCATCAAGATCTAATCAATGTTCTTTGTTGTGGAAGAATGCAAAAATGTTTATTTACATTAAGATAGAAATAATACCAGCAGAGTAGCTAACATATGCATTCTTATGTATACCATTACTACAAGTCTTGTATAGAAGGCAGAAGGAAGTGCCAACACATGGATGTTTAGGTTATGTTTGTTTATGCTTGTTTTGATGTTGGTACTCCCAAATTGCAGGGATGGATAGTTGCGTATATTTTTGCGATACTCTAAGTCATAAAGCTGTGTGTAAAATTGGAAAACTCATCTCACCATATCTCAAAATGGAGATTCTGGACTTTCTTCCTTCTGGCTTCTAAGCTAAGAAGTATTCGAGCACTGTTTTGTGTTTCTCATAATGGTGATGTCATCTTCGTGCAAATACAGTGGTTTAAAAATTAAACAAAATAGGATTTGAAACCAAACTAACACAATCTGGGTGAAATTTTGTAACGGCACATTTCCGTTCAAAATGGAATGCAGGAGAGCCCTACATACAGCTCATTGTCATTTTGAGCCTTCTCCTTCCATTCTGTATTGTTCTAATTTGTGTGTCCTACTTCAAAATTAATTTATTCCTATATACTGAAGATTTACAGACACATCAATATTTTCGCAATAGTTGTATGTTTATTCTATTAAAATTACAAATATATATATATCAATAATTTTCCTATTTCAACATCGAGTATTCCATTGTTCGTCTTGACCATAAACCCTTCTTTAACAGTAAAGCAAAGGTGTACAACACTTTGCTAACCTGGACATTGTGTTGCACCACATGGAGGTCGATCTGCAACTGCACCAGGACAATGACTGATTGAGAAATGGTGGAATAATGGCAGGGTAAATGAAATACCGCTCTAGAAACTACCCCAACATTGTCTTCGTCTACAACAAATTCCACTTGCACTTTTACTAGTTCAGAACTGTTACAGGTATTATAATATAAGAACAATTTTTGTGAAAATTTGAGGTGTTAACACCAAATATATTACAATATACTTTGAGCTACTGAAATCACTTTTACCTTGAAAGGGAGATTCCTTACAATAAGTCTGCCTTTCTTGGCATTTTTCATCTTTTTACGCTCCTTGCTGGTAACCTGTGTTGCATCACTATCTGCAGTTACATGTTCTTTTTCTTCAGACTCTTTTTTCACTTTTACTTTCGGAACTGCCCAGTCAATAACAATTTTCTTTCCTAGGGGAGAAAAATTAATTATTATCTATGTAGCAATGAATGACAATCTAAAAATTCAACTATAACATCACACATGAACAGAGGTGCAAACCTTTCAAATAGGTTATTACTAGGAAACGGATTTCTAGGTGCTAAAAACGAGAGATTTAGGACTTTAGTTTTCTTCTCAGGCAGGATTCGAACCACGAAAGTCTTATAAAATCCAATTTAGGAGTTTATATAAAATGAACAATTAATAATTCTAATTTTAGTAAATATGTTTTAGGTGGAATTTATGTACAGTGGTGGCAAAAAAACTGGACCTACCCTTGTAGTTAATTTCAGAGCCTTGTTCACTCCAGAGCACGATAGACTGGTAACTAAGAATTTCGTGGTTCGAATCCTGCCTGGGAAGGAAACTTTTTTTTGTTCCTTATTCAAATTTATTCCCAGTACTTTTCGACTGTAGTGATATTTTACTAATTAATTAATTTATTATTCCCAGAACATGAACTTTACCAGCAATCGAAAAGTATTGGGAATAAATTTGAATAAGGAACAAAATGAAGTTTCCCTCCCAGGCAGGATTCGAACCATGAAAGTCTTAGTTACCAGTCTATCATGCTCTGGAGTGAACAAGGCTCTGAAATCAGCTACAAGGGTCAGTCCGGTTTTTTTTGCCACTACTGTACAAAGAATTGGTGCTGACAATGAGTGTTACTGATCTGTAGACTCAAATTCTTCCAGTAAAAGAGAATGATGGTTGAGTGGCCAGTTTCTTTTTTTCATAACGGGGGTGCAATGACACGAAATCAGTGGCGCCAACTTACATGGGCCCAGGGAGTCCGAGCCCACACAATAATTTGTTGTGTTATTATTATTATTATTATTATTATTATTATTATTATTATTATTATTATTATTATTATTATTATTATTTAAGATATTTATTTGTTTTAGCTCATACCTCAAGTGTTTGAGCCCATCCCAATGTTTTACAAAGGTTGGCGCCACATGATGATGATGATGATGATAATGATAATAGGCCTAATATTAGTAGTAGTAATAACGATGATAATAACAATAATAATATTTCAACACTGATAAATTTATTTTATATACTAAAGAACATGTGGTAGGTTTGCAATAGGTGTGACAGCAATACAGTGTTCACTGTAAGAACCTTTTATAGTTATCTAATGTATCCAATGATACAAGTTAATAGTTAAAGGGAATTCTCCGATTCTGTACGAGACGAACATATGGATGAAAAAATTGCGTAAAAAGCATTATTTTTTAGTAGTGTGATGTTTAAATCTGTTGGTAGAATGCAAATGAGGTGGTCAGATCAGTTTTCTTGAAGACTAAACGAGCCACAAGGCAGATTAACAATACAATTCTTAATTCCATACTAATTAGTCAATACAGTATTTAGTAGTTAAATACGTAATGTTTCATAAGAAACACATGCATTTCATTAACATTTTATTACCCATGAAATCTTTTCCATTACAACATTTCACAGCTTCTTCTGCATCATCTTTATCAGAAAACTGAACTACACCACGTCCAATGAAATTGCCATTAGCTTTTTTCAACAGTTTTATTTCACAGATGTCCCCATATTTGTTCAAGAATTCTTGCAGTCCCTCCTCAGTTGCCTGAAAGAACATACAGAATGAAACCATGTTAAACAGTCACCTGAAATGGTCAGTAATTGATTAAAAGGAATGTGGAAAAATATATTTAAAAAAAAAAAACAACAAATTATCAGAATTTTTCATACACAAAATGTAGTCTTTCATCGTTGTCTATTTGTGAACAAATCTTTATCTTGCACTATTTTTACGAATTAATTATTTTTATTTGAAATTATAAACAAGAAATAATATAAAATGAACATTGTTTTATGGTTCTCTTCATAATTATATTAAGAGTCTTTATTCTTCTTACATTAAAGTTAATGGCAGCCGGGAAGGCAGTTGTCTGCTAGTGTTTGTGTCAAGAGAGACAGATAAAGAGAGGAAGGCAGCGTACAACATTGCCACATCATACTTCACATGTGCGTGCAATACAAATAGCGCAGGAGAGAATTTAAATTCTCAAAGGACAATAATGACTGATTACTGTAAGCATGGAATCAAACAAACCTTATTTCCTTGCACGGTTCACAAACCCACACCACATGCTTCTGCAGTTATTTCTTGTGTGTTGGCAACATTGCAGCCAGCTGACAGTGTTTACACCAAAGACACATTCTTTATTAACTACTAAAAGTACTGAATGACAACGATAAAATAAGAAGAAATAAGTAATAAATTTATTGGTAGGTTATCATAAATAAAGTCACAACAAAGTTAATGTAGGATTATAAAATAGGTAACACGCAATTGTTGGAGTTTTTGAGCATTTTAAACCTACTGAGACTCTAAAAGCACAATGAATATGTAAGTACTTAAATATTGTAAGATTCTGACAAAAACATATGTTCAGCATCCACAAGACAAAATAATGCTATAGAAAACAGAAACAAAATAGGTTAATTGTAAGGGTAGCCTATTTACTACAATTTGGCTTCTTAATATCATGTATAGAGCTCATATCTATTAAAACAATACGTATTTTTCCAGAAAAGCTACACCAAAAGAAGTTATACTTTTTTTTTTTTGCTTCAATGGGTTGTGTCACATACATGTAGGCCTAGGCATAAACAAGTGGTTTCACGTTGCAACCACACATCTTTTCACGTAAATATAGTTTTTTACTTGCCTAAGTGGAGGAGAATGGAAGTGAGGAAAGAGAGGTGGAGGGAGGTAAGAAAAGTGAAGCGCTATCTACAAGTTAAAAACTTATCTATGACTTTTACTGCTGTCATCTACTGCTTACATGAATTACTGCTACGTTTTCGTCATAATATGACCTCCCATTCTCCCCACCATATGTATTTCTCCCTACCCTGTAGCTTTTTTGGAGAAGTACCAAACTATAAAAAAATACATACATAATTACAATCCATATGTAATAACAATTAGAAGTATTAAGTTTTGTAGATAAAAACAAAGTAAAAAAGTTAATCATGAAGAAATGACATTACATATACATAAAGTCTTACTTTCAAAGGTAGATTTTTGACAACGAGAGCTGCTCCATTCTGTGCTGCATTCAACTTCAGCTTCTTCTTCTTTTTTGATATCTTTATGATAACTGTTTCTTTATTCCTGAATCTCTTTTTTCCTTCTGAAAAGCAAAATTCTAAATGCATATCTGTTTTTATTTTACAATGAGAAGATTTTCTTGATGTCTTGCTGGAAAAAGCTCCCTTGTGACCGGTAGGTTGAGTTACATTTAGGATGGAAAAAAATCATGATTTAATTAAAATCAAAATCAGTGATTTTTTTTATTTAGATCAATTTTTTTTTTTCAATAAAATTTGTTTACTTAAATACTAACTTTTCATTTATCTTTTTAATTGGATTTATTGAAGTAAATAAAGCATTGTTTGTTAATAAAAAATCACACCAATGATCAAACAACAGTTAGACTTTTTCCAGTTTTAAGTTAAAAAAACATACTTACTTGAAACAAATGAAACCAGAAGTTTCACAACTCAATGTTCAACCTAACATGCATAAGACTAATATACCAATCAGATCCCTAGTTAATTACATGTCTGCACCTATATTCCTAAGGAGGATAGTCCAGGGAAATAGAGGAAACAAAAGATGCAACATAACCAATTATACAGGGTGTTTAAAAAAATACGGAGCATAATTTCAGGTATGTATTTCCCACATGTAGACAATCAAAATAGTTCATTACAACATGTGTCCGGAAATGCTTTATTTCCGAGTTATGGCCTTCACAACATTGAAATTCGGTCTAAGTTAGAAATACAAGATAAAGGGGTACACTAGCGCATGCTAATGGAAGCCTCTTGTCATTTCTTACAACCTTTATAATAAAAGCTTCAGAATATCTTGATGCTTAAATCATACAATATTTAAAAATAGAACCTAAAATCAGAATATATACAAGAGGCATTTGTTTCCTTTGGCAGCACTATGACCAGATGTGGGGAGGCAGCGACTAATCTTGCCACAATCCTTGGTCTTCCATCATGGTATTAATTATGTTACCCGTCATGACAATGCTGATGAAATATAAAAATCACATTTTCGAAGTTAATGTTGGTTTGAGAGTATTTATTTATTGTTAAGTGGCTATCAAGCAATAAATTTTGTGTTTCTATGATTTTTGTGGTAGAATACACGGTACGTATAAGAGTTACTTTCCGTGGTTTGTGCGATGGTTGTCAATGTATGGTTCTGCTTCTTTTCAACCTAACTTGGCTTCTGTCGGTCATATGTACCGTAAAAAAAAAAATTGACAGTCGACACCAATTTCACACCAAAATAAGGGTGGAAAGTCGCTGTAAAAGTGGGGCCAGCAGAGAGGTGCAGGCAGGTTGGATCACTCCGTCGAGGTGGAAGGGGTAGACTACAGGATGGAGCAACAGCGAATAGGGATTATAAAGAATGGACACTTCGCGTCAGTACCTTTGATGTAGCCGGACTGATTTCAATGACCTTCAAGCCAGCTAAAGCGTGAGATTCTGCTTTCTTCCTAGAGTTGTCGCTGACATCACACCAGCTAGCAGTCGACATAGCGGAAATATATCACATATGATTAATACATCTAGGTACATTATGTACTCAAATAAAATAAATTGGATCCATAAAATAATAAATCCGTCATTAACTGTACTGTCTAGACTCTAGAGTTCCTTTATAATGAGAGTTGAGACGTTGACTCCAACAACAATTAAAATATGTAATGATTTGATAGCACTGAAAATGGAAAAACAAAACTCTTATGAGAAGTAAAACCATATACCTATATTATATTATATACAAATATTAAACGAATTTGATACATAATTTTATAATGTGTTATATTATTTTATAATATCATTTATTATATCTGAAATATAAAAAGTTATTATTACAACTAGTTTGTCACTGAGAAATAAGGAAAAGCTGTTAACTTGAATTTATTTAAAGCAAAGCATTACTGGATTATGCATTTTAAGGTAGGCGATGTTTGAATCCTGTGTCTCAACTCTATACTCAATTATTATCTTAGCCTATGCTCGATTACACTAACCTCTAGCGCTTGAAAGTAGAACTAAACGCTGGCGCACAGAGAAACAAAACCGTTGCTTACGAGATTACACAAGCTGGCGCATAGCACGATCGAGAGTAGGTCTCTGTGAGTCATGGCAATTTCTGCCGCTAGGTTCTACTCGCTGCCCTAAGAAATGATGAATAGTACCATTACAAAGCATTGTATATCGTGAAAACAGTTCGATTAATTGTGCATTACCGATTGAGTACGAATATTATAAATATGCCAAGCATATTACAGTGTTATTTGAAGTTTGTTCAGCTATCTTTATAGCTTGCTTTTTAAATTATATATTGTCTGTCTTAGTTTTCCAATAAGCTGATTTTGTTTCCAAATTGTCCTAGTAATTTTTTTACGTTGTAATGTAATGGCTTTGGGAATTTTTTTACTTTCAATTGAGCACTGTGTGGCTATAGGTTTTTTATGTGCTCATAGATTTCTTCAATTGAAACATTTGCTTCATTGAAAGCTGATGTACTATGTTCAACATTGGGTTTATTTTTCTTAGCAGGATGGATGTTATTCACCACTTCTGTTATCCTTCTTTTGTTGCGTCTACTTATGTTTGAAACATTTTGTTTATGTTTTGGAAAATCATCAAAGACGGATGGTACCACATTAAGAAACAAACGTTTTAATGTTGTGCTAATGCTAAAATCAGCTTCTTTGAAATGTCTCCTGCAGACACGCGATTTCTTGTTTGGCGTCCAAAGAGTCCTTGGTTTGTCCCCTTCGCGAGAAATGGCTACACACCACTTCTTTCTTAGTCTTTCATCTTGTGGAAAACAATGAAACGAAAAATCACATTCTTTATTCTGGTTCGATTTGCACAATGGCACACGGCAGTAAACCATTTCAATCACACAAATTACAGGCTAACTTCCTAATTTAGTAAATGCTAATTCAAAATATATTTACACGCACTAAAATACTACAGAGTTTACTATTACTATGCTCAATAGATTAATCAGTAGGCCTATAGAAATGTTTTCGCCACTGCAAGAAAAAATCGCGCAATAATTATACTTCTCAGTCATTGTGACGTTCGTATTTTTTTTTAAAAAGAGGGAAAAGTTAGGCCTTCTTGCAAATGCTTAATTATGAATTCAAGGAAATTAAAGATAATGCAGTATCTTAATTAGTTGCAATATCTTATTTAATAACAGAGGTTCACTCAGCCTCCTATAAAATTGAGTACCGGGTCTTTCCCGGGGGTAAAAGGCGGTCAGAGCGTGGTGCCGACCACACCACCTCATCCTAGTGCCGAGGTCATGGAAAGCATGGGGCTCTACCTCCATGCCCCCCAAGTGCCTTCATGGCATGTTACAGGGATACCTTTACCTTTATTAATAATATTAGGTGAAAAGGGTAGGCTATAGTGCGTATATGTAAGATGTCAAGTTAATTTATTTCCGGAAATGTCTGGTGTATGAACTGAAGTACAGAGCAGACAGTCCCTCAGTTTATATGTACTATGTTTTAATATCAAGAATGACAGCCTTTTATTGTAAAATAATTGAGGAGTAGAAGTTTGGAAATTACGTCTATTTGTACGAAGCATTTAATAAGCAATGGTGAGTCCTTTAAATGTCCCAAATGTCAATGTCATTTAAGTTTTCTGCTATGAATATTTAGGGCAGAACAGCGCTCCGAGCGGCGGAATTGGCATTACGAGGGAACCACTTCAGACTCGTTTTTCAAGCGCTATGCGCCAGCTTGTGTAATCTCGTCGTAAGCAACGAACAAAACACTGGAAAATTCGCTCAGTGTCCATTCTTTATAATCCCTATTCGCTGGGAGCAACACATGTCATCTCATTTCGGTGTTTTTCCTTACTGATCAGAAAAAAAAAAATCGAGTTTTGGTAAGGTCGAGGACCAGTGCCAAGTTAGGTTTTTTTACATAAGCTAGGTGGGTACAAAGCTTTTAGTACGGCTTGTATATGCGCGTTTTGGTAGATGGGTACACAGATATGAGTAGACTATAACTGTGCTAAGTTTGTGAAAACTACCGGTAAGTTATTTTGGCTTCTCTTTTTTTTTTTCCTTAGAAATTATTCATTTTTAGCCATTTTTTAAATTTGGAGTTTGTAATATTAGCTAATCTAACGCTGGGGTGGTTTCCATCGTACTACGTTTATACACCTTGCACATACGAATCTGTAACAGGTTAGGTTTGGTTAGTTTTGGGTTTTGTTATGTCTTGCATATACTATCAACTGCATCTCCACTAATTTTTTTAAGAAAAAAAAATCAAAACGAGACTGTTATGACAGACTATAGTTTACCCCTGTCATTTATCTACACATTAACCCATTCTAATCTTTCGTCGGTCTCATGTTACTCGGCTATCCCTTCGTTTAACCCAATCTAACCTTGTCACATTCCTCAACCTCATGCCACTAATCTATATCCCTATCTCCTTATCTAACCTTTAACTCGCAGTATTTCGAAAATACACGCCGGCGGAAAGTAAAAAATAAAAACCATAGCTAGTGCAACACGGCTTGCCGCTATGGTACCACGGTATGTGTAATATACGGTAAACCCACGATGCAGTTACATAAAGAATTCTGCAGAGATATATCAGAAAGACGAATGGATTATCAGACGTACGAAAGACTGGAAAAAGTCATAAATCCAGAATGGACAAAAATAAGCTAGAATTGTTAGACTGTCAGAAATAATCGTATAGTGAAAATGTTAATTTGTAAATCAAATCAATAATCCGTAACTTGAAAGAATGTAGTGGGACATGGCCTGTAAGCATGAATAAAATCGTCACATAATTATAATGCAAGTATTACTTACTGTGTGGCATATTTGAGGTTATGTCGAGCTAAAAGCGTAATAACATTTCTTCTGGCGTAACTTCAACTGTTCTTCCAACTTCCAAGACTTTAATTTATATGCATTGCATTGAATAACTAAAATGTTACGTTAATCATTTAAACCACGTGGTAAACACTACACAAAACTTTTTTTCTTTGAAACACGGTTAAATGTGTATAAAGTAGGCAGTGATCAAGAGGCCTTCTTGAAAGTCCTCTGGCAGTGATCAAAGAAACAGCTTCAGAATCCATGGATATCCAGCGGGCGGTGTCTATGATCCAGAGTCAGTGTTACCATATTTAGGGATAATTCGCTAAATCTACGGAATTTTGAATCAATCTCCGAGACAAATTTTGTAAAATAGGATTAGCGACTTTTCTGCTGATTTTTATAGTCTTCCAATATTTTTTCTTTCTTTGAAGTTAAAACATTCAACTGAAGTCATGCGCTTCTTAGTTTTAGAAAAGGCATGGGTGCATTGACTAAGTAGTGTAATGATTCATACGTTAAGTTAAAGTCCTGAACAATACTATGAAGGTGCCAAAAAAATATATAATAAAGTACAGGGCATGGAATTTAAAGCTACTGCAAATTGTCAGAATATGCATGGAAAATTAAATTTCATTTGTGCACAAAAATTTACAGGCTGACTTTTCGGGTACATAATTCCTTATGATAATAATAATAATAATAATAATAATAATAAAAAAGTCCTTCCTATGTTACCAATCATTCCTCAATGCTTGTCGGTGAGGTCCTGAACACTGCTTCAGTTCACAATAGCCGAAATTAATTCCTCTTGGTCCAAGTCATTCCTGTAATTCATCTTTAATAACTGTGTCACAAGCCTAGGGCTAATGTCTGCTAACATGTTCTTTGGATCGAAGATGGTCAGATTCTCAAAAAATGGTTCTACCGTCTCATACACGAAAATGCCACCTTCACACTCTCAAAACTTGTTTTAAGTTTCTTCAGTTCACCATATAAAATGGCAAATCAGGAGGGTTAGAGAACCTAAACAAACAAGTTGAAAACTAGAATTATTTTCCTGAATAAGGGTTCCACGAAATGCGTGTATGAAGTTTTTTTTTTTTTTCAGTTGCTTATTCTACAACGCTGTATCAACTGTTATTTAGCATCGATGGATTAGTGATAGCGAGATGAGGCAAAGATTCGCCATAGATTACCTGACATTCACCTTATTGTGGGGAAATCATAGGAAAAAAAAAACCAACCAGGTAATAAGCTCAAGTGGGAATTGAACCTGTGCCCTAGCGCAACAAGAAGCTATTAACATATTATATATATATATATATATATATATATATACTTTCAGCCCCAAAAAACAGAATAAATGTAACAAAACTAGTGAAAAAAATTTCTACGAGCCTCTAACCACGAAATATTACACAGAACCACAAGCACTTAATATAACCCGCCAAAAATTGTCCATCACTGTAATACCTTTGATGCAATGAAAGGACCCTTGCTGTTATTCACTCCTACTCTACTACTGTGGCCCACTGGAAAACTCGAATTATGATTTTTCTCGTTGGGTTATTCTATCTTGTGAGGTAGACCCTAAGTTTTAATGTTTATTGCTAAGGTACACAAATGGTCTTGCAGTTCCACCTTTATTACTCCATATCCATTTTCTCTCCCTTTAACAAAAAATCTAAAATCAAGCACACAAACTCAAGTTTGTAGTTCGAATTACTAATGCCATGTCTTCCACTTATGTATTATAGCTTTAGCATCCACACTTAACATTTACTCGAAATATTTTCCAAAGATCACATCTCCCATTTCTCCTGCATATGATCTGTAATCCAACATGCACACATTTCGCTGGTGAAGAGTCTGTATACTGTCTTTTTGTCTGCTGAGATGTGCCATGAATGTTCATGTAACTTTAACCCTTTCAATGTCTTGTCGAAAGAAAGTAATTTTACCAAATGCAAATATATACATATCACTTCTTGGGACTCCAATGCTCTTTAAGAAATAAAACTGCACTGAACAACCTGGGATTCTAACAAATGTAAATAAATACCGTTTCATTACTTGCAATCAACATGAAGGTAAACATAAGCCAAGCATTACTACGGGTATGAACCGACACTGAAAGGATCAAGAAAAAAGTCTATGGTAAGCTCTTAGCCCACTGCAACAGTTTATATAGGGATCGGTTTACAAGTCATACAATATGTTCTAGTGTCACCAGACAAGATTCTATTGAATAAAATGCTTTTTGGACGTTGGTCTGCAAAAGCAAAATAACAAAGATTTAAATATAACATAGAAACAAGTGAAGTTTTCCTCCATTACAGATATACCGGGAGTAAAACTCACTATATATATATTAACATAAGACTGCAAATATGGCGGAACATGGTACAATTCATCTTACCATGCAAGCAGTGTTCACATTTCCCTTTTTAATGACACTAAACACACTGAGGTTCCTGTAAAAGTAATCTCCAGTTGTAAAAATGCATATCTTTATTAACAGTACCCAAAAATTGCAAGAAGCAATGAACTTTTCTCTTTTACACAACAAATATGGTATCTATTGCAAAATTCTTAACTTAAAAATCGAAAACAAATAACGAGCCCAATACAGGTGGTATCTTGTTTTGCGAAGTGATGTGAGCCAGTTGGTTACACTTTACATTAATTTTTTATACAAAACACGACTCAAAACAATTCAATAGGCAGGCCAAATAGGAGTGTGAGTGGTGGTAAGTCCGGCCAATTTGGTTACTGTTGTTTACAATCGGCTGGGTTCATATTCTTGGGAGCTGCTTGACGGTTATTTGCTGGATTAAACTCCGCATCATCGTCATCTTCTTCCTCCTCTCCTTCCTCACCTTCTTCCTCCTCTTCAAAATCTTCGTCCTCCAGAGCTTCTCCTGTTAAAAATATAAACATTTACATAGTTAAAACAACCACTGGATGAGCAAAAAATGAAAGGGTACATTAATGTTAACATTGCTGACCATTTGATCACATTTATAATTTTATATTTGTTTCTAATGTCGTATCTAGCCTCATGATCCTTCAGCTACTACTTTACTGATCAATTTATGGACACAATAACATACAAAGAATGTAAGGAGTCATTCAATGATTTAAAAAATGTGCTCACAGAAAGTTAACATTTTTAGAAATAACTCTTGCAATTAAACACCCAGTACTTTCTCACTACATATTTATGAAATAAACAATTAGTTTGAAGTATTTTTCAACAAACAAAATATATCATTACTGTGAATGTGTAATGAATATTCTGTCAAAGAAGTACATCGACTGCATCAGTTGACCATTTTTCAAAAGGGACGTGAACATAATAAACATTTTCCCAGGAGGGGGGAAGGGGGGGAACCTTCAAATGAAACAATTCTGGAAATATAGTGCAAATTTAATTGGCACAATATTTTATGTACGAAAAAATAAAAAATTAAATCATCAGAGCTGATTGCAAGCAAACAACCATTTTGTACAATACCACAGGTTTCAAACGAAGGTATTACTTTTAAAGTAAGTTTAAGAATTTTATGCACATACCTTCGGGATGTTGAATGAATACTGAACTAATTCATCCAATAATTTAGGAGAAAAGACTATACAAAAAGAAAGTCCTATATTATGATCTCTTGATGCTAAATTTACATCAGACACTCACTAAAAGAAGTTTAGGCAAATTAAAATCTTTCTTACAACACAATTTTGAACAAGTCCACATGCTCAATCCATTAAATGACCAAGCTAGATTATACCCCAAGCTGATTTTTTACATGCTCAAGTGCAGGAAATCCAGACATGCATAATCTTTGTTTGATAGTACTGTTATGACTTATGACTGTGTTCATAACATTAATATGTATATATAAAGCATTATATTCACATGGACACAATTTCAGTGATCAAAGTACACACATTCCACTCTAAAATTAGTAAATGAAAGTGACAGAAAATTTCTAATTACATTTGTGAAAGTGTATCAAATTGAAATACATAACCTATCGAAATAAACTAACATTTTATTTTATACTTTGTACTACTACAAAACATGTGCTGTTAACTCACCTCTCCTTCCTCCACAGCTCTGAAGGCATATTATAAAACAATCCTCTGTCCCTACAATAATCAGTCCCATCTAACAAGGTTACCACATCGAAATTCTCTTTAATGTCAAATCTAGATATGATTGTACCGAAAAATATACTTTGGAAACTTCCACTTTCAACTGAGCAGACTTTCTCGGTAAAAAGAGACTACATGAGTAATACTCTTAATAATTAAGAAGTGTGTAGGAATTTTATTTTATTGGGTCACATTACTGAAAGTCTTACAGGATGATTATTTCGCAGACATCTCAAAACCTATATATGTAAAAGTTGAATCATGCTAATTTCTTTCTTTTCCACACTAATAGCTCTCTCAAAAGCAACACACAGGAAATAGTGAGACAATCCACAATTTGTAAAGTGTATGAAGAGTCATTCTTTTCTTATGCACTGTGAAGAAAGGAGAGAGAGAAATGGTATCACACTACCTACAGTAGCTGCCACTGTGCAAGATATCCATGTATAAAAAGATCCTAATGTAAAAAAATCAGTCATTTTATGGTTACTGTAAAAATATCAGTCCTATCTGATGATATAAAAGTCAGAATTCTGAGCAAAAATTCGCAGAATTAAAGATATTAGTGTGCCTTTAACTGTAGATGATGGTGGGGACAGTATTTTGAATAATGTTAATTTACATGGTGTCTATTTTCATATTTAACTTCAGAAACCAAAGAGTAGCATAAGGAGTGGCAAAGAAGCCAATTCCTTTAGAGAAAACTCAATTTCAAAATTATAACACAAACTGGTTTTTTTTTTATAATGACATGCACTGAACAAGAGAACAACCGAATGAAATCAGCTGATCTTCAAGCTATTGTCACTAGCACAACTTGCGCTTAAGACGTCAATCTTCAGCAAAACCTTTGCAAACAAAAAAATATATACAGTGCACGCCACTTATTGTAATCACAGAAATGTCATCACTTTTATGAAATTCCGTATGGAGAGATACTGAAAAATTGCAAAAAATGTGCTTATTGTAATCAATCGTTCAGTTTATATCATCGCTTTTCTGGCGCTTTATAGATTTCGTCCCTGAATACGCATTGGAAATACTGTACTGTAAGATGTTCTGTCAGTGTTATAAGCTGTCGAGGACAATCACAAGTTAAAGAGGGTAATTTTCCCTCTCTAGCAACAAAACACACATTGTCTGAGTTACACAAACTTCAAGAAAGGGATGGTAATAGAGGTCATTGAAACACAATGCAGTCGCATTTACTCCCTCCCTCCAACAGCCTTTCTTCTTTTCAAATTGGGTGCTAACAGCTGTAAAACCAAACATACGAACAGTATAGCTTCAGTTTTTTATTTTTAATGTTTCTATTGGTGCAGTGAAGCTATGGCAAGTGTGCAAAATAAATGTAAAAACCTGAACATTAAAGACAAATTTTCCATTTTCAATTACTAAACAATATGAAAAATTGTAGAAAATGAGTCAATGCAACATAGCAGTACAGTTACAAATTTCACAGCCTCCTTTTTGCAAGTTGCTAAAAAAACCATAACAGTATCATAAGAGCGGCAAAGAAAAATGGAAGCAGAACCTTGGCAAAAGTGACAGTCAGGTGGAGTCAGCTTTAAAACTATGGTTTACCAATGTTTGTTGATGGATCTTTCATGTGACAAGAAGTGGAGGAACTTGCTATGAAAATTGCAAAAGGCGATTTTGTATGAACAGAAGAATGGTTTATCAATGGAAGAAATTGGAAAACATTGTATACAAACGAAAGCATGATAATATAATATTGTCTTGCAGTGAAAGCCTACTTGATGTTAATGAAAGGCAAACAACAATAAACGATTTATTTAAGTGGTGATAGTACATTACTGTCTTGCAGTTTTATATATATAGTTTTTTTTATATATTGTAGCTGCATTTAGATTGGCAACAGGCCATGATTGTTTGGCCAAACACCTACATAGAATTGGAATATATCAGTCCCCTAACTGCCCATTATGCAACTCAAACCAAGAAATGGATTCGGAACTCCTCAAAATCTGTGCTTCAGTGGCTGGCCATGATAATATCTTTGAAAAATATTGGAGTGCAAGAGGTCAAATGACTTTATTGTCAAACGCCTGGCATTAGAAAACAACAACATATATTGTATCACAGCGTACTTTATTTTAGTGAATAAGCTTGTTTGTATGAGTAAGTAACTTTGAAGTCTGAAAACTTTTTTCGGCCATTTTTATCAATTAGTTAATGTTACCAGCATCATTCCAAAGTGATCATAATAAGCGGCGTGCACTGTATACATTTATTGACATTTTTGTGCAAAATAGTATCTCCTCCATTCTTCAGCATAAAGACACTCAAGTTACGATATTTCATACTCATCCCTTCACATAAGATGGAGAAAGATTCCCCCATTACTACTTCTAACAGTGCACTTGTGTGAAGAAATCTGAAATTTACATAGTTTGTAATGTCAGACTTTTGTTTTAATACCAAAATACACAACACAACTGACTATTTTAGTATAACACACATCAGAATTACGATTTTTTTTGTCACTAATTTTAACTACCCAAAGTAACAATACTTCAAAATTAATTTTGGAAAACAAAACCATTTACAAGTCAATACTGAAAAACTGTGGAAGATTTGAAACTTTGATTTTTTCCATTGCTGATGATTAGGGTCTGGAACAGAAGTTCGTGCATTTGCAAACTTTTTCGGGAGTGCTAACTATATGCTTACACATTACCTATACAAATGATCAATTACAGAGTTTATTAAGTATGGTTTTATGTTGTTTATAGGTGTATATTTTCGTAATTTTTATAAATGCATAATATTTTCAATACCTTAAGACCTATATCTATATAGCATATTTACAAGTTATACATGATTTTTTCCTCATGAATGCAAAGAGTGGGGAGCTGCGTGGGAGACAATGTCTGATTCACTGTGATTAAATGTGAACACTCAAACATCACATGCTACATCTCTGACTTGCAATCTTCCATAAAGAACATTTTTGTTAAATGCCTATGGAAGAGTTCAGTTATTTAGATCAATAGGACCTAATAGGACCCCAGTATCACCTGCACCAGTATTAACCCTCTGGGCAATGAGGTTCCACATAGTCTTATATTATGCTCAGCATCTACAAGCAGTTAAAGAGGTGGTCAATTCGTTTTGAACTCTAGTGATGCTGCATCTATGAAGGCACCTCAAAATATACTCGCAAACAATGTGTTACAAGAGAATCTTAGATTTACCTTATATCTACTCTTCTATCGGTTTACAAAAAGCAAACATCACTGGAAACTGTTGGCACTCTCTTATATATGTTGCTAGACTAGACGGCACTTCAGAAGGTGGTTAGTTTCTATATGCGCCGTAGCATTTCTGGTATAGTAGGATCGCTCTTTGGATCCCCAGTTAAAGACAGAAGCTACCGCACGCTGAGCGGTTGTCTTTTGAAGTAAGACGGTCCCCCCAAACTTTTCTGTCCACTCGGGGGATGGGGTAATCTCTGTTTCTGCTTTCTGAGGCAAACATAAATATTGCCAATTCTCCCCTGAATCCTAACACTAACTGCAGTCTTTCTTAATATGTTCAAACAATTCACAAGTGTTTTCGTTAGCTGTTTGAAAGTCTTCTGTAATTTTATTATTATTATTATTATTATTTCGTGGAGTATATTCTAAATTATTTAGTTTTTTACAACCCCAAGAAAGCAATGATAGATGAACAGCAATTTTAAAGACATAATTAACTTTATTAGGACAACAATATAACCCTGCCCAACTCCATACCCATCAAGGGGGTTATGTTGCAGGATATCAAATCAGCCATGCAGTAAGAAACATGCAGTGGAGGAGCTCGCAGCCTCATATGGACACGTTGTGTTACGATTTCCTCTGTACCACTGTGTTCTAAATCCTTTGGGAATGTTAAATGTTATGTTTTATTTAACGACGCTCGCAACTGCCGAGATTATATCAGCGTCGCCAGTGTGCCAGAATTTTATCCCACAGGAGTTCTTTTACATGCCAGTAAATCCACTAACATGAGCCTGTCGCATTTAAGCACACAAACGCCATCGACCTAGCTCGGGATCGAACCCGCAACCTCGGGCATAGAAGGTCAGCGCTATACCAATTGTGCCAACCAGGTCAACCATGGGAAATGATCTGGCATCAACTGAAGTCTTATGTTAGGAAAAACAATATTATCCCGACTTGAGTCTAGTGTGTTAACTTCTGTGTGATGGAGCTGCAACAATCGGTCCCCATAATTGGTCCTCCTGTGTTCAACATGCAATTAAAACGGAAGGGAATTATATGAAGCACGACAGGGACAGTAACCAAGAGAGATTTGTGATTCATTTAGGAGAGAGTGACGACGAATAGAGGTAAGAGGAGAAAAATGTCATATTTTATTACATAACATTTCAGATTTTGCTGCGAATTTAGACACGAAACACAAATTGACAATATTCTTTCGGTGTTATTACTATTATTATTGATATAGTCTAAGTATGAAAATATATTAGTTTGAAGAAGTTGACCGTACAATGATTCTATAATGAATCTTTATACACACAGTAACTCAAAATTAACCATTCATTAATTCGTGATTGATTGAATGAAAGTACAATTTGTTGTATAGAAATAAATATACGATTGTTTCATACCCACCCCGTGGCGAAGTCAATGTAAAACGTGACAACTGCACACCTAGAAATTTCCGCACGCGTCCCTTAATGACCGGGGTGGACCGTGTGGCTAAGTTCTTCTAGCGACAAAAGAGACCGACTGGGGATCCTTCGAAAAATCCTACTATATGTGACGTCACAAGCTTGTACGCACTTCCCGAGTTCGTTTCACGTGCGAGTGTTTCAATACATTGAATAAGTAAAACTAATATTTACTGTGTGTATGTAAGGTAAATAAATGGAAGAAGAGACTGTAAAAGACAAGTATTACACAAGCAGGCGCAGAAAATAGTCTTTAAGGTGTATAATTATTTAAAAAACGTTAACGAGCAGAACATTGCCGGCCATCTTGATGATGGCAGCAACATTACCAACATGCAAGAATTGACTGCAGAAGCATGTGGTGTGGGATTGAGAACCGTGCAAAGAATATTGTTAGTGAAGGAAACAGGGTTTGTTTGGTTTCATGCTTACAGTAATCAATGGCTAAGGTCATTATTGTCTTTTGATAATTTAAATTCTCTCCTGCGCTATTTGTATTGCACGTGTGTGAAGTACGATGTGGCAATGTTGTACACTGCCTTGCTCTTTCTATCTGTCTCTCTAGACGCAAATGCTAGTAGATAACTGCCTTCCAAATTGCCGTCGACTCTAGTTGCTTCTTAAAATAAATCTAATGTGAGTTCTATTTCTGGCAGTGTAGGGCAAGAAATAAAGGAAAATATTCTGGATACAAACAGTTGTACGATATTCTGGACATTCTTGGAGGAAAATCCTCAATTACACCAAAAGATTTATATCTCTGCTGGTGGAACAATTAACATCATTTAAATACACCCTATAACATTACGTGATGTACTTCTTTTCATGATACAAAAGATCTTCATGGATAACAGAGCAGTTTCTCAACTGAAAATCTCTGCCACATGTTGCTTTTGTGAAGTGCAACTCTTTGCTAAACGATGGAACCACTCTTGTTTCAACCCGAAGGAATAATGTAAGTTCATACTCAGTAGTATTCATACTGTTACAGAGAACATAATTTTTCTTAATTTATTAATGCATATTCATTACCATATTTTGCACTTTTTAAGGGCATATCTGCATGCATGTTTAATAGTTTCCAGAGCATGAACTACTACAGTCATCATTAGCAATGGAAAAAATTCAAGCCTCATCTCTTCCAAATAACCCACCTTGCAAGCAAAATGTATTAAATATAGTGAATGACATTCAGAGTATTATTACTGTATATTCAAGAACACAAATTTCGAAATTATAAGTCTGTTGCTAATGTTTCCCAACTTGACATTACAAACTACAGTAACAAAGGTTAAACATTGTACTCAGTCTTATAAACATTATTACATTGTATATACCATAAAAAACACTTTTGTGAACACATATCTAGCATACAACATTAAACATGGTTTAAATCATTAGCTTGGGTACAGTCCATGAAAACTTAATCATGGGAGGCTAACTACATAGCATCATATGATTAATGCAGCAAGGTGGAATAGTGATAAGAGAAATGGGAGTACCCCGAAAAAAATTTACTATCAAGTACCATCTTTATCCATCACAAATTCCACATGGACCCACCGGAATTGCAATACAGGTTACTAGCATGCAAAGCTGACACTCAACCTGTTCAGTTAATGGTGTGCCATTGTAAAATATTGTTCCACATTCAAACCACACATTATTTCATGGAATGCACGTGAAACTGATGCTAATCAGCCCTGTTAAACCAAAAGCACATGGCGTTTGAGGATGGGGGAGAGGTAAGAGATGTTTGAGGCAACAAAACACAACAATAATCTGTTCCACTTCCAATGTGTTACCCTTTTACAACTCTCACAAGAATATCATTGTACGAGGTGTTAAAAAAATATCGAACCTTTGGTCGGCAAAAATACATTTATTCATACACAATACATTTACTCCAATCTCCTTGAAAGTAGTCCCTTTGTTAATGCATACACTTCTCCCAGTTGTCCCACCAATGTTGGAAACATTTCTGGAATGGATATTTTGAAATGGTGTTCAGCTGGGCTGTCATGTTCCGCATAATGTCTTCTTCTGATTCAAATTGGGTCTTTTTCAGCAGCATTTTCAACTTGGGGAATAACCAAAAATCACACGGAGCCATGTCAGGGGAGTAGGGAGCCTGACAAACCACTGGAATACCATGTTTGGTCAAGAAAGTCTGAATCAGATGTGAAGAATGGACGGGTGCATTATTGTGATGGAGCTGTCAAGTTGTCTCTGCCCACAAGTCTGGTCAAAATTGAATGTACCTATCCAATGCTTACCCCCACTTTGCAAATTCTCGGACTGTGATATGACGATCCTGCATGTCCAAAGTGCGCACTTGGTCAATGACATTGCCACTTCAGTTTCTTGAGAGCCTACTGAGACGTGGTTTGCTGTCCACTGTTGTGCGGCCATCTTTGAAGCGATTATACCACTCCTTTATCTGTGATACGATCATGACATTGTCCCCAAAACCCTGTTGCATGTGAATGCTTTCCACTTTGGTATCGTCAAGCTTCTGGTAAAATTTGATGAAATATCGCTGCTCAAGTAGTTTCGTCATTTTACAATCCAACAGGCAATCACTACACTTCCTTACTCACAGGCCAACTTCCAGCGATTGCCGCTTTCTCGGGCGGGAAAAATCCACACATTCTCATGAATGTCTCCTACACATCTCCACTGAAGGACACCTCCCATTCTTCATTTGTTTACACGGAAAAATTAAGGTTCGATATTTTTTGAACACACCTCGTATGTGATATGAAGAAAGCATAAGAAACAGAAAAATAAATGAAAACGTCAAGTCATTTTTAGAAGTCAACACAAGAAAATTTAAAGGGAAAATGATGAGTCACTCTTGAGAATGAAATTATAAAATTCTCAGTTCATGAGCAAAGATATCAAGCACTTCACCTTGAAATATTCTTATATAGCTAACTACGTTTTCCCATGTCTAATGTGTGTATACTAGACGAAATTACTTTAAAACTGCTAAAGTACAAAAATTATTCAAAGAAGCATTTGTAAGCATATCACTGAAATATCCAAGGCCAGCCCACAGTATCTTTCCTACCCGTATAATAAAGAATGGCACGTGGTACAATTCTCTCTCTGATGTAATGGCCAATTTCAAAATCACTTGTCAATAGCGCCTGAGTCTCCTCATCCATTTCTGCTTCTGGGTCTTCAGGCACTAAAAAAACAAATGAAATACCATATAAGAAATCTGTAAATACCACAAACAAGACATACAAAATCTATTAAAATCTTTAGTGAGTATCTATCTAGTCACTGAACTCTCAGAAACCTTTTAAACACATTTTAAAATTGATGGATAATTTAGCTTATGACAATCATGTTACAATTCATTTTGAGGATTTTGTTCAGATAAGTCTCTGAGATACAGTGAATAATTTATTATTTTCCGTCATTGGCTTAACATTTCATATAAGGTGTGAATCTTTATACTACATATTTATTTCTGGGGTATTAACATTTTCGTCGTACTAAAACATATGATAAAACAGTTTAATTTATATGTAAGCAAGTCTTCATATTCAACATTTTATGATCCCCAAATTTAAATATTTTAAAACCATGAAGACTTGTATTGTGCCGGTGCAGGTGTTACGTGCTGTCTCTTCTCACTTTATAGACCTCTTGGATATGGAACAACAAGTTTTGATGGAGAAATCATTGCAATAAGTGAAAGTCTCAGGACTCTTCTATGCCACATCAATAAATTTAAGAATGCAGTTATATTGTCAGACTCCAAAGCAGCTATTCTATCAATCGTCTCTAAACACACACCTTCATCTCAAACAGCAGAAATAACTAAAATGCTCTCTCAATTAATATCACTCAATAAAAGAATTATATTCCAATGGATACCATCCCATTGTGGAATCCTGGGAAACGAGAATGCAGATGCTTTAGTAAAGAAGGGCAGCACTGCTACTTACAGACCTGTTACTAAATCTACGTATTACTCTGTGAAAAGATTTATTAAATCTACATACTTAAGACTTCAACAAACAAAATTTGGTAACACAATCCCAAGGGAAAAAATGGAACTCTCTGCATCAAAATCCACAGTTAATTCCCGATTTATCACGAAAATAGTCTGTAGCTGCATTTAGATTGGCAACAGGCCATGACTGTTTGGCCAAGCATCTGCATAGAATTGGAATATATCAGTCTCCTAACTGTCCATCGTGCAACTCAAATCAAGAAATGGATTCAGAACATCTCAAAATCTGTGCGTCAGTGGCTAACCATGACAATATCTTTGAAAAATATTGGAGTGCAAGAGGTCAAATGACTTTATTGTCAAATGCCTCGCATTAAAAAACAACAACATATTTTATGTATTTAGATTAAGCTTTTAACTTTTTGACATTAAGAGCATATGTGTGTACACAAATAAGAGATTATTATATTATAACTTAATTAATACCCAAGAAATAAATATGTAATATAAAGGTTCACACCTTATATTAAATGTTAAGCCAATGACAAAAAATAATAAACTATGACAATCAGTTAAATGTCTTAAGGAGAGTTGTTACTTTTAGCCACTTATTGCTCATAGTTACTAAAACACACCCTACCAAAATTATTAATATATCTACAATATTATGGGTATAGGGCTTATACCAGACCAGTCTTCACCATAAAAAAAATTCCAATTCAATGTGTGCTATACTAAGTGAATAGAGTGCACCTAATCACAGGCATGTAGTGGATTTATACAAAAAAATTATTTTAAATTAAAAAATTATTTTAAGAGAAAAGATTTAATTCAGAATAACCATTCTCTTTTTATTTTAAAGCTTCATGTGTATACACATATCACTAAAAAAAATTAAAAGAGCTCTGATAAATAGTATTGTATTTATGGCTGCTTGAAGATACTACTATTTTCACCATTATTTTGCATCCGATAAGTACAGACTTCCCTTAAGTTAACATGCCAAAACTGAGTTTCCAATTGAATTCCAAGCTCGTCTTTTCTAGAGAGAAAGCTATTCATCATTTTTAATAGATATGAATCTACGGTATTTGGGTTCAGAAACAAGATTAGTAAGTACTGAACTAACAAAGACGATTCTAACTGAACAATCAGATTATAAGCTTCAGTCCAAAGTAATGCATACTGTGACTGTACAAAGAATTTTATGACCAGTCTGGGGGTTCTGAGGGATGAGGATGACCTTGTAGTTAACTGCTTACAAGTCTCAGCTCTGAAAATGTGTTCGTGTAGAAGTGAGAATTTATCCTAGATTGTTTTGGTACTGATTATAAGATTTCGCGCAAAAAAACACTGCACAATTACATCAAATTTTTGTTTTTGAAAGATGGGAATAGTGTCAATATGCAATGAGAATCAGTGTCAGTTCGTGGAAATAATCCAATGACTAGAGAAATGTGAAAAAAAAAATAAATAAAAAACAAGATTTAAAAATGATCACCAGCCCACTCCAGATTTGTCCTGTTGTTCAAGCACAAATCTCAACACAAAACATGTATAAAATCAGACTATGAATGATCGCCGTTTAACAGCAGAAGATATTTGCATTCAGAAAGACTTACACCACAAAACAGTAATAAGCAGCCTTCATTACAAATGATATGAAAATGACAAAATCGAATGCTTGCTGGATGCCAAGAATGCTCAATGAATGGGGGGGGGGGGGTGTTTTGAATGATATGCTGCAAAGAACTACTGATAGATACCATTCAGATACACATTTTTTTTTAAAGAATGTTCAAAATGGATGAGACCTGAATCCGTAGCTTCAATCTTGAAACAAAAACACAAACGAAATATGGGGAAGATTCACTCATTACAACTAAGAAGTTTTCCGAATTCTTGCATTTGTAAAAAGTTCTACATGTGATTTTCTGGGACCAGCAAGAAATTATCCTAGCATATCCTATTCCGAAAGATATAATCACCACTAGACAATTTTACTACCTGGAACTGCAGAAAAACGACCAGACTTGCAAAAAATTTTCCAGCAAGATAATGCCCCACTACAAAAAGCACGAATTCCTTATCCAGCAGGAAGTCGAAACTATATGACATCCTCCCTATTCAAATGATCTCTAACGCCTTCATATTTATGACTAACACACAAAGTCTCACTCTGAGAAAAACAATTCTCGAGATCCAGCTTGGATTCTGCACTTCACAAGTGTCAAACATGTCTCAAAATCCCTACAAAATTTGCTACAAAAATGGATTCAGCGATGGCAACTGTATGTAGATAAAAGAAAGACTATGCAGAAAAGTGAAATATGTACAAAATTAGTATGCATAAATTCGAAATTGTTTTATAAATTTTTATGCGTTACTTTTGGTCTGCATCTCATAATTAATTTAAGACAATAGTTTACGTTTTTTAATGTTTGCAGAATACTTACTACATGGTGGACTGAAGAAATTGAAGAAGGAATCATTCTGAACAGTTTTTGTGACAGTTCTAACAGAGCCCCTCGACTTATGCTTCTGCTTCTTTTTGATGGTTTTAACAGTCACGTTCTTTCCTTTTTTCCAATCAATTATACAACCCTGAAATAATATGCATATTAACATAACAAAATAATGATACAGTAAGAAAACAGAACCAATTTCATCATCTAAAACATACTCCATTTTGCCATCATGCCCTCTTATGTACCATGGAAGAAAGATGGGTCTACATTACACAAGAAATATGATGATGAAAATGGTCATTTACATTACACCAGCGGTAAGATTATGAAAATGATCATTAATGAAGCAATTGGTGGAATGTCAGGAGGAAAAATTGGAGTACTACACCATAAACTGTCTCAAAACAACTTGTGTTTAACATAATTTCCATCTGGTCTAATCAGAATTTGAATCAGAGTCTCTATTATGGAAATGTGATAGCTCTAGTCCATCAGTTGACAGTGTGTCCAGTTTCATGAACAAACGAATCAGGAACTGAGGCATTCCACATTGAACAAGCAAGAAGTCTTACAGACACATTTGAATTTGCCTCTAAAATTTTGATTTACTATGTGCATTATGGTATGGAGAATTAAGTGCTTGATAATAAGAATAGATGTTCAATAAATCTTCTTAATGTATCCAGCTGTTTGCTGACAACATAAAGTCCACTATAGTAACAACAGATGTTAATTATAGAAAAAAATAGTTGAACATACTGTATTACATTTCTCCCTTTCCCGCATAATAATAATAATAATAATAATAATAATAATAATAATAATAATAATAATAATAATAATAATAATAATAAAAAATAATAATAATAAATACATGTTACTATTCCCTCTTATTCTTTCTCGACACAATTTCTTACTATGCATACAAATTGCTAACAGCACACTAAAATTTTAAAAGCTGTCAATGACTCGGTTAAGAGGGAAGTATTATATGATATTCTTATTGAATTTGGTATTCCCAAGAAACTAGTTCGATTAATTAAAATGTGCCTCAATGAAACATACAGCAGAGTCCGTATAGGTCAGTTTCTATCTGATGCTTTTCCAATTCACTGCGGGCTAAAGCAGGGAGATGCACTATCACCTTTACTTTTTAACTTCGCTCTAGAATATGCCATTAGGAAAGTTCAGGATAACAGGCAGGGTTTGGAATTGAACGGGTTACATCAGCTTCTTGTCTATGCAGATGACGTGAATATGTTAGGAGAAAATACACAAACGATTAGGGAAAACACGGAAATTTTACTTGAAGCAAGTAAAGTGATCGGTATGGAAGTAAATCCCGAAAAGACAAAGTATATGATTATGTCTTGTGACCAGATTATTGTACGAAATGGAAATATAAAAATTGGAGATTTATCCTTCGAAGAGGTGGAAAAATTCAAATATCTTGGAGCAACAGTAACAAATATAAATGACACTCGGGAGGAAATTAAACGCAGAATAAATATGGGAAATGCGTGTTATTACTCGGATGAGAAGCTCTTATCATCCAGTCTGCTGTCCACAAATCTGAAAGTTAGAATTTATAAAACAGTTACATTACCGGTTGTTCTGTATGGTTGTGAAACTTGGACTCTCACTCTGAGAGAGGAACATAGGTTAAGGGTGTTTGAGAATAAGGTGCTTAGGAAAATATTTGGGGCTAAGCGGGATGAAGTTACAGGAGAATGGAGAAAGTTACACAACACAGAACTGCACGCATTGTATTCTTCACCTGACATAATTAGGAACTTAAAATCCAGACGTTTGAGATGGGCAGGGCATGTGGCACGTATGGGCGAATCCAGAAATGCATATAGTGTTAGTTGGGAGACCAGAGGGAAAAAGACATTTAGGGAGGCCGAGACGTAGATGGGAGGATATTAAAATGGATGAGGGAGGTGGGGTATGATGATAGAGATTGGATTAATCTTGCACAGGATAGGGACTGATGGCAGGCTTATGTGAGGGCGGCAATGAACCTTCGGGTTCCTTAAAAGCCATTTGTAAGTAAGTAAGTAAGTCAATGAAGAATGAGAAAACTTCATTGCATTAATCTGGAGTTTCTCTTGACTGTAGCCTACAATAAATCTTATTTTCAATGATCTAGTATTAGTAGTATTTGAACAATGCTTTGAAATGCAGAGGTTATGCAGTATGGAAATTTAATTTTGCCTGAAGCTCTCCATTAAGGAAGCGAGCATGGACATGAAATGCTGTACAAATCTGTCAGGAACAGAGATCTTTTACAAGTCATAAATAATGTATGACACAGATCTCCCAGCTTGACTTTGTTCCCAGAGTTAAGACATTACTAAGAATTTAATGTCATTCTTTAAAATAAATCACCTTCATTTGAACCTGTACATGTCGGATCCATGACCCTACAAAGTAGGTATCTAAAAAACATGAGTGTTGTTTGGAACTATATATATATATATATATATATATATATATATATATATATATATATGCTTTTAAATGCGAAATCACAGTTTAGATTAGATTTTGTGGAAGGTGAAAGAGGAAGTGACACGTGGAGTTGTTCTTTTTTAGACAAAAGTTAATTAAAATGTACTTACTTTGCACTTGTAGATCTCAGGTCCCTCGAAACTAAAAGGATCACCTTCATCAGGTGTACATTTCATTTCATACTCTTTTGTGAGCACTGAATTTGAAAAGTACTCATTTGGAGAAAAATGGAACTCCAAAACAAAACCCTGCAACACAAAAAATGTTCAACACTGAACGTCTTACCTAACATGAATAATCTAATTCACAAAGCCAAACCAGCAGCGCAAATTGTGTGTGCATAACAAAAGTTAATATACAAAACAAGTCATACTTCTATCCATGAAAAATTCGCGAATAAAAGTGTTAAAAGGTAAAAAAAAAGGGTAAAAGGTATCCCCGTAACATGCCATGAAGGCACTTGGGGGGCATAGAGGTAGAGCCCCATGCTTTCCATGACCTCGGCACTAGAATGAGGTGGTGTGGTCGGCACCACACTCTACCGCCTTTTACCCCCGGGAAAGACCTGGTACTCAATTTTATAGGAGGCTGAGTGAACCTCGGGGCCGTTCTGGAAGTTTGGCAATGAGAAAAAAACCTGTCACCACCTGGGATCGAACCCCAGACCTTCCAGTCCGTAGCCAGCTGCTCTACCAACTGAGCTACCCGGCCACCGAATAAAAGTGTTTCCAAGATAAATTTTCTGGTCCTGTGAAGAAGAGCTTTGTTAACTAAACAGAATTTATATATTACAGTTGACTTCCAATTATTTCGGGTAATGATTAAGCCAAAGAAACACACACAATCGAATATATGAATATAAAATACACCGAAGAATAGTGCAATAATGTATTTCCAGTTTCCTATCAAGTGACATACAATAACAAGGAAATAATATTTGCAACACAGTATGTACTCCCACTTACATTTTACAATTTAACAGAAATTTTGTCCACTTCCGCAAGCTAACTAAATTAAGTTTGTAGCTATTTGTTCACCAGGAACACTGTAACCTGCACTGGCAATCTAAACCAATTAACTTCAGAGTATGACTACAATTATTACGCAGTTAAGATGGAATAGAAGTTAAAGACTGGCATCACAAAATATTGGCGATATTCTCTGACCAGCTGACCTTTATGTATATGCTTCATCCCACCATACACAATCAGTATTGTTTTATCCTGTATTTCAAATGTCGGAGAGAGTGAATGAACTTAACTCACCATAGGATTCGATTCCAGGAATATAACTTTGATATCATACAAATGTTTGAGGATAGGTTCATCATGTTCTTGAACCATTTCTGACAACATCTGTACGTTTTTGAAGATTGTCAACCAGAAATTTGGTATACCCTTCGTTTCGTCATTCTTATTTATCCTGAAAAATAAAATAAAATTAAAAAATCCAGTATAAATTACAAATGATGAGTGTCTACAATAAATTGCATGATCATGTGTGAAACTTACTCATTGTCTTCTTTCTTTGCATCAACATCTTCAATTTTAACTTTATTTTTCATATCAGCACGAAGTTCTTCCTCCTTTTCATCATCAGATTCCCACTCACATTCCAAGTCTGTTGGCTCATATAAGCCTGAGATTACGTCTCCTCTCTGAAAGAGTAAAGAAATATTACTTACTGGATGTAAGGAGTAACTCGCATTTATGCAGTCATTCACAGAAAAACAGCTGTAACACGTGAATAAGATTTTAGGTTTTCAACTCTGTTCACACTGAATTTCTACAACATTTAAAAATTCCATCAATAAAGTTAAGAGTCGTTTGTTGAGTAAA
Organism: Periplaneta americana; assembly: GCF_040183065.1. Lineage (NCBI taxonomy): Eukaryota > Metazoa > Arthropoda > Insecta > Blattodea > Blattidae > Periplaneta > Periplaneta americana. The sequence continues at coordinate 52,514,334 of NC_091120.1, forward strand.
TTTTATAATATTTTACTAGTAGCAACCTCATAATTACGTGTAAGAAAGAAACTCGCACAAAAACTATTCCTGTAAAAATTGTGGCTTTGGACTGTCATGTTCTCATCCCTTCAATTGCGTGTTAGTAATTATTTATGAAGTATTCTGACTTCTGATTATTTTTAACATTGCTACATTGCCCAACAGCATACTGGGATCAATAGACTTAGCTAAAGAAACAATTATGCCTAATTCTTCAGGATCAGGTACCAAAACACTGGAAGATTGTTTGTATATATGTATAAAACTTCTGTTGTATATTTACTATCAGATTATTAATTTTGAAATGCAATTGTAATCAATGGCGTGGCAAACATATTTGTTCGAAACTTTTTGATTGTGCAAACCATTAAAATTAAATTGCAGTGTTGTCATGATATGCTCCATTATATTTTACATTCGTCGTAGGCCTACTGTAATGTCATTTACACAGTGATCGCCAGACATTTGAACTCTCTCTGTATAGTAGGCTCGCTCTATGCATCCCTAGTTAAAGACAGAGGCTACCGCACGCTGAGCGGTTGTCTTTTGAAGTAAGACCTTTTCTACCCACTCGGGGGATGGGGTAATCTCTGTTTCCGCGTTCTGAGGCAAACATAAATGTTGCCAATTCTCCCCTGAATGCTAAAACTAACTGCAGTCTTTCTTAATATGTTCAAACAATTCACAAGTGTTTTTCTTCACTGTTTGAAAGTCTTCTGTAATTTTATTATTATTATTATTATTATTATTATTATTATTATTATTATTATTTCGTGGAGTATAGGCCTATTGTAAATTACTTAGTTGTTTACAAACCCAAGATAGCAATGATAGATGAACAGCAATTTTAAAGACATAATTAACTTTATTAGGACAATAATATAACCCTACCCAACCCCATAGCCATCAAGGGAGTTATGTTGCAGGATATCAAATCAGCCATGCAGAAAGAAACATGCAGTGGAGGAGCTCGCAGCCTCATATGGACACGTTGTGTTACGATTTCCTCCGTACCACTGTGTTCTAAATCCTTTGGGAATGTTAAATGTTAGGTTTTATTTAACGACGCTCGCAACTGCCGAGGTTATATCAGCGTCGCCGGTGTGCTGGAATTTTATCCCGCAGGAGTTCTTTTACATGCCAGTAAATCCACTAACATGAGCCTGTCGCATTTAAGCACACAAACGCCATCGACCTAGCCCGGGATCGAACCCGCAACCTCGGGCATAGAATGTCAGCGCTATACCAACTGCGCCAACCAGGTCGAACTTTGGAAATGATCTGGTATCAACTGAAGTCTAATGTTAGGAAAAACAATATTATCGCGACTTGAGTCTAGTGTGTTAACTTCTGCGTGATGGAGCTGCAACAATTGGTACTCATAATTGGTCCTCCTGTGTTCAACATGAAATTAAAACGGAAGGCAATTATATGAAGCACGACAGGGACAATAACCAAGAGAGATTTGTGATTCATTAAGGAGAGAGTGACGACGAATAGAGGTAAGAGAAGAAAAATGTCATATTTTATTACTAGACATCGGATTTTTAGGCACTAAAAATTGCAGTTTTAGGCGCCTAAAATAAGCTCAAAATTTGTAAAATTAGGCTCTATTTTAATGAAAATAGGCATTTTAGGCACATACTTATTTCTTTCACTGAAATTTTTAGTTATACACTAAAATACGCACAAAAAGTATGTTTAAACATTAAAAAAGAATACTATACGAGGTCTGTCTAAAAAGTATCCGACCTTTAGCCAGAAAAAAATATTTCAAATACCTGACGGGGTTGGGACCCTAATCCCCTTCAAAGTAGGCCCCTTGTGCTTGCACACACTTAGCCCACCGATCCTTCCACTGCCGGAAACACCTCTGGAAGTCTTCTTTTGGAATGGTGTTCAGCTCCGTCGTCGCATTCCGCATTATCTCTTCTCTACTCTCAAAATGGGATCCTTTCAGTGGTGTCTTCAATTTTGGAAACAACCAGAAGTCGCAAGGAGCCAGGTCTGGAGAGTAGGGAGGTTGGTGAACGGTTGTAATTCCATGTTCGGCCAAGAAAGTGTGTATCAATAGGGATGAATGTGCGGGGGCGTTGTCGTGATGCAAGTGCCAGTTGTTCGCCGTCCACATGTCTGGTCTTTTGCGCCGAACTGCATCACGGAGTCGCCGGAGAACATCGTGATAGTACTCCTTTGTCACCATTTGTCCTTCCGGTGCGTATTCGTGATGCACAATTCCACGGACATCAAAGAAAACAGTCAGCATCACCTTGATTTTGCTTCGCACCTGCCGCGCTTTCTTCGGCCTTGGAGACTCGGGATGCTTCCATTGCGACAACTGTCTTTTTGTTCCTGGGTCGTACCCGTACACCCATGACTCATCTCCAGTTATCACGGTGTTCAGAAACCCAGGATCAGTGTTGGCGGTGTCCAGAAGGTCCTGTGCAACGTCACGACGGAGGTCCTTTTGTTCCGGGGACAACAACTTGGGCAAGAATTTCGCAGCCACTCGGTTCATGTTCAAATCATCACGCAAAATTGCATGTGCAGAATCTTTACTCACTCCAACCTCTTCGGCAATCTCCCGCACGGTCAAACGACGATCTGCCATCACCAAATTTCGCACCCTCTCAACAACAGCTGCACTCCGAGCAGTTTGGGGCCTGCCACAACGCTGCTCACTCTCCGCTGATGTGCGGCCATCTTTGAATCGGTTGAACCACTCCTTAATTTGTGTTACACCCATCGCATCTTCCCCAAACACCTGCTGAATCTTACGAATTGTTTGACTTTGAGAATCACCAAGCTTTTGACAAAATTTGATGCAGTATCTTTGCTCAATTCGTTCAGTCATCTTGCGAGAAAACTAAATCCGACAAACACCTAGAACAGCACCTTACTTGGCGACCACCAGCCAGTGACTGGCACAAGCGAATGCGGTGAAAAAATTCAAGCATGTGCATTACAGTTCCTCCTTCCACCATGCACAGTGGTGCCGCCTTAGAATCACAACTTTACGCGGGAAAAATTAAGGTCGGATACTTTTTAGACAGGCCTCGTATTATATTTATAAACAGAGCTGCACAAATTTAATATATTGAAACTAATGAAATAATGATTATTGATATCAAGATTACTCATTTTAAGTTATTGAAATTCAGTTCCATGCTCAGACTTTATTATAATTATCTGCACAGTACACCACCAGAATTTTTTCTAAATTCTCCACAGTTAACCTTTGCCTTTTGTCACTGAGAATCATTTTGAAAGCAGAAAAACTTCTTTCAACCGAAACTGATGTGAGAGGCGCAAATTTTAAATTAGGTACAATAGAAACATCAATACTTACTGGAACATTTACACTTTCCCCCGATATCACTCTTGATACTTTTTCCAACAATGAAAATCCTACATTCTTATTTAATACGTTGTCCCACTTATTTTTAACTTTTTTTCCCAGCTTCGCCCAAAGCAGAATGTATGTTCACTTGAGCTTCCTTTACTATTGCTATTTGGCTACAAATAGATTGTTTTTCACGTTCTAATTGTTCAAAGCTTGCAGGTATGAAAGAAAAGTTTGATGTTATGTAGGCAATATCGTTTTTCACTCGTGAGTCATTCAGACAATCTTTCACTGCTTTCACACACGCTGCACTATCAGTTTCAGGTAATTTATCAATAACTGTGACCACTTCTTTAAAATACTTAGAATAATACACCACTGACTGAATCCAGGTTCCCCATCGTGTAACAACCGGCTGAGGTGGGAGTGGGATATCTGGAAAGTTCTCTCTGAATATTGAAATCCTGGATGGGGCTTTACAAAAACATTTTTTTGTGTTAGAAATAAACGAATTGACAAGAGGAAATTCATTCCGGATTGTTTCAGAAACCCTGTGAAGGCCATGTGCTAGACAGGTTACATGCGTGAGGTTAGGATAAAATGTTTTAAGAAGTGGAGCTGCAGCAACCATGTATGAGGCAGCATCAGTACAAAACAACAGAACTTTAGAATCGTCTATATTACCTGAGTATAAAGACTGTAGGCCTTTATTTACAAAATAAGCAATGGCTTGGCTATTCACTTTCGAAAGTTCCTTAACACATACGAGGTGTGGAATCGAAGGTCCATCAGGACTAAGTTTTCCTACTACCATATTTGCTATATACCTATTCATAGGATCTGAGGTTTCATCCACAGAGACCCATATGTAAGAATCACCTATATCCTCCCGAATGGAAGCTAAAGTTTCATTGTATATTCTGTCTAAGTAATTTTTTCTTAGGGTCGACTCAGATGGGATATTTTGTTTGCAGTATTTTTGTAAAAACTGTCTTAAAACCGGATTTTCAATTGCATTCCAGGGAATGTTAACAGCAACAAACGCTCTGGTTAAATCAGCATAGAAATTGCTGTAAAGATTGGATGAAGTAGGCTGTGTTAGTAAAGTTTGTTGCAGTTGATTTTTCTGCTGAGCTTTAGCCTTATGAGCCGCTCCTTGCACATGCTGCTTTAGGTGGCACTTCTTTTCTTGCGAAATATAAAAATGTAAAGTAAACTGAATTAAAATAAAATCCTAATTGTTGTATTGCCGTATTTCTATCACCTATCGAAATTTAAAAGGTTAAAGTGTAGTGGTCTTAAAAAGAATTATACCTCAGGATAGCTCAGTCAATGTATAAATATTATAGGCCTACTCATTAAAATTAATAGAATTTATATATTTCAACTATTGTTACATACCTGTTTGCTACAAATCTTGCAGAATATTATTTTTCCATCATAAGTGAATTCTGAATATTCTGTTAGCCATTGCCGGATCAATGTAGATTTTGCACTTATATTTTTCGGCATTATCGCGTTAAACTTCACAGGAAAACGTCCTACCGCTCAAAACTTCTCAACACAAATAAGGTGAGGGAAAGAGCAACTGTTAACGAGCATTCAAATGAACCGTTGTTATTGAGATTCAATTGGACAAAAATACAAAGTTCCACTTATTGTTGCATTTCCTGGTAGTGTTAACACTAGGAGGGCCATTCTTTTAAATATTTTGTAACGGTTTACCCTACTAATTTGCAGTTTTACGACTTTTCATAAATATTTCAAAAACACTCTTTCTCCAAAAATTGTGATTTTATGACACTCTGAAGGGCAGTACAGCTAATCGGTTTCAGACAGAAAACAGTCATTTTTATAGTATTGTATATCTCTGAATCGGTAGCAGCACATGTTGTGATTGTTGCCTGCTTCAAAACTAAGGTTGGTTCTTTGTCGGCATTTATGCCTCCAAACATGTTAAATTCGGTGAAATCTATTGCGAGTGTCGTGAGATTCAAAACATTTTGTTTCCTTTATCAATGGTTTCATGGCCGGTGTGAAGCAAACTTTCCACTTTTTAAATGCCTTAAATTTCGCAGTGAATGCATGTATAAATTATAAAAAGTAAGAGTAAAATGCGAAACTTTACAGTGAGTTAGGCATTTTTAGGCGAATATTAACAAATTAGGCTCTAATAACCGTTTTAGGGCATTTTAGGGCACTATAAAACTCTTTGAATACCTTTCAATTTCCATGAAACACAAATATTAATAATTATTTTTACTTTTCTCCTAAAGAAACAAAATAGGCATTTGCCCTAGAATCCGATGTCTGTTTATTACATAACATTTCAGATTTCGCTGTGAATTTAGACACGAAACACAAATTGACAATATTCTTTCGGTGTTATTATTATTATTATTATTATTATTATTGATATAGTCTAAGTATGAAAATATATTAGTTTGAAGAAGTTGACCGTACAATGATTCTATAACGGATTTATGCACACAGTAACTCAAAATTAACCATTCATTAATTCGTGATTGATTGAATTAAAGTACAATTTGTTGTATAGAAATAAATACACGATTGTTTCATACCCACGTGGGGAAGTCAATGTAAAACGTGACAACTGCGCGCCTAGAAATTTCCGCACGCGTCCCTTAATGACCGGGGTGGACCGTGCGGCTAAGTTCTTCTAGCAACAAAAGAGACCGACTGGGGATCCTTTGAAAAATCCTACTTTACAAAGCTATATTCCTCGATAAATTCAGCGTGACAAATATGCGAAGCCTGGTGATAAAATATAGACACATTTTCCATTATCTTTAATATTCTACAAAAAGTTAACAGGATTGAAGTGTATTGTAACTACAATTTTCTATGAACATACCTTTTCGTACAAGGGCACATACAGTTTTTGGTACTTGCATTCCAATAGGTGAACTTCTTCATAGAATTTAGCTTCAATGTTTGTTGCCTCCAGCTGAATTTTTTTAAGAGCTTTAATTCTACGTTTCACAGAGGCGGGCAAATGCTGTAAGAGAGAAAATTAAACAGGTGAAATAAGAATACAAGTCCATTTTTTATCACCGAAATAAACTGGCAATGATTACATATATCGGATTCTATTTACTTGTAGTAGAGAGACTTTTCAGTACCAGACATCATTCAACATTACAGACATTACACGACTGATATCTAGTAACAAACTTGAGATGGACCCATGGTAACATTTCTGTAATTATGCTAAAAAAAATTGAGAAACATGGCACAATAAAAATTACATAATTGCCAAGAAATAATGTTCCCAGCTACAACATATATCACAATCCCAACCTTTCATTTTTGTAGAATCAAATATACATTCATTGTATAAAGGTTTATGGATACAACACAGGAATCATCTAAAGATCATGCACAGAGACAACTTTTACTTAACCCCAATCTCATACCCCAATCTCAGACAATCCACAGAATTCTGCTGTAGCAGCTTTTCGTCTCCTAACTGGACATAACACCTGCATAAGATTGGCATTACTTCATCACCAAATTGTGTTCTGTGTGGAAGAGAGGAAGCCATGAACTGAAACCTCTGGAGTCCACGGCAATTCGGAAGGCGGGTTGTCTGCTAGCGTTTGCGTCGAGAGAGACAGATAGAGAGAAAGCGCAAGGCAGCGTACAACATTGCCACATCGTACTTCACGCACATGCAATACAAATAGTGCAGGAGAGAATTTAAATTATCAAAAGACAATAATGACCTTAGCCATTGATTACTGTAAGCATGACACCAAACAAACCCTCTTTCCTTCACTAACAATATTCTTTGCACGGTTCCCAATCCCACACCACATGCATCTGCAGTCGTTTCTTGCACGTTAGCAACGTTGCTGCCAGCATCAAGATGGCCGGCAGCGTTCTGCTCGTTAACGTTTTTATAATAATTATACACCTTAAACACTATTTTCCGCGCCTGCTTGTGTAATACTTATGTTTTTACAGTCTCTTCTTCCATTTATTTACATTACATACACATAGTAAATGTTAGTTTTACTTATTCAATGTATTGAAACACTCACACGTGAACAAACGAACTCAGGAAGTGCTTGTTATAGACTGATTCTGATTGGTTCTACTGTACAAGCTTGTGACGTCACATACCAGAAATGCTACAGCGCATATAGAAGCTAACCGCCTTCCGAAATGACGTCTAGTCTAGTTAACTGCAAGTCTCTCCCGACCACTCCTAACTTCTATGAAAAAATATTGGACTGCAAGACAGCTGATGGCTTCATTGGTAAGATAGCCTAGCATTGGATAACAACATATTAATACACTGACAGTATTTTAGTAGTCTTCGTCTAATTTTCACACTGAAGCTAATAGTTTGAGCTCTAGTGAGTCCAAGTGAACTTTATGGTCAATAAGGACAGTGATTGGAGGTGTGCTTAAAGTACTGCCATCATTTGACAATTTGTCCATAATTCATAACCACTGGTGAGAAAACTGAAATATCACTGTATCACCTTCTGAAACCAACTCCACAGAATTCGTATGAACAAGTCATGGAAGTAACCATGATAATCCCTAAAATCGATAATCCCTAAAATCGACAGTGAAAATGAGTCACCAGGTATAGTACTATGGAATGATTAGTCATTCTGAGTGAACCATTTGTGTATATATAAGTTACTTGGAGGGATACTGAAGTATAGTTGTACCTGGATAGACATATTAAAAGTTTACTAAGAAAATCATGATTATTCTTCTCTCATCAACATAACAAATTTTCAAGAATCTTTCATCCCTTCAAACTTGATGTAAACAACTTTCCAGTTTATGGAACATTTCGGTAATAATTATGAAACTAAACATTTTTGGGAAATTGTATAGTGTCCTATTCGACATTTTTTATGTAAAATAATAAAGACAATCGTTAGAAACTAGTTTTGAGTGGAAAGTTCATGGTATTTCATATGTAAGATTTCTTCCAGACTGAACATTAAAAATTTATAAAATAGTAAAGAAATAGCACACACATATGACATGTTAACTTCATGTCTGTGACTCAGTGCTGGCTTTTCATCCAGGTGACCTGGTTTCAATCCCTGGTCAAGTCAAGATCCCACTTCAAAGCAGATGTAACAGGGTTTTTCTTAGGTTACATCTGTTTTACTGTATGCATACCATCAACACACTCACTCTCCACCTCCCTCCCAGTTTACCTATCTGCAATAGTTAAAAATAGACTGGAATGAAATCTTGGGAGTAGTATGGGTTTTTGATGTTGACATCGGAAGGAGTTGTTGCTCCTTATCTGGACATGGCACCTGGTTCTGTCAGGGCCAGTAGCAAAGCGTGACACAATTTTTGGGTAAGCATGGGTTAGGAAATAGTGATCTAGTCTGTGCTTTACATCGCTAGAAGATAAACGAAACGCGGAAACGCTCCTGTTTTTAATTAACTAAATTCTAAATTGATCTTGTCCCTTTTTCAACAATGTTTGGGAAAGCTCAGCTTACCCTGCCTACCCTGACACTTCGCCACTGGTCAAGGCTGAGGTAATGTGGCCCACCTGTCAGCAACAGATTCACGAATGCCATTCAAGTCACTGGTCAGATTGAACAATAATCGCAAATAGGACGCACAATGAGTTAATGTAAGCTTAGATACATGGACCCATTCTGAGTTCAACTCTTGTAAAAACAGATATGTTAAAACATTTCCTTCATTCCAATAATATGGCTAGATATGTGTAGCAGTGGCAAAAAAACCGGAGGTGATTTCAGAGCTTTGTTCACTCCAGAGCACGATAGACTGGTAACTAAGACTTTCGTGGTTCGAATCCTGCCTGGGAAAGAAATTTTTTTTGTTCCTTATTCAAATTTATTTCCAATACTTTTCGATTGCAGCGATATTTTACTATTTAATTAACTTATTATTCCCAGAATATGAATTTTACCAGCAATCGAAAACTATTGGGAATAAATTTGAATAAGGAAAAAAAAAAAAAAAAGGTTTCCTTCCCAGACAGGATTCGAACCACGAAAGTCTTAATTACCAGTCTATCATGCTCTGGAGTGAATAAGGCTTTGAAATCAGCTACAAGGGTTGGTCCGGTTTTTTTGCCACTACTGTACATGCATATGCATGGACATATTATATAGAAATTGATCCTTTAATTTATATCACATTGCTTTCTGACTATTCCTAAAGGAATAGGAATTCCTAGACGTACTGGAACCTTTTCTTCAAAACTATAACTTTGTATAGACATCATTAAAATATGTTGCCTGTTGCAACTCCCTTTTGTCAGAAAGTAGCACTCCTGAAGCTGATGCACAGTATTTAACATTCTCTCTCTCTTCTTCACTCTGACAATTCCCATCAACGCCATTTCCCTCAACTAAAGAATGGTTTTACTATCAGTCTTTCGTTCTGTGACATTTTAGTCATAAACGATAGGAAAAACATTTTACCCTTCCTAAGGCTGTTGAATGAATACTGCAATGTAAGTGGTGCACTTCCTGATGAAAACCACGTCAGAATATTACACTTGTAGATTTTATGCACAGTATTTACCAGTATAATTAACTTATTTTACACTTGCAGACATGCTATGGAATTACGAATTATCTCCCCTATTCACTTTTTAAAAACATTCCTTTATTTCGAAGTCTTCAGAAACACACCAAAATTGAAAAATAGAAAAAGCAGCTCCTTTGTTCTGTTTTGGGGACTGAAGTTCTACTACAGACATTAGCACTCTACTTTACAAACAATCATACGCAGATGCCAGGATGGAATTTTCAAGGGCATTATCTGGTTATGTTTACGTGATTGAGTTCGATGACCAGTATTAATTATTATTTTTTTATTTTATTTTTTTTTACTTAGTCTCTCTCTAACTCCAAGATCATACTGTGACTGTCTGTCGGAAATGATGGCACATTCAATTTCTATTTTGTGTATTGCTATCTAATGGTCATTCTGAGACATGTCCACAGTTGTTTAGTCAACTGTCCGAAAACAGGTCTGGACCCTACAAGTGCCACCAACAAGGCATCACTCATGAGACAAGTGGGCCAGAAGATAATGGGGTAGGGTTGCCAGTTCCTTTCCCTCTCCATTGCACACATTGCTGACTAGTTGCATATTACACTAATCAGACTTCAGAAAGTCCACAGTAAGATTCTGCAAAACAGTATCTATATTTTCATTGCGAAAGTGAGAACAAATCTGGCATACTTTTAAACTCATTTTCTAGTTGTTATATGATCGAGGAAATCATTAAAAACCCCTGACCACATGGTTTGAACCTGGGACCTCCCAAACGTGAGTACAATGTCTTGCCAACGAGCCACCTTGCTCTTCCCCCTCCCCTCTTACCTCTCCCCTGCCTTCGTGCAGGAACAAGAGTTCTTTCAAATGCCATAAACCAACGAGTATATACTTACTTACTTACTGGCTTTTAAGGAACCCGGAGGTACATTGCCGCCTTCACATAAGCCTGCCATTAGTCCCTATCCTGAGCAAGATTAATCCAGTCTCTACCATCATATCCCACTTCCCTCAAATCCATTTTAATATTATCTTCCCATTTAAGTCTCGGCCTCCCTAAAGGTCTTTTTCCCTCTGGCCTCCCAACTAACACTCTATATGCATTTCTGGATCCGCCCATACATGCTACATGCCCTGTCCATCTCAAACGTCTGGATTTAATGTTCCTAATTATGTCAGGTGAAGAATACAATGCGTACAATTCTGTGTTGTGTAACTTTCTCTATTCTCCTTTAACTTCATTCCTCTTAGTCCCAAATATTTTCTTAAGCACCTTATTCTCAAACACATTTAACCTCTGTTTCTCTCTCAAAGTGAGAGTCCAAAGTTTCACAATCATAAAAAACACTGGTAATATAACTGTTTTACAAATTCTAACTTTCAGATTTTTTGACAGCAGACTGGAAGTATGTTAACCACTAGCCCAATGAAAAAGATTTCATAATACTATTACTAAAACAAATTTGCTGCTAGTTTACATTAAAACACAAGAACGTTTATAATGAATTACATACTCTGTCTCTAAGGCCCGTTACACAGTCATCCGTATGCTACGCGCTACGGACTACAGATCAGTAGCAAAATACCTTACATATATGGGAGCTTACACAGTTCTGCGTACTGTACGCATCCGTAGGATCCATACGGACGTCCCGCTATGCGCTACAGACTACGGAGAAGAGTTGAATACCTTGGACAAATGTGGGCTTACACAGTCATGCGTACTACGCATAGCGTAGCGGCATAATAAGGAGTAAAATTCATGTTTGAAAGCATTATGATTTTGGATACGCAGCTGTTATCAGTCAATTAGATAGAAGACAATGTTTCTGGGATTCTTTTGTGAATAATACAAAAATAGAGGCATCAGGTAGAAGTTGTGGCGTGATATGTGTGACATTATATTGAAACATTTTGCAGAAATGGACAATAACACACAATGAAATGCAGGTGAGTGATGAAGATGAGAGAAGACATAGCAGAAGTTCCAGAAAAAAAAATCTTCCGTTGAGGATAATTTAGTTATGCTAAACAAAACCAAAGAGATGAAAGAGGATGAGGCTCGTTCTTTCCTAATTTCAATATTACCCGCTGTTAGGACATTTTTCAGAAGTAGAAACTACATTATTGTATGGAAGTGCTAAACACAGTCTTGCGAATACAAAACATGAACCATCCCCCTTTTATTCCGTCCTTCCCATTCACATCACTTAGGCCTACTTAGTCTGTTCATTTGCCATTTTTCGGGGGCTAATATTCAGAAAAATCGTACATCAAAATACACAAATATCAGTTCACATTGTCACATTGGAAACATTTCCCAAACAGAACAATAGTCTTCCTTGATGTCAATTCTCCAATCTACATCAACCTCCAACAATACTCTTTCACTCACAGGGATTTACCAAAGCATTATGGGCAACATACTATGGTATATAGTATATATAAAACCTCTTATCTATAAAATAAGTAAAGGAATATTTAATTAGGTGTACCTAGTCAATATAAATATTTCCTCAGTGTATTTAAAATAGATTTAATCTAAATAAGTGATTCTCAACAGGAACGGGGGGGGGGGGGCTGCAGCCGTGAGGGTTACCGACCAACTGGTAGTGGGGTGCAATGAAAAAATAATGGTGGTAATAATAATAATATTAATAATAATAATAATAACAACAACATAATTTTAAAAGTTTTTCTTTGAAAATTTTATTATCTGACAATTTTACATTAAATTAAAACAAGCTAATTAAGTTTTTTCTTTTTGAATTGATACCAAATTTCATATTACTACTTTGTATGTTCTACATTCTACTCTACACGTCAGGCCAGGGAGCCGCACTGAAGTAATGTGAGGAAACAAGGAGCCTCAAAATCAAAAAGGTTGAGTAACACTACAGTAGTCCACCGCTGTGGAGTAATGGTCAGCACATCTGGCTATGAAACGAGCGGGCCCGGGTTCAAATCCTGGTTGGAACAAGTTATCTGTTTGGGGTTTTTCCGGGATTTTCCCTCAACTAATTGAAGCAGAATTGCTAGGTAACTTTCAGTATTGGACCTCGGGCTCATTTCGCCATTATTAATTCACATATCATCATCATCCATACACGGTGCAGCGTGCTGTACTTGTACAAGAGCGCGGCAGTTCGGCTACCCTATCATTCACAAGAATAGGGTGATAAGCACAATAAGCCTCAGGCTGCAGTGTAAGCCTTCGGGTCCCTCCCCCGTACAAGAGAAAGAAAAAACACTACAGTACATTCTACACAATCTACACCTTAGACTTAGAGGCCCGCACTAAAATAAAGTGAGGAAATGAGGAAGGTTGAGAAACTCTGATCTATATAGATAACAAAAAATAATTGATGGTTTTGTAATTTGTTATAATGAACAAGAAATAATAAAATGTCGATTATAAATAATTTATTCATCTGAGTAATTTTTATCATCTTATGTTAACAGCAAACCACTCGGTAGAACATAATTATGTAGATCCAGTTCAAGCTGCATTTATTGTAATTTTTCCAATTGTTCATCAAACGATTGAATAAACTTGCGAAATTAGTTAAAGGAACTTTCTTTCGATCTCGCGCAAGTCACTATGTAGATTTATAAAAGATTCCTTCAGAATATTTAGAATTAGTAGCGGGTGAACACAATATTGTCTATTATGCACTGTTTTTAATACAAATAATGTGCAGCGAAAAGCTTTCTTTGAAGCTCGCTCATCTTGAAACAAACAAGCCGACTGATATAATTAATCTGCTGCTACGGATTTGCTACGCGTGACTGTGAAAGCAAACTGCCTACGGATCCGTAGTGCGTACTGCGTAGCATACGGATGACTGTGTAACGGGCCTAACTATAACGATATTTGAAACTTATGGCACACTGTTAGCCAACAGCTGGAACATTGGCTTTCCATGCTGGTAATCCAAGTACAAATCCTGATGGGTGCAAGTGAAATTTGTGATGGATAAAGATGGTGCGTGGTGGTAAGTTTTGCAGGGTAATCCCATTTCCCCTACCAGCAATCTACCATACTTCATTAATCATCATACTGGTGGGCTGTAAATCACCTCCCATTGTACACCAAGGGTAATGCTATGCAACAAAGAATCTACAATTGTGATGTGTTCATCCTAGAGGGGATCCTTGGATGAAGTCAAGTACCCGCCATAAAGAAAAAATTGGAACTTATAACCTGTAATTGCACAAATCAAAGGAAGATTTACAAGGAATGGAGGGGTGAGGAATCACTTAAGAATTGTACAATTTCAATTCTAAATGTTAATTTGAACACACATCTCTGACTTGTAAAATATGATACATGTTTTATTGGACAAAGCAACAAGGCACTTTCCTGACAATGGGCATAGACACAAATTGGTGTGTATTTTGTGATTTTCATGTAGGATATGTCAATCCAATCCAATCAACCGGCCAATTAAAATATTTTCATATGTAATTCTTTATCACATTCTTTCTCTTTCTTCTGAAGAGTTAAGCTTCAGCAATTATTATTCAACAATGAATTCAATTTAGAATTATCTTTTTATGCATCAAATACACAGTAACACAGTTTATTGGCTGCAGCCTCCATTACACTACTACTGCTGTTGTATGTGCCATAAAATATGCACAAATTTCTGTCTAGACTCACTGTCGAGAAAGAATGTGATATGAAGTAGGAAATGACACATTCAATTATGTTCAAATGCAGTTAAAACTTACAACTGCATTGAATTTTAGGCAAACTTTCCTTTCTTTTTACCATTTTTGCCACTATAATTTTATATCAAATATATTATGTAAAATGAACGATAAATATACAGCATATTAAAGTATCCAGTAGAATGACAGATTTTCATGCAAAGTTATTGGTAATTTCTCGTCATCGTGCATGTTAAACCCTTTTAATTTAACAGTTTTACGTCCTCACTGTTACCATGCATATAAGAATAATGGCGATAACATAGGTAAGTATATCATGCACTATATATATATATATATATATATATATATGTGTGTGTGTGTGTGTGTGTGTGTGTGGGCAGTTATGCGTAATCTCAGACTTCATGGGCATTTAAGTATTATAGCTATTGTGAAAAAGAAGAAAAGAATGTAATAGAATAAGTATATATAAATTTCAATGGAAAAATTTTAGAACACGGACTGCACCTACCAAATTATGTCTTAGAATACTAAAAAGAGCAGATTTGTCTGCGTTTGTCGAATGTGCATCATTATATTTACGAAAAGGCACTCTTCAGTGCCAATAATTTATTTTGTGCGCACAAGGTTGGAATTTTGAAGTAAGAGGGAAAGGGTGCAGTCCGTGTTCTGGAGTTTATCCATTTCAATCATAAGACACATCTATTTGCAATGTTCAGGTTGAAGATGCCTGAATAGGCGAAAACGTTCGTAACTTACTTTGTATAAAACTCAATGACTACATGTTATGAAATATATGTCATTGTTTTAATAATTGATTTGTCATAAGACTGAATGAAACAAATATATATTGTATTATCTGTATTAACATTGACAATCTGAATATTTACAACATGCTTTCTAAGATAACCTAACTAATCTAACCTGACTTCCGGAAAGTGAGGGGTAGTTTAAAGTATAGTTGAATGGAAATCACACAGGAAGTAGAGAAATAGGGGATACAAACAGTATCGCTAAAATAAATAATTACAGATTAATATTATAATTATATACTGTTAATGAGCTAAACTAGCGCTGAGATAGTTCCCTTCGTACTTCGCTTATACACCTTGCATATACGAATCTGTGAAAGGTTAGGTTTGGTTAGTTCAGGCTTTTGTTATGCCTTGCATAATATGCAATCAACCGCATCTCCCATAAAAAAAAATTCAACCATTTTCACTTCCAAAATCAATGGAACTACCTTAGCGCTAATTTCGCCAAAATCGCTTATAAATTAAACGATTTTCGGCTACTTTCGAAATCGCCGAAACTATCTCAGCGCTAATTTCACCGTAGCTGATTTCGCAGCAATCATAAGCGCCCTTAAAGTATAAGATTAACGCTATGTAGTAGCCTACCTTCAACAAGCTGCAGTGAATTATGTTCATACCCAGTTTCCTCAGCACCGTAAATAGATGCAATTCTTTAGATACCAAGTCCAACTTAAAGATAATTTAATTTTTAAAAATTGAACAAATTATCTTATCGAAAAAAAAAAAATAAATCGAACTTGGTAAAAATATGGAGGAAAGAAAAAAAAAACAAGTGTCCACAAGATCGGCTATAGACCTAGAATGAAATGTAATGTAGGCCTATGACTGAAAAAGGTTATCACTGAACCTATTTCAATTATGGTAAGAAAAAAATACCGGTAATAACGCTTTTGGCTGAAAGACTAAATTAATTATGTGAGACACATTTACTTTAAAAGAATACAAGCAATATGAGGCCCTGCAATGAGTGGAGAATTTACACTTCTAGCCGGCATAGAAAGTTTTATATTGCAAAGTTTACACCTATGATAACGCTTCAATAACAAGTTACATACAGGCAGTCACACTTCCAAAATCTGGCCAATTTCTATAGCAAACCACTGAAATAGGTCTAACACTGCATTACCTCAAGCATTTCTGCATGCAACCGCCCTTGAAGAGCAGCCAGTACATCTGGACGACGTAGAACTTGGTTTGTGAAACCATCCACTCCTGTCTGTTCCTCCTCTTCTTCCATTTCCTCTACTTCATCTGCTGCATCCCCAACTCGTTCTGGATCTGCCATGCTTTCTTACCGGACTGGAACATAAATAGATTCTCCTTATGTCACATAGCCGACAAAATGGCATGTGCTTTTAGAAATACAGGAAGGCAGATCTTTGTAATTATACACTTATGACATAAAACATGTTCACAACAATTCGTTTTTATCATCGAAATGCCTTCCAATGCTCCACTATACACACAAAATAAAAATAGACTTCGAAAGGCTTTACTACGTCTTTATTTCAAGGGTCACGGTCAATTCCAAATTCAAACATTCCTTAACGCATTATTGATTTGTTAAATTACAACATTTATTTATGTTAAATGCATATATTAACGAATATTACACTTGCTTCGGAGGTACAATGTGATAGGAATCTAACACTGCACTATCACGTCAAAATGAAATAACAATATGAATGTCGGCCGTCTTCGCTTGCACATGGAAACCATTCCTATTTTATCTCGATCTGCTACTGAAATTACTCTACAGTATAAGAAAAGAACACAATACTCTATTACAGTTATACCTCACGTTCAAGAATAGCACAATTAATGGACTACAGACGAAAGTTTCTAACCAAAATCTAAATTTACGCTCCTTCTTTGTCTACCCTACCTTTTTACCGCTCACACTCTTTCGGAAAAGATGGGTGAAGGTGAATATACAGGAGTCAGTGTATCCAACTTTACAAGTAGAATAGTACTTCGGAAACAAATATCAAACATCAAGGAACTATTTCTCTAATATTACAAACTTTGATTTGTCAAAATAAAATAAATGTTCATTAAATGAATTGTTTTGATGAAATCCATGGTTACAATATCGTTGAATTAATAATATAATTTACTATTCTCTAATGACGTCACTCGCTGCCCAGCAACAGTTTACAAAAGAGGACCAACCACCATTCATATTGCAGCTGTCTCATTACCACCAACTTTTGATGTTTTACCATAATTCATATTACTAAAAATTCCGATAGATAGAAATGGTAACAAAAATGAATCTATAGCAATGCTTCTTGTATTCGGTTAATAGATTTTTGATCATGATTCTATTTATTTTATGTACCAAGGAATGGGAAAATTACGGGAAATCGTGGGAAATTGAGATTACAGACGCGTATCTATCAGAGCATCGATGCGGTACAATACAGTATGAATGATAAAAGTGGGTAATCCATCTAATTTCCAATAAGTAAATATAAATTCTATGTCTGCAACAGATGAGATCGAATTTAGTACGTAATGAAAATTAAGGCTAAAATAAAACTGTTGCTACCAGTTTCCCTCCACTCATTCGACACCTTATAAAATAACATAGAAATAGCAGATTTTCCGAAATACTATCACAGTCTACTATATAGTCACGAAGTTCAATACATAGTAAATATGCAAACATTAGCTAGTTACTCACCACTAGGATCCTAACATCGCCTCATTACAGGCAATGCAAAATAGTACCTGCACAGTCTATTGTTTCTAGCACCCTCAAAACTCAAGCTTCGTGACTATATAGTAGACTGTGAATATTATGTCGTTGCATTAGGAAAATAAAAGTACTGTATGAAACTGTTTGAGAATATAACACAAAATTATAGGCCTACACGAGGCGAAAAGTTTAACACAAGTTTCCTAGATAAGTTAATTATTTGTCTATGGTTATGACGTCTCTCATCTAATCACGTGGTGCTCGAGGTTTACATTAAAAAGTTCCTTCCCATTTATTTTGAAAGCATTTGCAGGTTGCACAATGTTTTCATATCTCCCTGCGCCTATTTTGTTATCAATTTATTTCATTCTCTCGGTGTTGCTACTTTCCCAGTCTCCCTTTGTTAATCCTTTTCTCCCTTCAGTTCGATAATCGCTTGTTTTCAGGTAATTTTAGACTTGTCTCATTTCCTTCTTTCTGGTGGATACGATAGTAACTTCTTTTGGTATCCTGTCCTCTTCCATTCCCTGAACATACCCAAGCCACAATGCATCTTATCATCAATAGGTACCTAATCTCATTGTTGTTGTTTAGTCAACTGCCCAAAGACAGGTCTGAATCTCTCAACTGATACCAACATGGCACCACTTATGAGGAAACTAGGCCAGGAGATAATGGAGTAGGATAGCCAGTTCCTTCCCCCTCCATTGCAAACATCACCGATTAGCTACATATTACACTTATCAGACTTCAGAAGCATACAAACAATTGTTTTTCCTCTGATACATACTGTACGTCAAGTGAGATGTACCAATACTGCCTGATAATAGAGATACTGGTCGCATTAACATTTGTTTGGTGGTTTATCGTTAATCTTTGACCCTTCTAAAAAAACTCACCAAAAATTCATTTAATTTAATTATGCTTGTGAAAATAAAATTATGAAATACATACAGAATTGTGCAAATTAACATGCACAAATCTAGATTTCATATAGAAAAACTTTATTAAAGAAAAATCAATTGAGCTTCCAATCACCCCTCGTCATTTTTATACTGACATCAAACTTAGGCCTAATGCATTATAATCAGAGGCATATAAAAAATTCTGGAATTCCTCTCTCCCACTAACAGCCATATCTTTTAAGTTACCTCTTCTTTATATCACACATATTAATACATATAACACGCATGCACACATGGACACACACACATATGCATACATGTGTAATTAAGTTAGGAATTTTGAGGCAAAATTGATAATATAATATGAGATGCCGATTCTGTATCTTCTTGCAGCTCAGTTCTCAGCAAGACTGCGAGATACCATCAATTTTTCAAAATGCCACTTCTATTCATATGATGTAATGAAGAAAGTAGAATATTGTCGCTGCACAACTAAAATCCACTATGTGCTTTTAAACAGATCTTTTGGGAGAAAGACAAACTTATCACGTTTAGTCTTGCTGCAATGAAAACTTGTCTTCTACCTCCATCCCTATTGTACGTATGTAGGGTGACCCATCTGTATTTTGTATTCCAGTTTTCAGTGGTGTTCATGTTACAGTAGTAGCTACATAATTAGAACTGATTTACGATGTATGTCAACATTTCTGAAGTGCAGCGGCACACCACTGCTCGGAGGAATGGCTATCTGTGTCTGTTGTATGCAACTTACTAGCCAAACAGTGGAAGGGATATGAAATCCTGGCTGTAAACAAACTTCAAAACGAGACGACATTAATGGAATAGATTGTACAAATATACATTAAGCGAAATAGACTTAATACTAAAAAAGAATAATAATAGCAGAATAAGTTCAAGAAAGTTCACAGGTTAGACTAAAATATTAGAAAGTGCTACAAAATTATTTTAATCAACAGACATAATACGGTTCGTTCTCTCATCGCAGCTTCAATCCGTCAGAATGCTTCCTATGAGGTTTATGAGGAGGTTGGTTGCGTCTCTTCTGATGGCTCTACTAGACGGGTTGATATCATCATAATTGATCAGCAGATTGATAAGGGTGTCATTCTTGATCCCACAATCCGTTTTGAGATGCATGAGCAACAGCCACAAGAGGTGTGTCGTGAAAAACAAGTCATATATGAGCCTTGTTGTCAGCATCTTGGAGCACAATACCACATTACACATTGGACAGTTTTTGGGCTCATGTTCGGTGCCCGTGGCACGATCCCACGTGAAACTTTAAATCACCTTAAACAATATAAAATTTCTGATGCAACGATTGATGCCATAGGATCTCACGTGTTAAAATCATCCT
The DNA here is from genome assembly GCF_040183065.1 of Periplaneta americana. NCBI lineage: Eukaryota > Metazoa > Arthropoda > Insecta > Blattodea > Blattidae > Periplaneta > Periplaneta americana. The sequence continues at coordinate 52,534,717 of NC_091120.1, forward strand.
TAGCTATAATTAGTAATCATTTGTACCCAACAACATTTTTAATGTAAATGATTTCCTACGTTTTCTTATGTTAATGTTTTTTTTCTTTTTCTTTCCAAGTGTCACAAAATTGTTTTGTTTACTTATTATTCTTTATGAATTGATTAGTAGGCCGATCTATCGAACCCTTATTTAGGGCGGCTTTTGTTTCTACAAATTATCATTGAATTGTACTGACAAAGGAAGTGCATACTCTTATCTCACATGTCATATGATTGAGTAAGCATTAATATAGAATGGCAATTCAACTACTGTTTCCATGTACAGGATTTGCCGTTTTTAAGGTAATTCTGCAAACAAGTTTTCACACCCTTATAGTTACCAGTAGAATAGGACAGTAGCGACTCTTGCCATTTTGTTTTGAGTGTGCAGTCGTAATTTTTATAGATTATTAAACATTTAAATAAGCATACCTAAAAATTACTATATTATTGGGTATTAAATATTTCACAAAGCAAAAAACTGATAGTGTAGATGCCTGTATGAAAAGTTTATCAATCCTTCCTTCTTTTTGGCCTTTGTTTAAGATCGGGATGTCTCTCAAGAACTTCTTTTCAATAGACAGCATGGCCAACACACCAAGGCAACCCTCAGACATCGTACAAAATAATCTGTCATTTCGCTTCCACAAATCCAAGAGTTTTCTTCATAAAAACCCACATTAAATTTTCGACTCACTTCCTTTCCATTCAAATTACTACTCTGTACTTTTTTTATTGATTGCGTAGGTCTTCCATTATTGTAATAATCAACTATCCTTCTATAGTTAACACAGAGAAGTTTGCATTTTTCAGTTTCACAACAGTATTCATTTTAGAAACTTATAAAGCACTTCACCACTACCACACAATTATTCATTCTTTCCTCGCTCTTCTGCAGAAGAAAAAAAAACTACTGTACTAAATCTGCATATTCCAGTGTGGTGTGAGGATAACAAAATTAATAAAATTGACATCCCCTCTCAAAACAGCGGACAGGATTGACAACTTTAATTTTATTTAAAAAATAACATGCAAAGATGTTATAAATAAAATCACACAATATACTGTATAATGTCTCAAATTTAAATCAATTAAGTGAACATAATTTGTATAAATATTAAATATTTTATTTCTGGATTGTGTTTTTAAGCAATGGCATGAGTTTTGTTCTGAACTGTTTCTTAGTCAATAGATGGAAGCACTCTGTTTATGTGAGAACATTGATTAGGAAGCTCGCTGGACGTTGACAAGCAAATATGAAATATGTGCGCACAGTAGCAGCTCAGAAATGATGCTTCTGTAAGACTATTTTGTGTACACACGCCTATACTCGTATGCAGATACTCACCATGCAAAGGTGTATACTGGGAATAGAAACCAAAGTAGACAGTTGATGTAGAGTGTGCAGAAACTTAAGTGACCACGTGAAACAACACAGGTTTAAAGAAAGAAAATGTTGACAAATTAAGCAGTAAGAAACAAATACAAAACAAAGTGAAAACAATTTATTACAGAGTGTGCACATGCGCCAGTCTGTATATCCAGCCGCCACCACTGATAGACACCTCATTTTTTTCCATTTGTCTATCTACTGTAGAAATCTGTGAGCGCACTGAGAGAAGGTTTCAACATGAGCTCATTAACAGTTCCTTTGAGAGTGATATTACGTAGTTTTTTTTTGAGATTTTTAACTTTAAGAAATTTACAACCATCAAAAAATACAATGAAAAGCATAATTTAAAGTGTAAAAAGCGTCTTACCTTGCCTCTTAATATAATAGAGACTATGAAGTACACTTCATGTTGTTTTTCGATTAGGATGCAGCTATCAAAATGTCGAGGTATTTTGCAGAAACTTCAACATTTATTAAACCAGCATGTCTCAGATATTGTCTGGCTTTAACTGGCGAAGATTTAAACCAACAAATCCTTTCTGAAGAACAGAGAATTGCATAAAACTGTAAGAAAAAAGTTGCACTTATCAGCATATTATCTTTCTTACAGATAGCCAGGCAGCACATAAATTCCAAAAAATTTAATTAACTACATGCTTGTTTCAACACAAGCTCTCGAAAGCTCAGAGCTGCACTGGATGTTTGGACAACAGTAAATAAAAGACAATGAAGTTGATATATACAGGGTGTTTCAAAAATACCAATGATTTTAAATGGCCCCACAAGTAGAAATCGAGAGGGTTCAGATCAGGTGAGCGTGGAGGCCAAGCAATTGGGCCACCTCTACCTATCCATCGATCAGGAAACCTTTGATCCAAGTATCGGCGAGCCGTACGACTGAAGTGTGCAGGAGCGCCATCATGCAAGAAGTGAATGTGTTGACGATTGATCAGTGGAGTGTCTTCTAAAACATGAGGAGGTATGGTGTTTTCCAGGAAGTTTGTGTACGCCTGCCCCGTAAGTCTGTTTACAAGTACATGGGGTCCAACTAATCGATCACCAATGATACCGGCCCACATGTTGAGGGAGAAGCGCACTGGGTGATGAGATGGAACAGTTGAACATGGGTTTTCATATGCCCATACATGCTGATTGTGGAAATTTGTTATGTCATCTCGTGTGAACTGTGCTTCATCTGTAAATAATACTAAGGCAGGAAAGTTCGGATTTACACCACACTGCTGCAAGAACCACTGACAGAACCTAACTCGTGCAGGGTAATCTGCTGGTGACAGGGCCTGTACACGTTGCAAATGATAAGGATACAATTGATACTCTTTCAACAGTCTCCAGACAGTCGTATGAGGAACATTGACTTGCAACGCTACCCTTCGTGTGCTGATAGAAGGAATCATGTTCACAGCCTCCAGAATCTCCTCCTGTACTTCTGGAGTTGTAGATCTTGGTCGTCCCCTTCCCAAACCAGGAGAGTTAAATTTTCCATACTCGCACAGACGGTAATGGAGATGTACAAATGTCTTCCGATCTGGACATTGTCGCTGTGGGTACCTCTCCTGGTACAAACGAAGAGCCAGCGCAGCATTGCCGTCCGCCTTACCGTACATGAAGTGTATCTCTGCCAGCTCTTGATTTGAAGACATGTCGCACAGTCTAACACCTACACAACACTGAATGTAACCTTTGCCTCGGAATGAACTGTCAGAGTGCCCTCTTAATGTCTCCTTTGACGGCAACGACCTGCGGAAAAAAAAAACGTTCCAGTGAATTTCAATGTTGTGAAGGCCATAACTCGGAAATAAAGCTTTTCCGGACACATGTTGTAATGAACTATTTTGATTGTCTACATGTGGGAAATACATACCTGAAATTATGCCCCGTATTTTTTAAACACCTTGTGTATATATATATATATATATATATGTAAGACCACAACCTATCCGACATAACTGCAGTTAGCAAATAGACCAAGAAGAAACAGCAAATAAGGTGGTGAAACTTTCTTGGGCTACAATTAGGCAAGTTTCTAGTTAAAGGAATTAATAATTTCTTCATTAAACTCGTGATCCTATTGAGAGAGAGAGAGAGAGAGAGAGAGAGAGAGCAAGTTTGAAAAGTTATCAGAATAATTACCGGACATGGGCCTATTCAGTAAACACCTAAAGAATACATAGCTTTTCCAAGATGACGAAAATGATTCTGAATGTGGACTACGTGAACAGTTGGTTGGGACAGATCGCAACTCTGTTTTAAAACTGAGGAAGGCTGAAGGCTGTAAATGAGCACATATCACCATTAAATTGTTGAGGGTTCTGGAAGTTGTATATTATTTACTCTTTTATTGGGTGAACAATATAGAGCAGAACAGGTTTCACAGCTGGCAGGCCGGCTATGCGCGCGAAAGTGAGGGACTCAAGGCCACGCAGGCTTCTGTTCTGCTCTGTATACTGTTCACCCAGTATTTGCCTACTGAACTTCGTAAGTTGTTATAACAGTACTCTCAGTTCCATGATTAAAGAAGCCTGCTCCCACACTGCTTCTACAAAGTTTACAAAGATTGACATGTCATTTAAAGGCGATATCTTGTTACAACTCACAGCTGTGGTCATTTTGTGGCTGTGAAAGCACTGCATTTGCCAGCACTCCACTATTATCTATAGCCGAAATAAATTCAACATTGTAAATTTCACTACTACATTGTACGGGCTATTCCATATGAAATCGATCAGTAAAAAACCTCGCATTTTTTTATACTCTAATTTTTTCCCTATTTATACAAGGTGTTGAGGAGAGTGCATTTTCAAAAATATACTATCGAAAGTCAAACGGTTTTCGTATTGTTGAGCGACAAATTAAGCGTATTTTATAAAAACAAGCCTCTTTCAGCGCTCAGAACTCTGGAACCATTTACTGCAGAACATTGAATGGGAGCTCATTTTGAAGCGACATTTCATAGGTTATGTTAAGAAGTACCGTAATCCTTATTTTTATTGTACACAGAGAGACAGATAATCTGATTTTACTTACTTTTAGGCTTTTTGCTAATTTGTAAAAATGTAAAAAAAATATTGAGAAAAAACCTTGCATTATTAAGAGGGATTCGGCATTGTTTGCCTAGTGGTATGGCAATAAGTTTCGAGGGTATTAAATAGATTATTTTCACACACCTGGACTTGAATGGCGCAGTACTGCACGCACTGGCCGAGAGCTGAAGATAAGCGAGCGTTGGGCGTCATTTTACTCCTGTGTTTATGAAAACTTGTGATAAAGCTAGCCCAGCTATGCCCTACTAGACGAAACATCACATGTTTGTCTCCTGGCTCCAGTCTCGACTACCTACAGTCAGCTGGTTAGTTCACGCACGTACTATTTATTTTCTTTATTTGATATTTTCAATACTTTCTTATCAACATACCATCAGTAAAAAAATACGTGTTTATTTGTACTTTCAATGCGGAATCTACTGTAACTATATATTTTTAAAATATTTTTTCGATGGCAAAGCCGTCTTAATGAGGAAAAATCTAAATTTCTCCATTTCCATAAAAAGTAAGAAAATCTGTTTATATGTCAATATAAACTTTAATTTCTCAGCATCAAAATAAACTATGATTTTGATCATTGGGTGAAAGGGTTTCGGAGCTACAACAGTTCAAAGTTGCTAATTTTATGAAAATACGATAAATTTAAATATTTTTAATTTAAATACTATGAAGTTCTGATGCCTCAAACTTTGCACAAAGCATTGTATCACAGTTCTCTACGTACAAAAAAAATTTCATTGTATTTAGAAATTGTAAGGTCAATTTTCTCTATATTTCGGTCGATTTGAGATAGAATAGCTCGTACAATACCACAACACACAGCTACTAAGACATGCAAAACAAGAGTAATTGAAACAATAACAAGACTCTTCTTTCAAAGATGGAAAATTCCCAGCACATTCTAAGGGGTTCTATGATGGTATTTTTGTTCATAGTTTCACTAATTGGCAGTGGCAAAGCTAAGGTGTAAATACTGGGTAGGCTGAAAAAAATCTACTTACCTTGTATCTATGTTTATCAGCTTTTATATCAACATTTTTTGTGACAAAGACCCCACAAGATGACAATGACACTCATTTTCATCCCCAAACAGAATACAGGTAAAACAATGTAATTTATTTGTCTCAGAGCACCTGATAGCCAAGGATATTTCTTATAACATGACAATTGAGAATTTCTATTTTGTCTCCATTCATTTGCTGAAGTCCGCGTCATGGCGTCGTGGTCTAAGGCATCCTGTCTAGGACTTGCGTTACGGAATGCGTGCTGGTTCGAGTCCTCATGCGGGAAGAAATTTTCTCATGAAATTTCGGTAAGTGTATGGGACCGGTGCCCACCCAGCATCGTGATGCACTTGGGGAGCTAAGATAGGTAGCGAAATCCGGTTGTGAATGCCAGCTATAACGGCTGGGGGGATCATCGTGCTAACCACACGATACCTCCATTCTGGTTGGATGATTGTCCACCTCTGCTTCGACATGTGGGCGTGAGGTCAGCAGCCGGCTGGTCGGTCTAGGCCCTTCACAGGCTGTAGCACCACGGATTATTATTATTAATATTATTATTATTATTATTATTATTATTATTATCATTTGCTCAATAACATCACAGGAAGGCGGAGGATCATGTCTCCAGTCAGGACTGGATGCTGTGGCTGAATCGATACGATGACACCATGCAGTAAATCATGCGCTTGAAGAGTGATTCTAATGGACTTTAACAATCATTCCAACATGAGGAGGTTGCACAATAAGCCTAAGGCTGCAGTGCTTGCCTGCGGGCCCTCCTCTGAGGAAAAAAAATTACGATTCTAATGTTAGTAATTGTAGATGAAGCATGAGCAATCGCATAAATAAATAAAATAAGTATATAAACTGCCTACATCTGAAGGTTTTAAAGTATTCCGTTATACTTTATGATATCTATGCACCACTGCAAACAGATACTATAATGAATAGAGAACATCTACTATAGTGTCAAGGAATAACCAAAATCCAAGGAGATATAACAACACAGCTAATGAAGTACTATTAAGACGCTAATGGAAAATGGAATCCGTTGGGGGCTCTCCGGTAGACTAGAAGATCTAGACTATGCGGATGATATCTATCTCTTAGCTCATTCCTTTAAAGATATGAAAGCCAAACTGCAACAATTGGAAAAGGAAGCACAGAAGGTGGGTCTTCAAATCAATATTAATAAAACCAAGGTACCAACCAACCTACTCTTCTAATTCTAAGCAGCGGCGTAATTGAAAATGTGAAGGAATTCTCATATCTAGGCAGTATAGTCTCCCAGAATGGTGGTACAGATAGCGATGTGAGAGTAAGAATAAAGAAGGCAAGATATGCCTTTGGTTGCTAAAGCCTATATGGAAGAGTGCTGCCTATACAATAAATACTAAACTGAGAATTTTTAACACAAATGTCAAATCCGTGCTATTACATGGCTGTGAAACCTGGAAAATAACTAAAACTATTATCAATCAACTACAAGTTTTTATTAATAGATGTTTGAGAAACATATTAAAAATATTCTGGCCGGTCCAGATATCCAACGAAAACCTATGGTTAAAAACTAAACAAAAACCAGTTGAACTTGAAATTCGGCATAGGAAGTGGGGATGGCTGGGACATACACTTCGCCGACCTCCAGATGACCCCGCCAGGAAGGCATTGGATTGGAATCCGCAGGGCAGCAGAGGAATTGGCAGACTCAAGATAACATGGAAACGAACTGTTCTCACAGAAGCAAAAATAAAACGATGGGGAAGACATGGAGTGAGATTAAGGCGTTGGCCAGGAATAGAGTCAGATGGAGAAGTTTTCTGAGAGCCCTATGTTCCACCTAGGAATGATGGGAATATTGATTGAATGGAAAATGGAAGAAATCCAAAATCCAGAGCATTAGTAAACAATAATTTCATGATATCAACGTCATCATCATCATCTGTATCTGTGACACCATAGTCCATACATAATGATATAAAAAGAAAAATCAATAAATGAGAAGCGAATTGCATGTAGACACCCTTTTCTACAAAATCTAGTCCTCTAGTTAAAATGCAGAGAACACAATGAAGAGATGAATTCAGACTAATTAATAAAACACATTCGTTATTATAAACCCAACGGCCACCAAGGCATGGTGTTATCAAACATGATAATTAGTCTTATCTTTCATACCATATTACTTGCATAAGACGATACTGTACCATTTTTTCTGAATACTTCATCTGTTCATGTTATGTTCCAGACACTTAAAACACACACATACACACAATGAGGGCATACGAAAGTTAAAAACTTTTAATGAAATAAAATTAATTTATTGTCCACAAATTAGATAATTAGGCTATAAAATGTCTTCTTACTTTAATTTTCCTTGAGAGTTCTACATGTAGGCCTATAACAGTTCACAATTTAGTATTTGGTGTTCTGGAAATGGACAAATTTTATATCAAACATTTAATTTTACGAACACAAAGATAGAGGTATCACTTTCAGATTCCCTCCAGCTAAGCTCCAGAATCTTTTATAAAATAACTTTATAGGAATATTATAGTGGTATTAAAACACAAGTATTGTACAATATTATTTTATCCATAACTCACATCTTTCTCAAGTAATACTACAATAAACTTGTGGAACCAAAGCTATGCATCCAAATAACAGATGCTATAATGATGGTTTTCATTCCTTTAAGTCGACAAGAAGATACTACTTCAACATTTACGTCTTTGTAACAAATAATAGTATGCTCAGGTATAAAACAAAGCAATACGCCTATTCTAATCTTGTTTATCCAGTAAAAATCTTGCCCACAAACATAAAAAAGTGGAGAAATGGTTTCCCACTCTGATCATATTTTTGAACTAAGTACATCTGCTTCCTTTCTTCCAAGAAGTCATCATAAAAACACAGCCATCCTCTTGGATTTTTACTCACAAAACCTGTGAAAAATGTGAGCCAATTTTAAAAGTAACTCACATAAATCATAAAAAACTCTATACATCTTAATGGAAGCATTCTTGTTGTCAAATTATTTATTAAACTTCTATTTACTTTCAAACATGAGTGAAGTGCACTATCAGTAGGTTATCACAATTTCATGTAGAATCAACTTTACACGATTGCTTTAACAAGAGTATGTTATTACACTGACCGAATCTTGCAGGGTGACAGCAAATGAAGCAGAAATAACCTTTTATTAATGCATCCCGAGCTGTCATCCTACTTCAGTAACTTATTAAGGTATCTAAGGCCCCTATTTTAAATTGTTAAGTGATGGATAAGCCGAACATAAGATTATGAGAGAGCTGTCACCTTACTAGATATGGTCACACTGGTAAGAGCTCACGATTTAAATAAAATATCTTTGGGTTAGTCATCATCCAGAACTAGGGCCAAACCAAACTTTCCCAAAATCAAGACACTGCAATTATTTATTATATATCGCAGATGAGTTAGGGGTGCGTGAAAGTTTTTACCCTTCTTATGAAAAAATACTGATTTATTTCAATATCATGGGCTTAACCCCACAATCATCAAATAAAGTTTCAGGAATACGTTTATGCAATAATTAATTAGTTTTCATTTAAAATCATAAATACTTTCATTAAATTCTATGCATTTGCCATTATAGAGATACTAAATATGCGTGATCTGAACTTTGTACACATACTATTAAGTAGGGATGGAAGGTCAACGCTCCATGGTTCAGCTTTGAACACCAACATTTTAAATTATCGATTTTTATGTTACTTATCAATAAATACAATTTTAGACAATTTCTTTCACCACGATGCAAATCCAGAATGTTGTGATATAAACTGAGGTACGATCAATAACAACATCGGTTTAAACCCTGGTATCAAAGACAAGGAACAGAAAGGAACATTGAAATTCTTTCTCCAATATGAAGTACTACAAACAAGAACAAAACAGAATACAGGATCCCAGATAATAGCGCAATGCATTAGTTTGCACAGGCTGATAACACTTAATTAACTATTAATTCTTGCATTGTAATTAATTATCTGGATATTACAAACTAAACAGAGATTTATTATTTATATAAATAAAACATAGTATCAGAGGGAAGAAATGAGTGGCAGTAGTAGAGAAAAGAAATATTTTAAAATAGTAATAAAAATAACTTCTACTTAGGGTTTGTACAATTTGTCCCAGAAAGAACGGAACACACAGTACCACTTCGATTAATTTCACATACATAGCATGGACAGGGGAAGCGTAAGCTCTGATTGCACAGAAGCAAGGTTCAGTTACACCGTGCTGAACAATGAATTCATGCACAAAGCCAACATAAAGAATCACAGAAAGGGGATAACTGAAATACAAACACATTATATTTTCACCAAGAGTGACATAATCCTTAATATCTTACACTAAAGGTGTCTTGCTTACAGAATGTATATGGGAATGATGATTTAGAATGCCATTTTGATGAGTTTAAACCACCAGGGTTTTCTCAGCTTTGCCATCATGATACACTCTTTCACGGACAGTCACTCACAAAGGAAGTAACGGAAGAGAGGCAGGAAGCAGAGCAGGAAGCCAAGGGAAATAACTGCATATTGAAGGAACTTCATAAAAGGTAGCTTATGCATACAATAGTACCAAAAAAATCATGCAAGTAAAGCATAACTATTTCAAAAAAACCTTAAAGCTCCTGAATTTTTATAAATATATAGCACTATCGTTTTTAGCAAAGTCTATACACCACTTCCAGCCTTGACTCCCAAATGAGGAACAAGAAATGGGAAGGAAGTTTCCTAGCTTTATATACTGTTTCAAGACATAACAGAACTCAGGTATGGATAGGTCTGTCTATACTAACAAAACAATGCGTGCAAAACAATGAAATGGAAAGGAGAGAAAAACAAACTGAATATAATACAATAAGAAGCCTTTGCCAGAAGTGAAACTGTGTACCCCAGTCGTATGTTCTTTTCTTCCTATTGCTCGGTTTCCTTTACCTCCTCTGTGGTTACTGCAGTCATCATGAGGTCTTGGTTTTGTGCTTACGAGGAAAATTTGGAAACAATTTGCGTTTCTTTCGACGGATCTCTTCATCCACTGTTGAGTTTGAGTCAGTTGAGTAAGTCTCGTCATCCGCTGGTGGCTGATCTCGCGGTGGTGAGCTTGCCACTGAAATCTTCTTAGTTGGGGTTGTTCTTGCTACTGGTGAGCGTGGAGTATCTAGACAGGTTTCTGACTGAGACAACTTCGGTGGAGAAGCCTGAACATACGATAAACATTGAGTAGTAAGTGATATTTCCTGCTTCCAAGAACTACATAACTTGAGGAAAATTTTTGCATAAAACTCACTTTGTGTAGTAAAAGTTAGCAACAAGAACATATGAGCCATTCAAAGCAGAAGCATTGTAAGTAAAAAAATGAGTAATGAGGCTTAAAGTAAACATTCTGTAAAATACAGTGCAAAGTAGCAATTAATATTCAATTTATTTAAACTATTAGTAGTCAGTGAATAGCATGAAGGACATATTAATTGCTACTTTGCGCTGTATTTTACAGAATTTTTACTTTAAACCTCATTACCCAATTTTGACTTACACCACTTCTGCTCTAAATGGCTCATATATGGCATGAAAGAAAGAGAAATCTAGATTGCCCATGAACAGGGCCGAGTTGTTGTTATTCCCCCCCCTCCCTCCAATAACCGTGGTTTGACTCTCTACAGTGGCCAGACAATTGACAGACATTAAAGACCGCTTGCCTCATGTCAGTGTACATTCAAAGTGGGAGATAGCTTGGAGTCTAGGTTGTGATGGCTGCGTGCAAAGCAGGAGAATTGATCTCTTCATCTTCAAGACATTATTTTGACACAAATTGAGAAAAAGAATTTTTGTGCCGAAGTGCAGGGGATCATATTCAATATTTAATCTGTACACAATTTTTGAAAATGAGAGGAATATATATATATGCCCTATTATAATATTTCGAAATACTACGAATTTAAGCATATGGGAGAATATGGAAATGCTCGTGAAGACAATCGAGGAAGACTGATCAAACTTTACAGAGCATAACTGCAGTGAAATGAACATGTCGGAGGCCCTACTTAAGGCTAGTTATGATTTAGCGTATTTAATTAGCTTTATTATTTATTATTTATTTAAATTTAAATATACAGAATACAGAATATAATTACAACTATAGAAATAGAAATAAAATAATACAATCAATATAAAAGAGGAGATACAGTAATATTAACAAAATTTGAGGACCGAATGAGCAGCACAGAAGACACAAGTTTTTTTTTTTTTAACTAAAAATGCTATTATAGTAATATTATAGTACAGTTTTTCCAGTGGAAGCAAAAAGTACAACTCTGATAATTTGCGAATACTGGAAGTTTTTTTTTTTTCTTTTTCAATTTTCAAGTATAATTCCGTACTGTACAATACTTATGAACATAGATATATTTTTGTACAACATTTGAATTGTAAGATCAATGTAATTTTAATGATTTCAAAAAGCGAATATTTATAAACATATTTTCCATATTTCAAATTAATTACCAAAATATTAACAACTAGCCGTACCCGTGTGCTCCGCTGCACCCGTTAGAAATAAATATAAAGTAATTACATAATTAAAATAGGACATTTGATCCAGGGAACATTCGTGTTTGATAGAAGGATAAATCGTTTATTATGTTACTTAATTTAAATTGAATTAAAAAATTAAAATGCGATCATTTTGATTCAGAGACCACTCATTTGGTCATAAAAATTAGGTTAGGAAATACAGGAAACAAATATACAGAATAGCCTATCAAGTTTTCTGTGCATAAGAATCTATTTTAATCTTACCTGTCCTCGATTCGCTCAGAAGTTACTGTGATAACATTATAGCATTATGTCCATCTAGAGAAACTACACTTTCCAATGGTGAAATAATAATTAAATATACAAATCGGTTAATTTAGCTTCCGATATTACTTCATAGAAACGCAGAAACATTATCTGTAGGCTATCTTTCATAGCTTTCGATTGTTGCTGTCCAAGGCCCCTTATAGACGAAGTCATTTGTTTTTTAATTCATTACACGGCCTTAGATGGCAGTTATTTTAATTTTAAAACTCATTTATCTCATTAAATATCAGTCCTATCAAAATTTTGTAAAGAATAAAACTTATCGGAAATCATTTTTAAAGAAACTTTTGTTATGTAAATTTTTGACAAAAATCAATAATAAGCGAGATATTTCGATTTATTTAATTCAGGTCCCCTTATAACCCTCCTTTTAAATAAAGTATTTTGAATGCCATATAGCCTAAAATCTAAGTTACAACGAACTTAATTTATATTCAAATTTTCATATAAATCAGTTCAGCCATTATCGCGTGAAAAGGTAACAAACATACAGACAGACATACAAACAAAAATTTCAAAAATGCGATTTTCGGTTTCAGGGTGGTTAATTATATATGTTAGGACCAATTATTTTTGGAAAATCGAAAATTACCAGAAAAATTTCGGCTACAGATTTATTATTAGTATAGATTTAGAATGTGTTGTTCATTATGTGAGGAGAGAAATAATATATTATGTAATTAACTACTACGATATTTCACAATAAGCATATAATATTAGTTTTCGAGTAAACCACTTGTGTGAATCTATTTAAATATGAATGGACCTATTGTGCAGAGTTCTGAACTTTATGTATAATATCATAAATTGAACGTAAGAATATTGTAACATTTGTAACTATCCCAAGGGCATAGTTCGTACTAGTTTATTTTTATAGGTAGGTATGTGCCTACATCGAACCTGAACCGTAGGGTAGGCAACGACATCACCCGGAAATTGCTCTGCTCACCACAACCCTCTTGTAGTGGCCAATGTCCTAGGGAAGACTGGTCTACAGGGCCATAGATAATTGGGTTTCAGTATAAAACTGAATTAAGTAGGAATGAGACTGATTTATAAAGGACACAATTATTATTATTATTATTATTATTATTATTATTTAGAAGCATCTTTAATGTGCCATGAATATTGCAAATGTAATGTCATGTTTAAGATTATTGCTAATTAAGACTGTGTATGAGTGTCTGACATTACATGGTAAAAAAAATTATCACGAAATTACCGTCACATTTTCTACCATAAATATGATTTTTTCGTGTTTTTCTTTCATTCTTTTTTTTTTTTTTTTTTTTTACATATTAAACATTTTTTAGGAAAAAAAAAAACCCCTATCCCTTCCCATGAACAAAGAGTCTGACACTTAAATCTAAGGTCGAACAAATTATGTGACTTAAAAACCCAGAAAGAAAGGAAGAAAAGATCAAAAGACTTGGAAGAGGAAAAATGGAAAGGGGAAGAGACAGCAAATGACAAAAAGACAACAGTGAAGATTAGTAGCAGAAATGAGGAAGAATATCTTACGTAATAAAGTCAATAATATACGTATAATACAACACAATGTCACTTACATCTCTCTCGACGACCATCATATTAGTATCATGACTGTAAGATCGGACCATCTGCTGTTGTGACTGTTGTTGCTGCTGCTGTTGTTGTTGGTGGTGTTGGTGTGATTGATAGTGTGACTGATGGTGTGGATGATGTTGAGATTTTGGTCCATTTTCTTCTCCCCAGCTGTAAAAATATATTTATAATTCATTCTTCTTTTCTTATTTTATTTGATACAACATCTTTCTGTCACACAGCAATCAGAATATATATATATAATGATGTATGTGCATTTTAACGAAAGTGAACACTCAACATATGGCTAACTTTCTAAGTGACATTTATTAACTAATGGTTTTGCACTATAGCCGCATGAATTAGTTCATCGTGCCTTAGACTAATACGGAATAAGTGCTGGTTTGAGTCCTTATGAGGGAAGAAATTTCCTTATGAAATTTTGGCCAACATATGGACTGGTGTCCATCTATCATTGTGATGAATGTAGGGTGCTACAGTCAGACCAGAATCCAGTTTTGAAAGCCATCTACAATGGCTGGGTAGATCATTGTGCCAACCATACTCCCATATTAGTTGGATGATCGTTCACTTCTACTCAGACGTGTAGACGTAGGCCTTGGCTCTAAGGGTTGTCTAGCACCACGGATTTATTTTATTTATTTATTAACTACACATGTTTCTAGAATTATAAAAAAAGTGGGGTTCAGCACTATCCTCATACAGATTTGATAGTGAAGCAAGCAGACACTTCATATTCTAACACATCTCAATATTATCTTGCCAAAACTACTTAAGGCATCATGTTTCTCCTGTACTTTCTACAATGTAACTGATGAAGAATTCAAAACTATTTCTCTCGGTAAGACAGTGATATTTCAATACTTTTAAACAGATACTGATTATAATCTGCAAGGGACAAAAGTCAGAAACAATATAATTAGACAATAAATATCCAAAATTTTCTTATGTGGGCAATTCCACGAGAAAGTGGATAAGCACATGAAAATTTAAAATACATACAATCTCTATGTAAAATATACCAAATTGTAGGTAAATGTATGTAGTCACATGTTCACAGGTGGGATTAACAATTATTTATCAGCTTTTTGTATTTTTCACGAAAATGTTCACCCATGTCACTAGTAGCCTGTTTCCTCATTGCATACATATATGTATTTTAATAGGTATGAACATCTCAAAATCTGTGCTTCATGGCTGGCCATGATAATATCTTTGAAAAATATTGGAGTGCAAGAGGTCAAATGACTTTATTGTCAAACACCTGGCATTAGAAAACAACATTTTAATAGATGTTCATTACATAAGAATTGACAGAAAATGTTTATTTTTTTGTTTATGGGTGGAATTCATAGTCGTCACTTATAAATGAGTGAACCCTTAAGTGGTTACTTATACTCATTTCTAATTCATAGTTGTCCCTCATTCACATAATGAGTGATTACTTAAGTGAGCTGATCTGTACCCTTAAGTGACCGCTCATTTTCAAAATGGATACTGAGAATGATTTTGAGGATTTTGTGGAGTCTGTTGAACGAAATGAGGAAAATATACGTGTCCCAAAAAGGTATATTAGAGACATGGAGAATCCTCTGGAAATGTATAGTGAACTGAAATTTAAGAAGCGATATCGTTTTCAGATCAATTCGAAGTTGTTTCTCTAGCCAAATTGATCGTTATTTATTTATTTTCTTGCTTGCTCACATGCTTGCTTGCTTATTTATTTATTTATTTAACAGGGCAAAGCCCCAATTAAATAGACAGTATAGATATTTGTTAAAAAAACATAGAATTACAATTAACATGAAAGGAAGAGATAAAGCAGATACAAGTGTAATTACAAATTAAAAAAAAAAAAAAAACAAGTAGATACTACCTAAATAAAAGACACAGATCTAGATATAAATGAAAAATACTAAATAAAAATAAATTAAAAGGGGTTAAGTATAGGTATCATAGCCAAAAATGTAAAATGTAGCTATAATTGGCAAATTATAGAGTAAATATAACACTATGTTAATAAATTCAATATACAGTATTATATAGTAGGCCTAATAGGCTTAATTAATTTATTTAAGAAATTCACTACTACAGAACATGTGTTCCAATTAGTAGGATATCTGATTATAACTATAACTAACATGCAATTAGAATTTAAAACATCATGAAACTATTGCTGTATATAACTTATTCAGTACAATAATATTGATAACTCGTTATTATAGCAACTCCACATGTAGAGCTGCTTTCGATTAGTTCAATGAGAGTCAGCTTTTGTTATGACGTCATGTCCGGCAGCTGTAAGTGAGCACTCATTACGTGAAAATAAGTGTTGTCTATGAATTCGGAATTGACTTAAGGGTTCCCTTATTATAAGCAAACACTTATTACTTAAGGGTTCACTCATTTTTTAAGTGACGACTATGAATTCCACCCTTAGACATTAAAGAGATTAGAAAAGAATAACGTATTTTTTTCACTGCAGAACATATATTTTATATTATGACTTTTCGATAAGATGCTGTGTGAAAAGTAATTCTGTTACCAAAAATATGTTTTTTCTCTTTATTAGCTTAACAAGAAAAGTAAGAATAATGAACTGCAGGATTTTCTAATAATATTATGGGACAAACGTGTAGGATTTTTATTAGAATTTTATTTTTATTTTTTATTAGGTTAATGGTAGTAACAGAATTACAGTCAACAGTAACGGAATTACAAATCATAATAACAGAATTACATCAGGCTTCTCAAAACTTTCTCATGAATCAAATCCACAGAGAAAACATTACATGAGGTTCTCAAATCTTTCTCCTTATTCAAATCCATAGACAACACATTTTTCTTACATGATTACCATGCTCTTTATTTTCCAAGTTGGCAGCATTCCTTAATATTCAAATTCATTAGGCTTTATTAATGTAGTTCTTGTCTCTCATGGGATCACATATTATCTTGATGGTATCTTGCAGATAGTTACAACAAATGTGTAATTTTTAGATCTTGCTTTGAGTGAAGACATTGCAATATAAGAATCATTTCAATTACAGGTAAGTTAACAAATTGCAGGCCTGAATAGGATAATTTCAACTTCATGCAAAGAAACTTATGTGTCTCTTTCATGCTCATGTTCTTTAAAGATTGATGTTAAAAATGCCTCTAACACCAAAAGAAAAAATGAGAGTTTACAGGGAAAAGCTTAAAAGAGACAAAGAGAAATATAATAAAGCAAAACAAAGAGACAGAATTCGGAAAAGATTCGTATAGAGAAAATGTTTCAAAAAGAGAAAATAAAAATGAATGAATGAACAAATAAGTACAAACGGATAATTTTTTTATTATAATCTTATTTTGAATCCTTTTGAGAAGATTAACTCCATATGTAGATGAAATTATTGGGGATCATCAGTGTGGTTTTAGCCGTAATAGATCGACTATTGATCAGATTTTTTGTATTCGACAGATATTGGAGAAAAAATGGGAGTATAAGGGTACAGTACATCAGTTATTCATAGATTTCAAAAAGGCGTATGACTCGGTTAAGAAAGAAGTTTTATATAATATTCTTACTGAATTTGGTACTCCCAAGAAACTAGTTCGATTAATTAAAATGTGTCTTAGTGAAACTTACAGCAGAGTCCGTATAGGCCAGTTTCTATCTGATGCTTTTCCAATTCACTGCGGGCTAAAGCAGGGAGATGCACTATCACTTTTACTTTTTAACTTCGCTCTAGAATATGCCATTAGGAAAGTTCAGGATAATAGACAGGGTTTGGAGTTGAATGGGTTACATCAGCTTCTTGTCTATGTGGATGACGTGAATATGCTAGGAGAAAATCCACAAACGATTAGGGAAAACGCAGAAATTCTAGTTGAAGCAAGTAAAGCGATAGGGTTGGAAGTAAATCTCGAAAAGACTAAGTATATGATTATGTCTCGTGACCAGAATATTGTACGAAATAGAAATATAAAAATTGGAGATTTATCTTTCGAAGAGGTGGAAAAATTCAAATATCTTGAAGCAACAGTAACAAATATAAATGATATTCGGGAGGAAATTAAACGCAGAATAAATATGGGAAATGCATGTTATTATTCAGTTGAGAAGATTTTGTCATCTAGTCTTCTGTCAAAAAATCTGAAAGTTAGAATTTATAAAACAGTTATATTACCGGTTGTTCTGTATGGTTGTGAAACTTGGACTCTCACTTTGAGAGAGGAACAGAGATTAAGGATGTTTGAGAATAAGGTTCTTAGGAAAATATTTGGGGCTAAGAGGGATGAAGTTACATGAGAATGGAGAAAGTTACACAACGCAGAGCTGCACGCATTGTATTCTTCACCTGACATAATTAGGAACATAAAATCCAGACGTTTGAGATGGGCAGGACATGTAGCACGTATGGGCGAATCCAGAAATGCATATAGAGTGTTAGTTGGGAGGCCAGAGGGAAAAAGACCTTTGGGGAGGCCGAGACGTAGATGGGAAGACAATATTAAAATGGATTTGAGGGAGGTGGGATATGATGGTAGAGACTGGATTAATCTTGCTCAGGATAGGGACCAATGGCGGGCTTATGTGAGGGCGGCAATGAACCTCCGGGTTCCATAAAAGCCAGTAAGTAAGTAAGTAAGTAAGTAATCTTATTTTGGTGAATAGAGTACAGAATTTTATTTACAAGTTTATTTTACTTAATTTGTTGAATCAATGCCTGAATTCTTTATCAGTTTATTTTGAGCTTCCATTTACTTATTTTCTGTTTAAACATTTGCACATTTTGCAGGCTAATCAATGGGATCATAGTAAGAATTCAAGAAAACAAATTATTAATGTAGTAAACATATTCCTTAACTTCCAAAGATTTCCTTTTCCCTTTTTTGTGCTTCTCATATATTGGTAATTCACTTCATGATTTTCGAACTGCACTAGCCACTCAAAGTCAGTGAGACTGTGTATTAATTGAACAATATATTATGGAATTAGGACGACAGCAAGAATTTCATCAGCTGACTAAGTTACAAAAATTAATTATACATAATAATTTGTGAGTGTTGAACATACCTATCTCCAACAGTAAAGTGAACATTACTGCTCACACTGTGAGTTTCTGCAGGGAACTCATCATCCAGTTCTGGTTTGCCCGTTTCACTGCCTGACGAGTCTGCTCCTTCTTTCCACTGCAGGCTCTCCAGGCATCCTGAAACACAACAGATGCTATACCACTCACAAAAAACAATTTCTCTTTCATATCTTATGCTAATCCATTCTTCGAAACTGCTCTTATTCTAACACAGAAATATTAAACTAAGCAACTCTAACTCAAGCAGGTAAATGCTGTTACTATTTATAACATATAAGCTTCATGCTGTTATTTTACTCGCATTCCAGCAAAACAAGCTCAAATATGTACTACGTACTATCGTCATAGTCTTATACATTAACATATTACAAGTAAATTAGTTTACAGACGTCTTGGAAATTCACATTAAATTTATTTCCAATGAAATTTATAAATTATTTAAAATAACTTATTTTTAATAAGATTATATTGAAGCTAAGAATTTCTTTATGAGTTAGGGAATAAACCGAGATATTACAAAACTCTGATCTGAAACATTACAGATCAACCTTAAAATCATATATTATAACGAGAAAGAAAGAAAGAAAGAAATAAAGAGGAAATTCTACATAGTCTGTTTCTCCCAAAATAATTCGTAGACCTAAACAATATGTAGACAATTTTATCAGGAAAGACTAGCAGTGGCAAAGATGAAACAAAATGAAAAAGACTCATAGATATTCACTATAAAATGAATTTGGGTATTCCAGAAGAATTATATATATATATAAAAAGATCTAGAATTTATTCAAAATTACAGACTGAATTGGAAACTTCATGTCAACAGGATGGATAACGACAGAATTTCAAAATAACTTTTTAATATATATTTCGAAAGTTAAGAGAAGTTCGTAATGTCCCAAAAATCGATGGTCTGAAATAGTAACAGGACACGAGGGTGGTAGTAATAATGGTGAGGCATAAAAAGTTGTCAAAATTTCACACTGTTGGGGTACTGTTTATTGTGACCTGCCACAACTCTCATAATGATTACTTGTTATGACACAGTATGGCATATCCACTTTAAACTTTACTGGGAAAATGAAAGAATAACGATTATTGTAAACATGTTATTTCCATTTAAGCATATTCAATAACTTCCTATATATGAAGAAAAGAGTACAAAGTTTCTGAAGACACTCCAAACACCTCATACATATTTGAAGGGGACTCAAGGTTATATCAAAGATGTTATCTTGTTTACGTTCTTGAAATATTTAATTCCAAAGTCTATATTGTTTCACTAGTACAGCATATTACCGTTACTTACATTCAACATGAAATGTAAGCAAGAAACTTTTAAGGCAGTAATTCACTGTAACTACGTGAAGCAGCCACATGAGAGGTAATCATTACAGCCTCCATTTTGTATGTACTTAAATTCATTTTATAAAAAAAATAATTTAAAATTCTGCATCCAAAATTAAATCAGACACTTCTTTAATAACGAATATAAATTTATACACTATCATTGCAGGTTTATTTCTACTCTAACTAATAATGTAACCAAACAGAAGAAGAAAGCCCAGAAATGTGGAGCAATACATTAACACAAAAGTGACATTAAAATAATGGAAAAAGCAACATATTCAACTGGTAAAATAAAATAAGTAAAAGACAACGTGGTAAGATATTAATGACCTTTAAATTAACACAATGCAAGGAAACATACATATTCTGCATTTTTAATCACTTTTCTATTATCGACAGAAAGCAATTGAAATCTGACATCAAAAGCACACTCCTTTTAGATAAAATCAGTTTCTTGCTCAAATATACCAGTTGTAAGAATGTTAAATACTGTTTAGTCTTTTTCTAACCAATGTGTTTATAATTTCTCTGCATCTAATATGCTTATATTATTATTTAAAGAATACTTTTAGGTACAGTTCCAGAAAAAAGAAATGGGTTGCCTAATTTTACTAAGTTCCAGATACAACGCATTGCACATGTGCAGTAAACAAGAACGTCTGTATATATGCCACTTGTAGACAGTCTTGCGAAACTTGCTGCCTACATACAGGAGGACATTAAGACTTGGACCATTGCTTTTTTTCTGGTACTGTACATACCGGTATTAAATTATAATTGTTAATAAATAATTGATTAAATGGCGATCTTACTCGTGTTAATTGTGTAAGCATGTGCGGCTTACACAATTAACACGAGTAAGATCGCCATTTAATCAATTATTTATATTCAAGTGTTAAAAGTAGTGTACGAAAGATTCAACATGGATAATTGTTACTAATGGGGAACAAATGTTTTAATCATTCTGGATAGAATATAAAAATACACTGAGTACGGACAGAGTTCGTGTGTGTGTTAAGTTTTCTGCATATAATCCACTTCAGGTATAAATTTCTTCTGTAGCAGACGAATTCTGCCGTCTTAAAATCTCTGATAAATGTAGATGGGAGAATACAAAGTAACACTTTCTATGCATATGTTTATATAATTACATAACAGATTGGATAGCCTAACACGGAATTGTTCACGATAATGATGACATGTTTATATACATATGATCACAGACAAGATAAAAATGTCAGATGAACTTCACGTCCAAAGATTTCACAATGTAGTAGGCGTATCTCAACATAAAATTTAAGGTGAAAAGAAACACAAAACAATGTGGATATCATTACTCTTTATAATTATTGATTTACAACTGCTTGTACAATGTCGTATTATTTTTAAATACAGCCTATGTAGAAGTAGAGGCCTATATTGGGCATATCCCTAGGGTTTTAGATAGGGTGCAGCATACATGGGCACAATTTTCGGTTACGTGAGGCACTCTATTTCAAATAGCTTATTTACTAGGAGAAGAGACTGCAGAGTAGGATGGGAAATATAAACTGCTGTGACCTGCGTCACCTTATCGTAATCGCTAAGGCGGTCAGTGGCGAATTATTAGGAAAGCATTTGGTTAACGTGAGAGACTCGGAAACTTTTATTCAATATGGCAAATTAATTCGGCAGCTTCAATCATAAACTTCTTTACTATTTCTCCATCATTGAATTGATTTAAATTCACAGGCGAGAAATTGCGCAACTAGCCAATAATATTCCATCACGTTGTCTACATTTATTTTCTTGAATATTGTGGCGTTTCTCAAGATTACTTAATAGATTCAGAAAATCATATTTCGTTTTCTACGCACATTTGATATATTTTTTTATAAATTTCTTTTGGAAATAATATGTACAAACAACATTTAATTCCTCGTAACTTTTAATGCAGTGTGTTTAAGGCATAATGTCGTATTTAGTATACTATGCAAATGTTAAGATTATAAATTTTCTTCGGAATAGTACGAAAAATAACATTTAATTTGTCTTACCTTCTAATTCAGCATGTTCTTTATGACATAAGGAGTAATGTCTTGTATATTAAATTTATTAATGCCTAATAGGATTTTCGAGCATAACATACATTGTATGTTCTCCTCTTCTAAACAGCAAAAAAACTCTTCCTCCCATTTCTCAAGAAATAATCATTTTCTAACGCGTACACAATGCTTTGATAATGCCATTATGCCACCACTGATATTGCTTATGAAACTGATAGAGAACCTGCCGACGCCTAGAGCTACATGAGGGAGGAACGGGAACTGTGAAGATGATGTCACTCAGAGCGATAAGCTCTGTGAAGGTCAGTGCGGCACAAATTCTCAAGTGAGGCATGATGCCCATGTATGGGGTACAGTATGATATGAATTACATTTGCAGTGTGGAACAACCCCACATGCACTCAGAGCCATTCGCAAGGACCTAGCTACCCCAAATCTTGAGATGGGTTAGAAATAGCCAGTTAATTTTGTGTAGAGACTCTCATTCTGGGATAGAGTTCCTTTAAGTGCTGAAAATCTAAGACACTGATCTCTGTGCTTTCCCTCCTGAAGGAAATCACACTAAGCATTTATTGTCCTTAAATATCCATCATCCTGGAAAAAGTCTGAACTCAGAAGCTTCATATCGAATGACAACTATGGTAGTCACTAGATCATCGAGGGATATTTGCAGATGGGGGATCCCATCACGTATGATGGGGTGGCCTAAATACCAATAGAAATAAGAATCTGTGGGGCAAGACGGAATCCAGTTCCTCCGAGTTCAATTTCCACTGCCCTACTAGGAACAAAAGATGCTAGATTTGTAGCTAGACATGCCACATCTTTAGTAATAGTACAGGACAATAGATTCACACAAATATTTACAATTATTATTCAGTCACTGAATGATACATAGATTTGAAAATATTGAATAGATTACATTAGATAGTGATCAGTGTCATAAATGAATACAGATCAGTCAGAGACCTAAACAAACAATTTAAATTCACTCCACATGAACAAATGTTCAAGACTTTTCAAAAACAATTTATGTGTTTAACATGTAGAACTATCTAATTCAGATTGTGGTTGCAATTTTGTTCAAATTTTTTGGATTTGCAAATACCTTCACATAAATGAAAATTTCGTACATGTGATTTTTGAGAAGTTTCGGAATAAATTATTTCTATAAGCTATGAGGAAGCTGTCCCTGTTACACAATTTCTTGTCCCAATGAATAATCTGAATACACGAATTGGAGCTGCAATTGCCAGAGGTATACAGTGATTTTCTGACTACAATTTTATTAAAGTAATGCAAGGAAGAGAAAAAAGTACTTCAAAAAACATGAATTTAGAATCATAGCATAATGATCTGCGCTGCTGATGATTGAACAATGGAAAACAAATAAATAGCAAAATTAAATATTGGTTTAGACAAAAGGTTATTACAAACACACAAATAATCTAAAAATATTTCATTAAATTAATGTAGTTATGAATTTCTTTTATGTCTAACAAGCAGTATTTTAAGGCCATAAAATTATCAAAATAATTTTCAAAACATAATATGTTGTTGTTGTTTTCTAATGCCAGGCGGTTGACAATAAAGTCATTTGACCTCTTGCACTCCAATATTTTTCAAAGATATTATCATGACCAGCCACTGAAGCACAGATTTTGAGGTGTTCCGAATCCATTTCTTGGTTTGAGTTGCACAATGGACAGTTAGGGGACTGATATATTCCAATTCTATGCAGGTGTTTGGCCAAACAATCATGACCTGTTGCCAATCTAAATGCAGCTACAGACGATTTTCGTGGTAAATCGGGAATTAACTGTGGATTTTGATGAAACATAATATGTTTATAATGTGAAAGGTAAAGTCAAAACTAGTTCTATTCACAAGTGGTGCATAAGAATTCTGGAATATTCAATAAAAGTCTGTCATCATATACTTGAACAGAAAAAAACATTAAAATGCCTTTTGAAGGGACAATACAGTAGTGGCTCATCATTATCAGGTAATATTCTTTACACATCTTGATTACACACTTTTAATACTGTGTATCACTTAAGATTATACCTAATTATAATAATGATTTTCTAGTCTTAATATGAAAACCACTTAATACTACGCACATAACTTTGAAATTAACACTAGAAAATCGTTATTGTAATTAACTATATTCTTAAGTAATATTATTTAATTACTTAAACTGCTGCAGGAGGAAGAGTCGAAACAGCTTACATAGTTTTGGATATTGCCATTATCCCATGTTATGGAACTAGTAATTTCTGGAATACAGTTATATGACCTGTGTTACTTGTAAAGAAATTGTAATCGGATTTTACATATAAACTAACAGTCACTGATTCCAAATGCAATTTGCCTCCTCCTCTCATGATAACAAGGTTGGAAACACTTTTAAATGATGTGTCTTTTTGTCATCAAGATTATCGCCTCCTTTCAATAAAATAGGAATTGAGGAACTTTGGCTCACAATCTCCTCACGGTTCACAAGATTTTTTTGTGGTATGCTTGAAAATAATAATAATAATAATAATAATAATAATAATAATAATAATAATAATAATAATAATAATTTTTATTATTAACCACAATGATCAGAAGAATGGAAAAGCATTCATTTCATCAAAACGTAAGTATATTATTTAATAATGTGTGCCTTTTAAACTTGGTTTTTTTTATAGTTGTTTAATAAATGACATTATTTTAAGTCTGATATAATCACTTATTTGTTATTCTTCGCAGTAATGAATAACATATGATTTCATCGAACTTTTTAGTGTTCTGGAGAAAAAAAGTTAATCTCACTGCTCGTAGTAAGAACATAACAATGAAATATGCATCAAGAACTATTAATTCTACTACTAAGGATGATATTGATAATATCATAACTGAAGAAGTTGAAACTAATTATGTGATAGAGATGTAAATAGTGCAGAAAAAGCTTCTTACTGTATACATTTTAGAATAGTTTAAAAGCACCTTCACCAGTAATTGCAACAGTTCCACTTACTGTAACATAGGCTATTGGCTACTCACCTGAATTTCGTTATCCAGAAACGGAATTGTCTTTTGAAAAAGAAAAATAAAGAAAATCAACTCTACCACCAAGATTTGAAGCATACAATTTTGAAACAAATACATATGCATAAAATACATAGGTAAGAACATGAAGAGTTCAAGTGTGTTTATTTTAGCACCCAGTTCATAATCTTCGAAGTTCAAGCACCATGGAAACCTTGAAGTTACAGAAAATGAAGAATTTGTATTTGCTGAAGAGAAAATACTAAATAAAAAATCACAACTACATAAATGGTAACAATAAGTAATTACCTAGAAGTCATTACATGGCATGTATTTAATAATAATGCACTGATTATTCCAATGACAATTTCATCTAGTGAATAGAAGATAAAAATAGTTTCACATAACATTCCTGCATATTAATGCAAAACTGTCTTGTCCCTGTACAGCACCTGTATGTGTTAACCTCATTTTATGTACCAGTATATACATATACTCTGTACTGGTTTTTCCTGTCTTACCTACACAAAAACCGTTAAAGAAACTGAATAATTGAACATAAGACATTTCTTCAAAATACTTTAGTGTCGAACTTCTGTCGAATTTATTTATATTATATTAGCATATTTGCATAAAGGTTCCTGAAATTTAAGGAAACTTATTTTGACCATTAGATAAATTACATCAAAATAGCCTATTGTGTAAATATAAGTTTTAGAGATTAACACAGTATCATGTACTGTGAAAGCACTTATCACTGGGAAAAGGGGGAACCTGATAACATTGTGTGCAAACAGGAATAAATTTTGAGACATCTGTACAACATAGTTTGGATTTTTGTCCTTGCAAATTTACAATAATAAAGTCCATTAAGTATGTTTTAAATTAAAAATGAAATATGTTTGTATTATTTCATACTCTACACATAACAAATTATGTCTTAAATGTGCTTAATAATATTTAATGCTTTGCAGTGGAATAAATTGCCTTTATGACAATACAGAAACTTCATGATACTTACCTACATTCAAACATTCATTTTCAGATTTCTTAAAACCATAAACTTTATAGAGGTAGAACTACAGTATTACAAACTCAAGCAGGAATCAACTCATAAGATATATTATTTAATTAAGTATATTGTATTGTAATCAGGAGGCTAAGGCCTGATATTGGGCTGTGATGTCATTGTAGAAGACACACATTAATTTTGAAAAATAAGCACTGAGTTTCAGATATTCTATCTCTCTGCAGTACGCAAGAAATGAATCTGTACTATTTTCGCAAGTAGTATGCAGTATCTGTAATATTCAATACTGCACATTTCATCATAATTTGGTGGTTGTCTTATTTCTTGACGCTACTGGCAAATACTTTTCAGTAAGTTATTACACTTCATCTCATATTTCAGATATTATCTTGTTTACTGTAATAATTGTACTTCGTTCTCTGATTTCTTGAAATGTTAAATGAGAAAAGTGTCTGGCTTTCAGTATTGTCTGCTGAATGATTTCCATTACGTATTCTATCAGAAAATGCTTTCTAATCAGTATTGTAACACAGTTTGAGCTATTACTTTGAACCCATAAATGTAAAATGATAGGTCTGTGGTACCTTTACCAATATAACTTATGTTTGCTTTCTCATAGATAAGATCAGTTAAATCACTCTCATTCCACTATAGTTAGAAGTATAGTGCCATTATATAATCTATTTCATTATGAATAATATCTTAATAACAGATCAGAGGGACCAGTTATTGATAGACTCTGTGTAAGGCACAACTCTAGTAAAATATAATTTTAAGCAGTTAAATTGCTCGGAATTCTACGATTATATTTTAAATAGGGCAGATATTTTACAAAAAATATGTTCACAAAAATATTATTGATGTTTTACTGTAGACATGATTTTGTTGTTTGTGCGTATATTTAAGGGAATAGAATATTCATGCCAATGCAATATACTTGCTCCAATTTAGTTTTCAGCCTATGATTTCTGATATCCTACATTTTTCCACAATTTTCTACATTTTAGAACATTGTATCCTACATTTCGTTAAGAGAATCTGGCAACCCTAGCTGCATAGGAATCTAACCCACTTCTCCGTAAGATCCATGGTTCCATATTCACATATTCCGTACATTCACAGGGCTATTTAGGAACATAATGCCTATGGATAGTGAAGATTGACAGCATATGGATCAAAATATTTTAAGTTACATGAAAATATTTATATTAAACTTTGTAACGAACCTGTTTCATGTGTAGCTCCAGTATAAAAACAAAATTTAAGAAGGTTATCTTCAACTCTGAGTACTATTTTTGACTACCTGAAATACAATTTAATCACAGCACATTTTTCCCGAAGAACTGAAAGAAATAGGAGTAAAATTATCCCTAAGCCATGAATGCCCATAGAGTCATAAGAGATTAAACCTTCCATTTTTGAAATCTTCATTAGTAGCAGTAAGAATGTCGGTTTGATGTGCTTGCTGCCTTTACAGAGAGGAAGATTCTCTGGTACTCATTTGTTAGACACTAAGTAGACCTCAGGGCCTTAGTGCAGCTGGAAGGATTAGGAAAATTTAAAAATCCATAATGTCAATGGGAATTGAACCCGCGACATTCAAATTCAACTTCCAAGCATAGAGCCATGACCACTGCACTACTGCATGCCCCAATAATTTCAATTAACACAAGGTAAATCCAAACTCTGCAGTTACTCATATCCAACCTATGTTCTGCAGAAGAGCTATGAAATTCTCGAAGGGCTCTAATAGACTGATTACTTCAATTGAACAATTTTAATTTATAATAACACAGTGCTAGCAAACAAGGCTGTAATGTAGAATATATCCATTGCAGCACTTTAATATATACTTTTAAATTGAGAAGAAAACAATTTCAGCTCAAATGGCAGGAATGTGTTTACGCCACATCTAATATTTACTTTGAAAAAGACGAAATGTAATTTAGTAATTTTGAAAAATTTGAATTTATTGATGAAAGCTGAAACAAATGTTAATGTACAGACTTTTAGTTAAGAACATTACATGAAATATTTATGCTTATATTATTTTTACGACCCTTTACTACTGCTGTTGTTATTATAAGAAATACATACGTGTGTAGTCCCCTCATCACGAATTACCTCTATACAGACTGATAAGTCTAATTAAAATCAGCTTCAACTACACGTTCTGATGAGCGTCACCAGGCAAAACCATTCAACCAAACAAGCAAGCTCAAGGGCTACCAACGTGCTAAAAAAAAAGCAAAACTAAACTACAAGTAATACTAATTAGATAATGAGGTTTGGAGGAAATGATGGGAAGGAATGCAAATAAAAACAAAACACAGCAAAGCGTTGATGATCCGAACACCAAAAAGAAAATAATTATAGATTTCAATGCAATTACTTCCTTACAGAATATTATGGAATCAATAGTGTGTGTCAATCTGGTGTGTGGTTTAAAGTAAATCAAGTTGGTGCATTTACTGAAACTGACGGAGCAAAGCAAGGTGCATTTATGCATAGTACACACCCAGAAGAACAAACAAAACCTGTTCGTCAAGGTTCATAAAGAGGAAAGGGTACAGCAACTTTGCAGCAAGGAGGACCAATCAAAACTATATTTATGCCGCTATTTCAATATGAAAACACTCCACTATTCTAATTGAAACACCAATCTCTAATATCTTGCATGGGTAAATGCCAGAACATTAACACTCAGTCTATATTAATTCATTAGCAATAAAACCTGAAATTTCTACAAAAATGAATTTAAATACACTACTATATACACAAATACACTGCCAACATACGAATCCTTAAAAACAGATTAAATAAAAACAAGGAATGCATTAAAATATCAAATTTTTCAGTATTAAAATATCAAATTTTTCAGAAAATGTGCAATTTATAAACAGTCTACTTACTGAAGTTGTTAAAATAAAAAAGAAAAGAAAGAAAGGAAGTAACTTTCAAGTAAATATACTAGTAAAATATTTAACTATTTCATTAAATTATTAAGGCCCATATAGATTGTGTTGCTTTGGAATAGAATAAATTATTTACTTCAATGTAATATTAAGACCCCTCATATGAGTTAACAACTGTAAACAAGAAACACAAAAACTTCTTTTCACTGGCTAAGGAGAAGTATTAATATTTTTGTAAGTCATTATTTATGAAGGAGGGCAATATAAAAAAAGTTCAGTAACTCTTCCCTAAAATGAATCAAATAATAATAAAAAAAAACTATTCAACATTCTGTGTCAATGTCAAAACTTCTCATATATTTCAATTATATTCCCTAATTTTACCTATAAGCAACTACTTTAATATCTGACAGTTCTTACATGAACAGGATGTTGCAAAATAAAACACAATCTTCAGTGATCAATTCCAGTTCCAAAGTTATTAAATGTTACACATAACTGTGTTCGAGTTCAATCACAATGATTTCCAACATTTCTTGACATCACTCTAGCATGAGTACCAGGTTTCCATTGTTTTGCTTCTATGAACATAATCTTTTAATTCCTTGCTATTTTATTCTTCACTATTCTATATGTATTATCTTCAACACAGAAGAATAATTTGTAACAGCTGTAAATCAATAAACTTGTGATATTAATTTTCAGCAAAATAATAATTTGATTATTCATTGAATAAACTGAATATATAATATAAATGACGTAATTCAATTTTAATTACTAACAGATTATAATTTATTAAAAAGAGATGCCAAATTTAAGCACAAAACATCTCTAGGAGTCATAAATATTATGACTTTTTTTGCAGAAAATTAGAAAAATTTCTCGAATGATTGTTGTTTACAATTTATTATTATTATTATTATTATTATTATTATTATTATTATTATTATTATTATTATTATTATTATTATTTACATATATAATGAGGACTGGATACAGCTGCCTAGAGATCAGACTGAGTTATGTGCTTATACTGTATTTGTATACCCATGCTGTAACGATGTACTAAATCTTGTGAAGATGTTTTGATTATTATCAATATTGTGTCTGAAGCAAAACCTTTCTTTTGCTCTAGAAAGGTGTATCAATTAGAACTTTTATAGGCAATGTTCATGTTCTTATAATCGAAATACGTAAATTTGTGTAGTATATTGCGCACTAAAATACTTCACAGTACACATATTATCAGCTTACTGCAAAAAGTCCGTAAGTCACATTTCTGTAGTCTGGAGTTACAGACATACTGCAGTAGTATGTGATATATGTGATAGTGAAGTAACTTTTCTTGTGACACTGATACGAATGCATACCTAATTTATTAATTTACCTTAATTAAGATATTTTAATGTCTGAACATTTCACATACCATACCGTTTAGCATATTTTACTAGCAGAAACTTAAAACAGGCAATTTTAGGAACAATTTTTTTCCATTTATATGAGCATTCACTTTTAGTAATGTACAGGGACATCATTTTATTTTTACTAACATTTTTAATATTAACCTGGCTATACCTATAGAGAACCGGAAACACTGTTTGCTATCCCCTTCCACGACTGTAGTTCGATGATACTGGCGTAAAACACAAATAAATCACTTTACTAGGTATATGAGGGAAGAAAAGTAGTTCATCCATTTACGTAAACTAAGAAATACCGCGATTTTAAGTTCGATAATTTTCATTAGGTTTTTGTTTAATCAAAATGCAATACTGTATTAAGAATAAGTGTTTTTACTCACGAATTGAGTTATCCATGCAGACGTATTCATTATGCAGTGTATATTATACTGTCTACAGCACATTAGCGTACAATATAGAGAATGAAGTTAAATTGAAAAATAATCATAATATGGATATTTAAACACATTTTTGAAAATGGTGGCCGTTCAATTCGATACAGGCTTCAGTTCTTTTGTGCATATTATCGCACTAGACTATTGCATCTAATTTCAATTGTCAGTTTCGTCCTTCGTACTAGTAACTCATGTTGAAATAATTCTGTACCTACTTTATAAAACAGTTCCTTACGTACTGTAAATTCAATCTTCACTTCTGCCCAACCTGCACAGATAAAATTACTCAGACATGCTATCTACTGTCCATCCAAGTGGTTATGCCACAGGATCGTAGAAAGGTGGAAAATCACGTGACAGTTAATTACTTAACGAGGCCCTTTTATTTAAGTTATTTTAAACAGTTGTATACTATTACGTAAACGTCCAATTCCTAACAGAAATTAATATTTTCAGAGAAGAGCTAAGACAGCCCAGCTTATACAGCGAGGCGAGCAGAAGCAGGTGGGGGAAATCGGGATGCGACGTAGGCAAACGGACAACAGTACCTGTGCGAAAATATGATTCAATATTGAAAGCTCTTTCGTCATTGGAAAACGCAAACACATTTCTGGAACGTACTATACTCACTAACTCAGTGCTGTTTACTATATGCAGTCTTCGTTCTGTGTGGAGGACAGTTGGAACTTCATTAGTAGAAGGGGTGGGAGTGAAGTACATTCAAAAACTCAGGTACAATAAAAATTGAAGTAAAAATAAAATGATGTCCCTGTATAAACATTTTTATTTACCTATCTTCCTTACCTAAAGGAATTTATTTCTATCTTTCACCTTTTGCATTCTCAAATTTCTACAACTGTCAGGTAGATTAAAAGCTTTAGAAAAATTACTTCGAGCAGGAAAAGTGTTATTTGATTAATCAAGACTATAACAGTATTAAATTCATCATTTTTATAATAAATATTTTTTTTATGAAACCAAAGGGTTATTATCTATTTACAAGAAGGGAAAACAGTTGAACCAAAACATGTACAAAGACATTAAATTGAAGTGATAACCAAACAACCAGCCAACCAACCTATCTACTTACACAAGAAAAATTCTTAGTAAATATAAAATTATTTTTATTTATATTATTAGTTTTTTACATTCCCAAGTCAGTGGTCTGGTCAACAAAATCCCTCCACTTACATCTTTCCATCTCTCTACTCGATGTTATACAACATGCAGGATGTAAGACACTTAAAGAAGATAATATTTACGACACCTTTCATTTTGGTGCATTCGGAAAATCTGCGCTCTACTGCAAAATCAAAATATATGCTTGGATAAAATATTAGTATAATTCGTCGAAAAAAAATATATCGATAATTAAATAAAAGTGACGATCACAGTACAGAAGCAGCACCCATCTTGTTCATGCCCATTACAAAGTTTGACAGTGACATGTGGAAGACAAGACACATCATTAAACAAATGTTATTTGTTTGGTCTTGCATGTGGAATGTTGCACAAACCTGATTTTTTGTAATAGACATTCTGTTGCTCTCTGTACAATTCAACATTCATTGTACCCAGCATAAATACTTGGAATATAGCAACTGACTATAATGCCTTAAAAGCCATTTCAGTTTAAGATTTAGTACTTTATCAGACTTCTTTTTTTCAAGTTTTGTACATTGATTTAATAAAATTGTAGTTTAATTTATTTTCTCAGTATTTTGTGGTACATATAATTCTTATATCATATGAAGGGTTTGTAGCCAGACGTTACTATCCCACAATATCACAAAAATTAAGTTTTCTATTTTGATCTACTTTGTCATAAGCATGAGTAACTGTTTAACTGCCAAAGGCTGCAATTGTGAGATTAAGTTCGACAGCATATGAATTTAACGCAGATGAACTTAAAACTTGAATATTTCCGAAACTATTTCATGTGGATTAGTTATGTCTGGTTTGAAATCCGTCATATAATATTTGCCTATAACTTTTAAGAAAACTTACATTTTGGCAACAACATACACTCCTTAACAATGATGCTAACACAGTCACAGAGAGCACTGTTCTCTTTCTATAAAATAAGAGACAGCTTCAATGAAGAAGAAATAAAAATCTGTAACATGCATCCACTTTTCAGAGTTATGATCTGCAGTATTACATTCTCACTTGTTAGTGTACATGATGAGTGGTTTACAAACACACAATACTGTTCCATGGTTGTGTGCGGAATAGTAGATGTGTCCCTTCAATTCACTTTTAACAATTAATTTCTTGATTTATGTATTTGCTTCAAACAAAATGGTATCAAAAAAAAATTTTAATTAAGGTAAGTTACACATAATACACTAGCAAAGGACTGCCATTTGTTTCAACCACTAATTAACACAATATTCAACAAACTTTCGGGTGGTGTAAGTCCACAATTAATCGAGTGTAGAGCCCAGATGAGAAGTTATGGCACCAGCACGAGGGACGCATTTTAGTTCGTTTGCTTGGACTCGCCCTCACACTCAACTGGAGGGGTGTTGGGTTAGTTGGTTACTAGCATTCCGAGTGTTCAGATCGTTCTGCTACTACCACTATTGCTAATACTGAAAACATTGTCCTTCTGAGCGCCCTCATTACGGCATTGTCTAAGGAGTGAAATCATAGAGTAGTTCATAGTCAAGGACATGAAATAGCACACAATGTATGGAAATTCAGTCAGAAGAGGCTGTAAATAAAATACCAATTCCATTGAAAAGCGTGTGTCCAAGAATACTGGCTGCCACTGGTATTTCAAAGCGAACCTTGGAAAGAATCAGGAAATAAGGGAAAAATATTGAGGCAGGAACAACAGATTCTTTCTCCAGTCTGGAAATATCACAGCCGAAGAAGATTGTTGCAGCTGTAGACAGTTTTGATGAGGAAGTCATAAGACTCATCTATAATTTCTACGCTACGCATAAGCGGAGACCAACTCTGTAATCGCTTCTTCCAAGAATGGATATCAGTGTATGATTATGTGAAGAAAGTAGAGAACAATTACATTGAAAGTGAGCACGTGATGGACAGTATTTTGGAGAACATTTCCATAAACTTAGGGACATCTGATTCCAGCACAGATCAGTCGTCTGATTCGGACAGAGAATAAGAATATAAAGATGGAATAGCGGGCGTAATTCCATTAGGTACCTTTGGACTCTGAGTAGGAAAGTGGTGATACTAAGGTAAGACGAATGTTTTTAAAAAGAGATGAAACGGATATGCCTGCCACTCTGAGCTTGAGAACCGTAACCCAAACAACCCCCACTCCTCTACCCTGCTGGCCGGCAATTTAAAACTTCGCGCAGGTTCGTGCCATAACATCTCGTCTCAGCTCTACATGGCGAGTTATTCTTGTGACACAATTGCAACCAAGTACAAACTTCATAAACAGAATACACTCGTTAGAATAAAATGTCAAAATAGCTCTGCCAATGAGTCACATGTCGAGATGTTTCTATTGTGTCACTGTACCTGCTAATCCTTCTCCATACTTCTGCTCCTCAAGATCCATACAGTGAATGTACACAGAACACCAGCACATCTGAGGTCATAAACACTACGATAATAGTCGACTTACATTAGCAAATTACAGTTTTGTTCTGTTCTTACTTTTGACCTGCCTTATAACTTTGTTCTTTCTATTTTTTTCTCCTGGCTATGCTTAACAAGATACAATTTATCTTTCAAGACAAATACTGAGGTCATAGCTTAGAACTATATTACTATTATCCTGGCAAATCCTTTTGTATTTTGGAACCACCATTGTTATCTCGCAAACACTGCACTAAATCTATTATCATACAATTAAATATAAAATTAATATATTCCATCGAAATCAATATTAACTGATATGACTATTCTTCATATGAACATATTAATAAATTACATACACTATATAACCACTGAATAAGTTTGATGTAGTCAATAGCTCTCTTACTGAAAAGATTTTTCATCTTTCTATGTGTGTGTGCGAGGCAGGGAAGGAGAAGAACAACTGATCCAAATGCTATCAATAATCAGATATATGAGCACATGCCAGTGACACTTTTATAAAATAAAATTAAAAAATGTGGGGAACGTAAGAGCGCTGCAGAAAATTGCTTCAACAGTCTTCAGCCACTACAAATTCCAGGATCTGAACCTGCATTTGAGATGGAAGACCAATGCACTAGTCAATCCGTATAGCATGCCTTTGTGATTCATGATTTAGAGCAGTGGTATTCAATCTTTTTTGCTAGTGTACCTCCAAAATACATTTTTTTTTTACCTTCGCACCCCCAAACTGCATTGAAATTACATGAGAAAAAAAAAAAAAAAAAAAAACATTGAAAATATGTAAACTGCAATAATTATCAACATACATAATAAAATATGTTAGCATTTTATATATGAAGTCAGTGGGCCAGTGGGATGCATACCTCTTGAGACAACTCTATGTACCTCGGGGGGTACGCATACCATAGAGTGAATACCACTGATTTAGAGGATACAACAAGATGTATTTCATAACATTACATTTAACAGCAAACAACCAAAAGTTTCTTGAGGATGTTGTTCATATTATATTTTGGAAGAACAGATGTCATCCTTCATTTACTTCTTGTTTCCATTTGGTACTTATGTGGCTTTCCATTCCAACAAGCTATTCTGATGGGCAGTCCTTACTACATAATAGCAATGAAGTGATAATGTGTGTATATTATATTCTAATGCATATGTCTTTGTTGTGATAAATGTAATTGCTAGAAAGATGTAATTATTTTTTCTTTCCATTACCAATGCCCTAAAATGTCTCTCTTAAAGGTGACATGCATCTAAGAACATCTGTACCACAATAATACTGAAGAACTTAATTCTAAAAAAGAATACAACAAAGAAACTGAAAAATGGCTTACTTGGTACTGGAATTAAACCGTTTTTAAAAATAATTACACAAACATTTTAGAGGTTGCTTATTAAGTCTCTGAATTCTTGTTTTAGTTAGATGATCTCCTGTTACATACAGCACTATCGATCTATCACCCTAAAACCAATATAAAAATAATAAGTATCACATCCACTTTCCCAGTCTATAAACAATTTTGGAAAGATAGCAGAATGGGCTGCCAAAAAGCTAACATATTGATACATTAAATAAAAAGAGTAATAAATAATTTAAATAAAATAACATATTGCCATTAGTGTCCCTTTCAGATCCACAAGCAGAAAGAGTCACCTCTAAAAAAAAAAGCCTAATACATGTTCCAGAAGCAGTTACTGATGAAAAATGAATGCAATCTTATTTGGAAGCTTCCATTTCCTAAGCTGACCACGAGATTCTCGTTGACACAGTAAACTCTTGTTTCTAAGCATCATGCAACAGTTTTATAAAAATTAAATTTATCTCAAATAATTCACTGATTACTCACTACAATAATGTGCTCTTCATTTACCAGCATATTTCACGAACTCTAAATATTTTGCATCAGTGTTTCTGCTTTACAGCCAACACTAAGTTCCAAGAAAATTAACCACATAAGTAGTAAGAAGCAGGTACGTAAATAAATATGAAAACATGCAATACCCGTATTAAAAATACACATAACTTTATTTACGCTTATGAGAAAAAAAGCCAGACTTAATGAATTTTGTAGTTTTGAAGGTATACAAGATAATGCATAAAAACTTCCATGCTCACAACAAACAAGCATTTCTTTGAAATAAAAATTATACAAGTATAACTAATACAACAACTATTTTTAACAAAATAATCTGCCCTCAACGAGGGTGACCATAAAGATCCAGAATAAAAGCACTACAGAATAATTTAGAAAGACAAAAAGATTAAATACAGGAATTGGTTAGTAAAACATCCAGAGAAATACAAACCCAATAGAATCGTCAATGGCCAAAATATAAATGGTAGTGTAATATTTGGATTGAATCCTTAAGAATATCCAATAATTTGAATTTCAAAAAATCGGAGACCGAGTGCTTTTAAAATATTCCATGTGAATTTAGGAAGTATATATTAAAATTAAACACACATATGTACCTACCGGCATATTAGAATTTCTACCTCATGAATACAGTTACTAAATTGAATTACATTTTCATTTGAATCATCATGTGCAAAGTTAAAATGCAAGCAGGAATTGTACGTTTTCAAAAAATAAGTAATATGCATTCGCATTTCGATTTATTTCATGATATAGGTTCCATTTTGTCACTATGTTATTTTCAAAATACGAAAGTAAAATTTCCGGTTTCTAATATGGCTTTAAGATATAAATTCCATTTTGTCACCATGTTCCTTTTAAAGTAAGAAAAGTAAAATGTCCAGATTCCAATATGGCTTCAAGATATGTTTCACTTTGTCACGATGTTATTTTCAAAATACGAAAGTAAATTTTCAAGTTTCCAATATGGCGTCAAGATATAGGTTCCATTTTGTCACCATGTTACTTTCAAAATAAAATTTCCAGTTTTCATTAAACAGTCAATATACTGTATAAATTTACAGGGTCATATATACAGAAGGGTTAGTAGTATTCAGGGTTCTGTACAGATTTTTTATTTTATTTCTGCCTCTGTGCAACAGCACAGTTTGCAGTGAAGAAGAGAGACAGCAAAAGCTGGAATGCTTTGTAATAACCTGACGCCCATGACTAAGATAAGCAACTTAAAATTTAATGGTCACTGACCAGCAGAGATATAATGAAACATCTGTACTGTTCGTTTTGCAACAGCACAAGCTTAGTCTAACAGCTTTTTCTTCACCCTTTTGTTACTGGATTTTACATATGCTTCTATAACATTTCATTTTATAAAATTCCATAATTGTATTATAACATATGTTTTACAAGAATATAACCTCAAATCGAACTTTCAACTTTTGCCATTTAGGTTCTAGAACAAATTGTTTTAACAAATGTTCATTTTTTAACAATTTATCTAGTTCTTTATTCTGTAGTATGTATATAATGCCTACTTTATAAATCCAAAAATACACAATTTCAAGTAATATAAGGATAAATATTAATAATGAATGGTTATGTTATCATTTATCCATATGATTTAAAAGGGGGGGGTTCAGAAAAATGAAAAAGTTTCGTAACAAATACAAAAGACAAGTTCAGTCCACTTTTCATAATTTTTAGACCAAGAAAACCATAACTCATAAGTAGTTTTCATGCGTGTATGATATATAATGGTGGTTTCCAGCACAGTAAATTTATTTTCATAATTATTTTTAACCCCAACAGATAAAGTAACCTACATGGTAAGTATCTGTAGACTTGACTTTTATTTTTTTAGTAATTTTGAACTAAATTTTATTTGTGAACGAGCTCTTCAAGGGACTTTCATGAAACCCAACTTTTACCAAAATTTCGTTAAAAAGATGAAGAGCCAAGACACTCAGTATGGAAATCTTGGACGTGATTTTTTTTTTGTACACATGTGAACTCATAAAAAAAATAACATCTGATTAATTCTCGAGCAAATTCTCAGAGTGATGGATGAATTTTTAAAACAGTGTGCTTGTAATAAAATGTATATTAATGTTTCGAAATTAACAAACATTAAAATAAGAAAAAAATCCTGTAGCAGTTTTAGAAAAGTTATATCGAAATGTGAAAAAATGGAACTGTAGAATTACTTCTACAGACTCAAACTTAATGTTCCTTCGCCCATATCCACAACATTTAGTCACAGAATCAAAACACTGAACGAACTAATATAAAGGAGGAAAAGAAGACCAGAAACAAGAGTTTACTAAATATATTCTAAAGAACTATTGAACTGTTACACAATATGCTAGAAGCTCAATCAAGTAGTAATGATAAATTACACGAACCAAACGTAACATGCATTATTTTTAAAATGGTAACTTTGCACCTTTACAATAGGAGAAAAACCAAATGGTGTAATTAATTACTTCCCTAAGCAATATTAAGTGGCATGCAAACATGAACGTAAGAGGAATGTTATTATGTGCATATCAATGAACTGTCCAAATCACCCCTGTGCTTAATTGATAACAATGAAACATACTTTAAATAGCAGATAATAAAAACGAACTTTGTTGTGACCATAAATCTGACTAGATAGTTTGTATGCAATTTAATGACAGTGTGTCAGCCCTTAATAAATAGTGACAAAATACTAAATAAGATACAAACAATTAAATAAATAATAATGTCTTCTTTTTTATTTTGTGTTTGTGTAATATATTAGTCTTTATTTTGTTTTATTGATTTTATTATAGAATTTTGTTGGAGTTCAAAAGCTAATCTAATATCCACTTTATTAGAGCTCAAATACTAATACACAATCCACTTATTTTTGACCAACATTCTAAACATGGAAGTTTTAACATTAATCATCTCTCATAATACCAACAGCTGAAAACTTCTATGCTTCCATGAAAGAAGTGAAACTGAGATTATTATTATTATTATTATTATTATTACTACTACTATCACTGTCATGATGACCACTCAGCTTATCTATTATATTTAAATATATTTTGTTTTTTACAGACATACTGAGGTACAGAGATATACAGTGAGTCAGCTTATTAGCTCATTTAGCGAATTTTTTTACATTTAGCAAGGCCTCTCAAAAGTGATGACAGATATATCATTAACGAACGCTTGATAATGTCTGCAGAAGAATTTTGACCTAACCTAATGAAAATGTATCAGTCCATTGTCATGTCATACAGCATTGAGAGATGCAGTAAAAGTATGTTTTGCTTATGAAGTGTAAAAGTTGATTTATGAGCAGATATATGCTTGAAATGTATTGTAATATTAATTTTATTAAGAATTCAGCATTAAAAATGCATCACTGGTTTAATCATATTTTATTTGTTAATATTGTAGATGTATTATATTACACCTACTCCTTACGCTTTAAAACATTCCATGTCATAAAATTCTACAATGCACACCACTGATTCGGTGAGCTTGCATCTGAGAGCAGAACTGTGAACTCATTTTGTCAGCAGGGCAAGAGCATACTCGTATGGACAAAGCTTGCACGGATCTGTTGTAGGGGTTTACAGGATTGTCCATTATCACCTTTACCTTTATTGTTTATATCAACACCATTATCAGACACTGAAGATTAACTATGCGTGGAAATATCATATGTAAGCATAATAACTCTGCCAATACCCTATTGGATATGAAGATGATCAAATATTGCCAGCTAACAATGAAGATGAGTTACAACATTCAGTGTATCATTTCAATATTATAGCATGGAAATATCAATGAGTCACAGCATTCTTAGGAGAAAAACTCAGCCCACAGTAAGATATGTGTTGATCAAAAAATATTTAAATGGGTAAATTGCTTTGATTACCAGAGATATAACCCACCCTATTTAGAAGAACAAAATATTAACTTCAAAATTTAATCGAGCTCTCAACATAATTAATCATGCCTTCTGACCAAATGAAATACAAGTAGATATAAGATTAAATTGATATAACATTAGGAGTAGAACAGCACTCACATATGGAAGTGAGGCATGGACTAATAACAAACAAGATGAACATCGAATTACCACAGCTGAATTGAAGTTCTTGAGAAAGACTGCTGGCTATACTTTATTAGACC
The DNA here is from genome assembly GCF_040183065.1 of Periplaneta americana. NCBI lineage: Eukaryota > Metazoa > Arthropoda > Insecta > Blattodea > Blattidae > Periplaneta > Periplaneta americana. Next base: position 52,575,647 of record NC_091120.1, read on the forward strand.
ACAAGAAAAATTTTACGAAAACTCCAAATTACTCCCAGCCGATTATTTAAAACAATAGTGACACAATTAGCTTCAATATGTGAATATAATAGAGAGACCCAGGATACCATGACAAATTCTCCATTACTTCTTTTAAGGGATATGATCTTAAACTATTATTTTCATTCTTGTAATTTTTCCATCTTACCATAACCTCACATCTGCCACTATGTGCATGTACACACATTGACAGCCACCTGTTGCTACTTCTGTCCCCATTGTGTATCATTAGAGAAGTGAGCTACCAGAGAAGCTCCATATAGCTACAACCTGCTTAATCCTGATTTACATGTTTTAAGAAAAATGGAAATTACTAAGAACCACAAACATATGAGGAGCATCAAATCAAAATGCACTCAGTCCAAAGGAAAACACCTTTCAGAAGAGAGCAATATTTGATTAACCAGTGCTTTTGCATTAGACAGCATATTTTGAGACGTATTTTAAGCAGGGAATACCGATGGAAGGAATGCAAATGAAACAATGTGATAAGGAAGAGCGGGCGACAGGAAAGGTCACGAGATAGCTTGAATGATATTCAAGAATACAGTCGGAAGAGAAATGACATCGATAGAATCAGTCTTGTGTTGTTTTAGTTTGTTCCATTGCATATAAATACGTGTCTTGTATCGCACGGTATCATTATTTCATTCGTAAACATATGTTGCATGTTTAATTAGCTACGAATTTTTCTCTTGCTACATTCCTTATTTTCATAGCAATGTCCTCATTTGTTCATCTTCTTGGAAGAGACAGTACTTCCATTGGCCTGCATGTCTTGCCCCTTCGGCATGCCTACATACACACGTCAAAACAGACAGTAATGTCACCACTGCCTTTTGGTAATCATTCCTTGCGCGAGCTATAGAAGCACTTTCTAAAGAAAATCAACACAGATTGAATCACTGTCATAAAACAAGGGAAAATCTTTACGAAATTCGAATGGACTCAGACAATTTTAATTTGACACTTCTCTATGTAATTTTAGACAAGTAAGAGGACAATGGAGACTGGCTGTTAATTGCTAGAGAGATTGCTGCTGAACAGGGATTATGGATATTACAAACTGTTTCACAAAAATTTGGACTTTAAGATGGGTGGTCATTAAAAGAAGTTTTACTGTATATAATATTATACGAAGTATTTCACAATTTGGTTTAAATAATAACGAATGGTGATATCTGATTCTTCAGAAATATAAATTAATAAAAAGATAAACAAGCAAACTACATTAAATACGATTGCAATTGATCAACCAATTAAGACACAGGACAATTTAAGAACAGTTCTTATCAGTTCTAAGTAATGCACAACCATACCTACATGTACATGTAGCTTTAAAATAATGAAAAAACAGAATACATAACCTAATACAAATTAATCTGAACTACGTATTTGGCAATACCTATATTTAAGATAGAAACCTCGCTCTGCACGATTCCAAGTAAATTACTTAATTACTTTCTTAATATTTTCGTCATATTTACAGTATAGTTCTAACAAGAAATATTTGAAGTAATAATCCACAATGCATTAATACACACATTTCATTGTATACTACAACGCACAAATACTTGCACGGAATGTGACAAATATAACAAATAAGTGAACTGTGTTATCTCCACAGTCTGAATGGCACGAAATCCTACAGAGGGAGGAAATTCTATTTTCACTAGTGCATATACAGTACAGTCACGTCACACTTGATACGAAGAATGCGGGCGGGAGCAAGCCGGTAGAGCGCGAGGTAAAACGCAGCATTTTAGAACCGTAATCTCCAGCGTATTGCACTCATATAACTTTAATTAATTAATGGCATGCACAATAAACATTTTATTTCACTAACCTGTGTTATAGTAGTTGCTGAAAGTGGTATCCATTAGCATTCAGACATTCCCGACATCTTTTGATGAAATTTGAATTCACACGCAAAAGTTCTTCTATAGTAACTCCGTAAGGTTTCAATTTTAAAAGTTTAGTAGCTATATGGGCTGAAGTTTTTGATACGCCTACTTCTTGTGCAACACGACGTAAAGATTTATTTGGAGAATGTTCAAGTAATGCACCAATATCAACAAGTTTTGCTTCTGTTAGAACTCTCTGTTTTGGCCTGCGAATTTTAGAGTTCAGCGATCCCGTTTCTCTTAATTAATGACTAGGTTTCGAACTGTACCTCTATTTGGAGGACGAATATCGGAGAATTTCGCCATGACTCTGTTTCATACATAAATATTCGCTGTTGTAGAGTAATTTTTCAGCCGATATTACAATTATCTAAACAACTAATTTAGAGCACAGCACATACACTTCAAATGCATTTAAAAGAAGTACACAAGCACACATGTCTTCTATCACTAACATTTCAGACTGTATTACTGTAACCTGTGGAAACGACCGGTAACATACAGGCATACGCAGTCTTGAAACATGAAGCAATCATTGGTTGGGATCTTTCCGCGTTCATCGGATCAAGCGTGATGCGACTGCACTGTACTACTACATATCTACATGGTTAAATCATGTCATACATGGGCCCTTTAAAAGTGTATTATAAATAATAGGACCTCTTGAGTATAATTTATTTCATTTTTATTTACAAAAGCCTCCATTGTATGATCTTTCTACATTCTTATTGTAAGAGTTATATTATAGAAAATTAGCCTCATTCCAAAGCAAAGAAAATTAAGATCACTATATACAATAACATTTTTAAGTTTGTTTCATAATCTTTAGAAAGATACACACAAAAGTAAAGGCAGAGACAATTGTGACAAATTACATACAATATTAAACTTTTTTTTCATTAATGCGAAACATTAAAATGCACTAACTGCTTATTTCGTCTTTTATTCATAATATTCTACAATATTAAAATTATTTCAATATTGACAAATGAGTAAGACAAACAATGGAAATAAAAAAGAAAACGTAATGCTAATGACAGGACATCATTAAAATAATACAATCACAAATGAGTGATTATCATCATGATATGACAGAATTGCATGTGTGAGTTGTAAACAAGTCTCATTTTCCATAAATATAGAGATATCACGTTCTAACTAGGTACATAATCTCATTCCAGTCTGTATCATTAATATATAAGTAATTTTGTACTCCATATTCCCGTTATTTTTGACATCTCTACAAAATGTCAACAATGAAGTAATTTTAATAATACAAGTAAAATTCAACTCATTAGCAAGTTTTCAATTGTATATACCTCAGCTAAGGTTCTCTTAAATGCAAACTCTTCTTGGCTCTCCATAGAGAGCATAAGGGTTTTTAAAGAAATATTTAGATAATCTTGCTATGTAATAATATTCTCCAAACAACAAAGTTTCCAGTTCAGATAAACGGAATCTAAATCCTTTAATCCAATCATTAATACCAGCAAACTTAGGTGTTATTAACTCTGCTGTCAAGAGATTTTACTACATTTAAATCTGCTTACTCCTTTAATCCTTAAATTTTGTTACATGAATGAAAGAAATCTGAATACAACACATTCATGGAAATAAATTCTCACTGGTATAATTTCAAGTTCTATTTAAGGCACAGTTTGAACAAATTCTTCATTAAATAAGTTATTATACAATATTAATGTAATGTGTATGTATATATATTATTACTGTAGTGCACAGCACTTTTATACAGTATATTCAATATTCAAAAACCAACCCTCACTAGTTGTAAATGCATACATGTTTCCATATAAATAAGGTCTGAACATTTTCATGCCTATGTCCATTAGATGATACCATAACTGCACATTTTATACTTATAATTATAAATTTAAAAAAACCGTAAAGTTATTACTTAAAGAATGATACACAACTGTAACACGAAGATTTATTGAAAAATAGAAGAAACTTTTTTTATTGTCCCATAAAAATTGTAACTAAAAGGACAATAGTCTTAGTTATGAATTTTATTTGCATAGAAGCAATATAAAAATATTAAATGAGAACTAACAATCTTGTACACAATTTACTATATAATATTTGTGCCTCTAGTTTTATTCTATGGTTGTACTTTGGAAATGCCTATAATAAAAATTTTAATAAACAAGCCACATTTTACTGTGGTAGAAACGATTTTGTACCATCAATAAAAATACTTCATTTTATAAACAGGCCTGAATTTTAACGACATCATTTTATATTTCGTTTTTTTACAACTTTCACTGATTTATACTTCTTAAGGGACACAGGTTGCAAAAATATTTTACCCACAGTGTGTTCTTAGTAATTTTCATTACCATCCGAGAATTGAAGTATTTTTTGCACTTTTTGCTTCATTTTATATAATTTCCCCCCCTCCTCCCCCCAGTTTTACATAACTTTTATTTTTCATAGTTCATGGTTTACTTCGAATTTTAGTTATGAATAAATTTATATATCTTCTCACCATTCGTGAGCTGCCACCAGGGACAAAGAGTACTTAACCATAGAAATTTTTACAAGTTCATGAAAAACCATTGATTTCGTTTTAACAATGAAATTCCTACAAGTACATAACTGCAAATAATTTTTTTTTTTTAGATTAGTGAAAATATACCTATTTTTAGAAAGGTAAGTGTTACAAAAAAAGTAAAGAATGCTACTGAACTTAGTTTGATTTCGAATATAGGTGATTCTTCAGGAAAGCAATTGATCCTTTCAATGCAGCTAAGGTTACAATCGGAATAATAGATGTTATTTTCAGCATGTTCGTTAGAAAAAAGTTACATTTATATGACATACCAAAAGCTTATATTTCAGGACACAGCTACAAGTGTCTGCAAATATAAGTGACTGGACTTGAGGACATTAAAATTATCTAGCACAATAACAATGAGTTGAAAATGTGGATTCATTTGATTTATTTTTGGAAATTAGCAATCAATGTTCGGAGGCACTGGTGTTCAAAACTAGAGCACAAATGTTAAATTGGAGATAATGAAACTAAAAATCCATCAAGGGTGCAAGGGTTAATAATTATGAAAATAAATTGAATATTGTGTACCTCGTTTGGAATGAAAATTGAATTTCCATTAAGATTTTAGGGCCTTTGTAAATTATGAGTATTACTTTATTATCTCCAGGTCATTTTACAAGAAACCTTTTTTTGTAAATTTTTAGGTAATCAAATTAAGGGCTTCGACATACCCGCATAACAATTACATGTCAACAGACAATGTTACAAATTTAGTTTATACTATATATATAAAATTATGATTAATACTGATTGTTTTATCGTAAGAATATCAGAAACTATTCAGTATTCTCAGTATATTGCAATAAATATCTCAAACTATAATTTTACTTAAATTCATGAGTAAATTACTAAGTGGCTGTGGTAGAAATCAATTAAATGGCATCATCTATGGACAAAATTAATACGCCTACATTTCAAAAGTGTCTTGCGAATCATCATCCATTGAAAGAGACTTACCTGCAGAAGGAGAGTAGAGTGAGCTCGTATCATCATCAAGGTCATCCAGACTGCTGCTCATCCGACCTACACAAGACAAGCAAGTGCAAAAACTTGGAGAAAACCCCAATTTCACCTCACAACCACCTGTCCCCACAAGTTTGCATGATGTCTTCTGTTCTGAACCATGTTGGTTTGACGAGAAGTGAAAGCTTGATAAAATACAATCTTTTCACTAGTTACAAATCACCTTATTATTTAATCATTTGAGTCGTAGCCTTTTTCAAAATCATTTTTTGACAATCTTAAACTTACCTCAAAATAATGCTAAATTTTATATGGCCAGGCCTCGGAATACAAATGGCATAACAGCCTCACTACTGACACTTGCACATAAAACACATTTCTATGAAAGCTGAATATTAAGACCAGGAGAAGAGGTGAGTGGGAGAGATGTGGTGTTGCTAATCTGAATCAGTCACACTAAATCATAAGCATAATGCTGTCAGATTCGCAGATTTAGCAAACATCCTCACCATCTCTCAAGAGAATGTAATTTCATTGACAATCAGAGAAATTCTCGTTATTTAATTTTTGCTACAGCAGAATAATTATATTGGTACGAAGGGTAGCAACAGTAAGTTAATACTAACAGCATAATTTACATTTCTGCTCGTACACACTAACAGAAGAGATTTCAAAATTTAACGAAAAATATGACTAGGGGTACATAATGTACAAGTGGTGGAGGGGGGGGGGGGAAGAAACGTTTTCTCTCATTAAAACTATTATTTCTTTGCACAGATTATAGAAAACTCAAAGAACCGATACTTTCAATTATATAATGCAGAAAATTTACAGTGAAGGTGCCCTCAGAAACAATTTATTTCAAAAATAAATTTCTACTGCTGTGCTTTCAAGTTGTAAAAATCTACAAAACTAAGTATCTAACAAATTTTAAACAAATATTTCATATGATTATCTAAGAATCGCAATACCACACGGAAGTGAAATAAATATCAAATATTCTACAAATTTTAAAGGATCTAAAAATTGAAAGAGACAAGAAAGCTCTGAATATACCTTCTCTCTATCCAGCTCAACTTTTCTACATCACAGCCATGAGAGTCAAAACAATTTTGAAGTTACACATCTACAGATTGAATAACTGAAATGTATATACTTTTGGCTATTTCATCTCAAAGATATGTTTCACATAGAGCTACACTGAACTTCTCATATTCATAGCTAGTATTCAAATATGAACGAAGACGGAAGAACCAAGAACCAAATATAAATTGTTTGAATTAATAATTTTAAAAATCTACCACAATAGCAAGTGCTCATATTATTAAACAAAATTCTAATCTTAAAAATGGAGCACTTCTTAGGGACATTACATGAACTTGAATTCCATTATAAAATTACCTCCAATGATATACCCAAATACAAAGGACAGAAACTAGTACAAAGACATGGACAGAAAAAAATTCACGTCTACACTAACATAACATAATATGACTGGACAAGGTCGTATAAATATACAGCTCATAAATCACAGAATGAGGTAAAGAAACATTTAGATATTACCCATGAAGACTCTATTTAACCCTCCTTGCGCTTCAACTAGACATATTGGAAGGGAAAAATACATTCAATGGTCTCACAAGAGCACAATCACAACACACAATGTAACCATGTCAAACTGGCTGGGGACTAATCCCCGGGAAAGACAGTACAATTAAAATAAAACATCCAACATAGAGTTTAGTGGTAAATAATAAAATATTAACATCTGACTCACCTCTCAGAGTTCCTCTACCATTTGATGTTCCTCTGTATAATACAGACTCCAAATATTGCAAACCACTATTGTTGATAATGTTGAAGCCACATAATAATTCTATCTGCTTCCAGCGATGTACTCTCTCCTGTAGTTCCTGAGTAACTTCATTCAGAGAGGTCCTGGGTAATCATAAGAGTACACTGAATAACAATGATATGTCTTTTTATGAGAGTCATGTAGTTAAATACGAGGGAGATTCAAAAAGTAAGGTAATGAGAGCTCTCACAGATAACATATTCCCCCTCTTGTTCGAATTTTCTGCCAGGGCCACAGCAGCAGGTCACAGCTTTATCACATAACCATTAAGGTACGGTCACACGTCGCTACTTTTGCAGCAATACAGTACAAAAAACTGCGCAACTCTTGTACTGTGACGTGTGAACAACGGTGCAATCCAAAAAGTAGCGGCTGCCGAACCTGCTGCTCACTACTTTTCCATGCTGCGCGCAGCTTAAAAGTAGCAACATGTGAACAGGGTTCTCAGGGTTGCAGCTGCAGCATTTTTGATATCGGTTTTGTTGAAACTTTTGCTGCAGTTGCGACCAGTGTTGCCACCCAAATGTGCCAATGATACTTTTATTGTTTGAATGTATTTTAATGTTAGATGTGATGAAAATAAACTATTTGTAACAGTTATTAAATGCACAACACAGTCTGAGCATATCTGCTGACGATATAATTCACTTTTTAAATTTTTTGTAGCGTAGTTTCAAACAGGAGGGTTGCCAACATTGATTACGTGAATATGCTGTTGGTTATCATTTAAGTGTATAGGCGTTTTTAAAAACTTTGTAGTAAAAAAAATGCCAATTTCTGAATACTAGCTAGGACAGAAAAGCAAATAATTGATAAGTAAGCTTTCGCATGAGTTTATTAATAATGCGAACATAACCACAAAATGTACATTGAGAAGTCAACACGGAGATGGAAACCTGCAGCATGACTGCGGCTGCAAAAGTAGCGCCTTGTGTGTGAACAGACTCGCAACCTCCAGTTGCAACTTTTGCTGCACTCGGGTTGTGCAGCACAAAAAGTAGCGTGCAGCGTGCTACTTTTGGCTTACATGTGAACACAACACGCAACTTTTGCAGCTGCAGTACAAAAGTTGCGCAGCAAAAGTAGCGACGTGTGACCGTACCTTTAGATGGCACATATGTTGTGTCAGACTCTCGCAATATCAGTTGTAAGATGGCTGAGTGCACGGAAACATGGAAGTGTGCAGTGTGATCTGGTTTTTGCGTCACAAGGGCATCTCACCACAGAAATTCATCATCAAATTGTTGAGGTGTACAGTGAGAAACAACACTTCCAGTGGGAGGTACTGAACCATCCTCCCTAATGCCCCAACCAAGAACCCAGTGATTTCCATATCTTTGGACTGTTGAAGAAGCACCTGGGTGGTAAGCGATTCAACACAGAATAGATATGGTCGTTCAGCAAGCCATCATAATGTGACTTCGGTAACACAGATTTCTTCTATAACAGCATTGATGCCTTGGTCTACAATCGGAATAAGTGTTTGGACAAGCATGGCAACTATGTTGAAAAGTAATGCGTACCACTGCCCTACTACTGTGTATCAGTACATCTTTCTGTGAAATAAAGTTTGTCCATGAGAGCTCCTGTTACTTTACTTTTTGAAGCACCCTTGTATTTAAAAAATGCCTCAATTTTTATACTAGACACCACACTGTTACTTACTTACAAATGGCTTTTAAGGAACCCGAAGGTTCACTACCGCCCTCACATAAGCCCGCCATTGGTCCCTATCCTGTGCAAGATTAATCCATTCTCTATCATCATATCCCATCTTCCTCAAATCCATTTTAATATTATCCTCCCATCTACGTCTCGGCCTCCCCAAAGGTCTTTTTCCCTCCGGCCTCCCAACTAACACTTCATATGCATTTCTGGATTCGCCCATATGTGCTACATGCCCTGCCCATCTCAAACGTCTGGATTTAATGTTCCTAATTATGTCAGGTGAAGAATACAATGCGTGAAGGATACCACACAGTTACCTTATGAAATTCTGAATAATGAGCAACTAATGTTCTGACATTGACATTTTATTTCATAATTTATTTTGCCTCAGGTAAGAAGGTATTTCCTTTAAACAGAGAAGAGTTTGGAAGATAATAATAGAGTGTGTGTAAATATTGTAATTGTGCATACACACATTAACACAATTTAAATTCATAGTAAATGTTGGCATTTATCCACGAAAACTAAGTTGCTATTGAAACAGAATATTTTTTAAAATAAATGATTTCCACATCAAAGAAAGTCTGTTCTTTCCCATATCTTGGAGAACTTCTTTGTACTATTAAAACAAAGATACATCCGCCAATATCACGCAACTATACATGTAATTAAATACACATAAATTTTCAGTTGAAATTCTTACCTCGCTTCAACTATGCTCCTGTCTACATCATCTATAGACTTTCCATGTGTAGATACAAATGCACCGACTAGACTTGACCTTTTCTTCCTCAGCTTTTCACACTGTTGACAACAGAAAAGAAAAGAAATGTTTAAGTGAAAGAAGTAATTACAAATTATATTCAAACTAAAGTGAAAGAATTCTTTATCAATGTTTCAGAATAATTTAAAGAGTTTTAAACAGTTCAGTCACAAACAGTTCCTTATACAAAATGTTGACAACACAATTGTCTTGTGTTCAAAATACATTTTAAATGTAATACAAGTATAATGGATATAAATTGTAAGCATGAAAGCAAATTTTACAAACAGAATATATATTTATTCAGTTCTGGATTGCATCGATAATAGAAAAACTACTGTATACCCTGATAAATATGCCAAAACATGACTTGCAATCATAATTTATTAGTTTACATGCAATGTCCCTCAGTGTCTGTATGTTATAGATTTTGTTTCTACTTATAAAGGAGCTGAAGCAGCTGTAACTTGCCAATTCTTCTTTTACAACATCAATACAAAACAACAGTAACTTATTTACCTGCCTGCATGAATGTAGTAATAACATTGTAATATTTTTAGAAATTTGAAGAAAATTAATCTAGCAGATATTATGAAACACCTATGAAGTCAACTAGAGAGTAGAACAAACATGCAACCCCTTCCATTTTGATGTGATTGTCATTTGAATTTGATATTTAACAAAATGCTCATATAGCGTCCAGCACCGGATTAATATTATGTTTTTGACCAGCCTCATGGTCTAGTGGTCAGAGCTTCTGGCTATAGTTCATGAGGTCACAGGTTCGATTCCCGGTTAGACCACAGGAATTTTTCCTCAAAGGGGATTATTCCTGTGTTCGTCCATGGTCTGGAATTTAGGGTAAGTTTAGATTTGAGACCTCTCCTGGCACCACATTATCATAATCATCCTATCACATCATCAGGGTAATGTAACTCCGCCTTCCAGGTGCCCCAAACCTCAGAAATGAGTTACAACTAAGCCATGGCCAGGAGAGAAGACCAGAAATATCGAAGACAACCTGGTGGCATTGGATTTAAAAAAAAAAATAAAAAATAAAAATAAAAAAATAAAATATTTTTAGATCCAGAGACTGCTATTCAGGCAACAAGAATGTATTCCAATACAGAAAAAATGAAATATACAAATATAACATTGCAATGAATTTCGGCTTTCTGTAGAATATGAAATAGTTTATAATGAGCAGAACCCAGATTTTAATGACATCAACTTTTATTTGGTATTTTAGGGACAATATTAAATTATTTATAAAATCTGATTACAGTAACCTACAAGTAAAACTATGTAATGTTACTTTAAATCATTCTTCGCAATTTTGGAATTTTTGGTAATTTTTCTCTTCTTCAGTCCATAATTGAGAAGCTCTGAACCAAAATCTGTTAATTCCACATTTAATCGTAACTGAGTATGAAAACAATGGTACTCAATGGATCGCTAGGGAGAAAAAAAAAAAAAACACATTACAAGCACACATACATACAAATTCCACAATTTGGGATATCTGGCCGACATCTACGGCTGACCACTAGGATCCAGAATACAAAGCAGAGGTTAAATTAAAAATACAATATGATTGTGGAGAAAATACGGAACAATGATAAATTTAAAAAATAAAGTATAATTTGATTTCGGAGAAACATGAGATGAAAATACATTGGAGAGTAATGAAATAAAGTACATGGAAAGTGCATACATTAAGAGGCAGAGGCATTGAGGTTTTTGCAGATCACCCTAAGGCAAACTTTTGGGTCAACAACAGGAAAGGTTTATCAATTTCGGAATGGACCAACACTCTGAAAATGTCCTCTAACATCATGGCAGTTCAAGCAGTCCCTGGTAGATGTCCCAGCACAATCCGCTGCCATCATACTGACTGTTGCAAGAATGAAACCCTTGGCCATGAGTTGGGCTTCTGCCATAAAGGAGAACTACTAAGAAACTCTCACCATCATAAAATAAGATCAATGCTAGCTTCTGCTTTGCAAGATCAAAAATGGCACATCTATGAAGAAGTAAAATGCACCTCTTCAACAGGATTCATCCGAAGAGCTTATATTATAGCCATTCATCCGAACATAAGCAAAGCTGTAGTTCTCGATCCTACAGTTCGTTTCGAAAAAACAACTGACCAGGCAAAGGAAGTTGACTTGAAAAAGAAAAGTATTTATGAACCATGTATTCCTGACTTGAGCATCCATTACGGTGTACCTCTTAAAAACTGGTCAGTCATGGGACTATTTATTGGTAGTAGGGGTAGTATATCCAAATTTACATGGAGCATATTAAAAACGTTTGGTATTCAACATTAAACTGTGGAAAAAAATTATTATAGACATCATCAAAGATTCCTTGAACATTTTTAATTATCACCTTTATTTTAAATCCTAATACTTTAATTTGAAATACATTTTCGTTATATATTTATATATCATTGTTATAATAATATGTAGTGCATCTGATTAATTTTTTTATGGGCATGATTCAAAATGTTCAGTTTTAATTAGAAGTTTGCTATCACTTTTTTCAAAATTTATACACCACTTACTATTCTTCAAACACTCAGAGATTTTCGTTTTTTAGAATCCAGGATCCTTGTGGTCTGGAAATGTTATTGCTCTGATGTTTAAATAAATAATGCTACTCTCAGAAGGGTCCTATGGAGAGATAAATGTTATTTACACAGCTATACAAAACATATTCCTTTGGCTACAGTAATGTTGTAATACTATCTGATTCTCAAGCAGCAATTCAAGCAATATCAAATCCAGCACAGCTAATTGTGAGGGCGACTTAGAAAAAAATGCAAGTATAGTGGCAAGACTACTGAAAAAAATACGAGCTTGTGAATTTTGTGATGCTGCCTTTTCTATGATTAGATTCAGCTGATGTGCTTAACAATGCACAAAATGTGCATGTTTATAGGATTTTTTAATAATTGTTTGTACACCTGCCTTTTCTCCACTCATTACGGCTGCTCCATCGTAGGTCTGGGCAATAAGTTTGTCACGGTCGCCATTCACAACTGTACTCAACTGCTCTAAAATGCATTCCGCTAATATTTCAGCATTTTGGGCTTTTGGGTTAAACAGTCTCCATAATCTTTCATGTGCAGCACCGCCCAATTCATAAAGGAAAACAATCTGCTGCGTATGACCTTATACATCAGCTGTATTGTCTGCCATGACTGACAAAAATTTAGATTGTTATATTTCAGCATATATTTCATCACGACAACCTCCAGATTACAGTCAAGAAGTTCATTCTGAATTGTTTTGGAAGTTCCTGTAAACACTTTTGAGTTAAAAAAATGGTTTTTGAGAGACTGATCTAACTTCCCAGCAAATTCCAATAATCCTCGAAACACGCCAGGATTCGATGACTAAGGTTTCGCCATGGCCATGTAATGGACGTTCAAATTTCCCGCAAAACTTTATACAGTCTATAATTTTCGAGAGAATTTCTCAATTTTGCCTCCTTTCTCATTATGTTTGTTTGCTGTCTGTAAGCATCATTTAGCTGATATGCGATGTTTACTTTCCCTAACACAAATATTTCAAATATATTACCGTCAGAATTACTTATCAATAATCAAACATTAAACCATTATATTATTACATGAAATGGTACAATGACACATAATGAACACTTATATAAGTGTCATTGCTTCGATGAGACCTGAGGATGCCATATTCATGGCGAAAACATTCGTTGGTCATTATGTATCATTTCATGTAATAATATAATGGTTTAATGTTTGATTATTGATAAGTAATTCTGACGGTAATATATTTGAAACTAGTGGCTTGTGCAGCAAATGTTGCTGCAAACTAAGTTCGTTAGACGTTCAAATAAAAATTTTTCAGATCTATTTTCAATGAAGAATACTTGTCTTTTTAATAGTTATTTGCTTCCATAAACATAATCCCTCTGAATGGATTTTTTTAGGCCAAATACTTTCGCTTGAATCTAACCAACTTCAGTTTTTGAGTTTCAACGCGAAAATGCAAGTATCAATGTCAGGATGATAGCAGTAGCTATTTCAGGTCATTGTGGATTGTAGGCGAAAGTTAAAAAAATGTCAGGTTTGCTAAGCTTTCGAACAATAGCATTTTCGTATAGCTGTTGCATGTAGAACTTGAAATGTAGAGCGTAAAATCATTTTATCCTACTAAGAGATCTTGCTGAAATGATCTGGAGACTACAAAATTTTCTAGGCCTCTTATTTTATCAGTAAGTAATACCTTTTGATCTTTCCTTAGGAACTGTAATTTTTGCGCTCTCTCGAGCCAATACTGAAGACAATGACACATATCAATATCTACACTACACCACCATTAAGTATATGAAAAAGACCCAACCCCACTGGGCTAATAAGTATAAAAATATTTGATTTTTAATAACAATATTATTATCTTACTTAAGTTTTGTAGTTATATATAGCAGCCACTCAGTAAATTATAGAAATGAAGATCTAAATTAAGATATTCTCTACATTTACTTACATAACCTCAAAACGTTTCACTTTCATGTCATCAATATAGCATCAATATTATGTACAATTAATGAAAAATAGATGCATCATGATATTAACTATAATAATATTTAATTTCTAATGATAAAAATGTCAACAAACCACCTCAAGTTTCGTAGATTTGAATATCCAATACACAGTTGTACTCAGAAAATTATTATACACTGCAGAATCAGTTTTTAATAACAAACTGAATTGAGCTCTAAATATGTCGGCAATCCTGCAGGTCATGGCCTTCGTGTAATAGCCTATTGTTTATTGTAGTGTGTGTTTTGTTCCGAAATTCAATCAAGTCGGCCTGATTCGATAAAATTAGTTCTCAAAACTGACAACAGATGGATTTTGGAAAATAGGAAAATTATGTAGGAAAATTGACATTTCACTGAAAACTACTACTTTTCCGAAAAACTTTGGGTTCCAAGCTTCAAAATGAGGGGCCATTTATTAAAATCCGTTCAGCCGTTTTCCCGTAATTTCCATTACCAGTTCAAATTATATATATAGATATTTGAAATTTTATTATTATACTTATCGGACCCAACATGCCTTTGAAATTCCCTAACACAGCCAAATCAATGACATATTTAATATATTTTGCAGAATCTTCGTGGTTTTTTTTAGCTTTCTCAGCTAAATGTTTTAAATCATTTACCCCTGGTTTTGTCTAAGTCGCATCACCTCCAAACAATAAACACGGAAAGCAAAATAGCGCATTTTTTTCAGGACAGCCACACAACCATTTACCGATATGCTTATAATATACAGAAGAATTAAATTTCCTAGACAAAGTCTGATTTCTGCATTATGATGTTTGAGAAGTAACTAAGTCAAAAGTGTCATGACCTAAATTCTATTTCACTCTTCTCTGCAAACGACAGCGATTAAAAACTGATATTTTGCAGATATTTAACACTGTTCTTATTCATATTCGTCTTGAAACTGAAACAGTTTAAATAAGGTCACTGCACAGTCTTAAAAACATAATAAATATGACAGCACATTCAATGAAAAATAATGTTTTTTGGAACAATAAAAAGAACACAACACCATGAAAAAATGTGAAATCGCTACCTGCATTGCTGTATGATCTGTATTGGCTGGAGTCCGAAGCTGTTTGTATTCACAATATCAATACCTCCAACTCACCACTCGCAAACTGCAGCCAGCCTAAAAGCGCGTTACATGGGCACAGCCCGAATCGCTATGTACTGCCCATGCCTCACTTCCTGAGCTGTTTCTTTGCGGGGCGAGATGTAGAGGGTGGGAGTAGGAGGTGCTGGGTACCGCATGTGCCTACTACCCTACGTTCAACACATCGGCCTTTTCAGGATTCCTTTCGTCAGCTATGGAGCAAGATCAGCCACGAACAAGCGAATGTATAGGCTATCCCCTCACAAAACAGATTATGTCATCATCAATTCCTGTAACTAAACACTAATACCAGTGGTAGATTACAATCTCTACTCGAGATTATCGACCTAATCGCGATTACGGTTGTCATGTGAACACATCCGTAAACTCTTTCTTCAATGGCAGTGTTTCTCAAACTTTTTCCACCGCGAAACCCTTTTTAATCTAAAGTGTAATTGCGGAATCCTTGTAATATTTTATTAGTATTTAATAATTAACAGACAAGTGAAAGCTAGTATCTCAATAATTCTGTTCAGTGGGACGAATGTATTTGCTTTTTAAGCCTGCAATCTGGGTTTATGGCGGAAAGTTGTAGTCTCATTTCTACTGTACTTCTGCATTTTGTCTTTTCGATATTTTGTTTTAGTGAACACATACGCAGAGAATCCAGTGATGAAAGTGATACGTATTATGGGTATTTTCCGTTTTAGACGTTCATTAAACATATTATTATTACGCATATTCTTGGATTATTATTATTATTATTATTATTATTATTATTATTATTATCATTATCATTATCGATGGTTTCATATTATTGATTCATATTTCCGTAACATTAATATATTTTTATAGTATCCACTAAGTATAAAATAGCCACCGGAGTAGCCCAGTTGGCTAGGGCGCTTGCCTATCGATCCTGAGTTGCGCTCGAGCCGGGTTCGATTCCCACTTGGGCTGATTATCTGGTTGGATTCCCCCCCCCCCCCCGAGGTTTTCCCCAACCGTAAGGCAAATGTCAGGTAATCTTTGGCGAATCCCCGACCTTATCTCGCCAAATACTATTTCGCTATCATCAATCCCATTGATGCAAAATAACCTAGTAATTGATACAATGTCGTTAAATAACCAAGTAAAAGAGTATAAAATAAAATTTAAAATCACATAGGGCTCACGGAACCCCGGAACATACTTTGAGAAATGCTACTCTATGGTAATTCAGCAGTTATCCAGACTCAACGAAGAGTGGCCTAGTGTGTACATATATTTTAGGAAATCACCATCAGAGATAATAGTGATAGTGGTAACCACGATTAGTGTCTCCAGTATTATAAACAGTAAAGACCCCTGCAATAGCATTGGATAATGTTTTCTGAACATATAATATGCTGCCGTGCTGCCACGCTGCAGCTGAAGTGCCGGTCCGAGCAGACCTAAGAGGCGTGCTTTTAAGCACTAGGGAACTCTTGGTTCAGGACGTGAGACACGGGCAGTATAGCTTGAAAAAAAGTATCTGCCGGCAGTGCGCTACATATAACTTGACAAAAGTATCTATCAGTGTTTTGCTGAAGACGATGACAATAGAAATAAATAATATATTTAATGCATAGGTATATCTTTCAGAAATGGCCTACTATTAGGTAGGGTGCAGCCCAGCAGCCATTTTGGGTGCACCACCACTGGTTAGTACTGCTCTTAGTTCTTTTCACATATAAATTTTGGGATGAATCAATATGATACTATTAAATAAAACGTTGATTTAAAAATTATTAAAGTGCCTGTTCTCTCTATAATGAAAAAATGACAATTCTCTGCAATTACAAACAATGAACAGTTCAGACATGCCAATAGGAATAACAATGAATCTTCTATCTCTCAGCATGCAGAATTCCAGATTCTATCACAAAGATATTACCGTACATACGTGAATATCCGCACCATCAAATAACCCTCACTCTAATTTTAGGGGGGAGGAAAGGGCAATTGGCTGTAATTAATCCTACATAATGATTAGGAATTCAGTGTTTGAGGCGAAGTGGTACCAACCTTATTTCAAATAATGTGCACATCCCAGTTTTTCTTTGCTAAATTCTGGAAAAAATATGTGCGGAGTATTCGCGTATATATGGTATTGAAAGACGTGTTAACAGCATTCATACAACTCCACAACACCTCAGAAGTGTTCCATGAAGAGAAACAGACCCACCGCTTCACGAGCCTGCTGCAGTTGCTTCTCAGCTGAATTCTTTTTTTTGATGTACGCCTTATTCTCAATCTCGTGAGTAAGCTGAAGCCACTGTTGGAGCCCAACTGGTGGGGACCAACACCGGTCTTCTAACTCTCCCTCTGCTCTCTGCAATTCCCCACGCAGCATCTGGTATCAACACAAACATAAAGAAAAATAAATAAAACCACAGAATCAAAATCGCTAATACCTGATGGATTATATGAAGACATGTAAGGAAAACTGTTCTACCCAATTACCTCTAAGCACTGTTGCTCAGTTAGTAGGTGTAATACATACTACTGTGGACACTATGTTTTTGTTTAACACTTCTACCCACCTAATCCTCTTCTGATAAACATCTAAGAAAAACACATTTCAAAACAGCTTTGTTTACAGAATCTGTCAGTCCAACTCCCTTATTATGCAAGTCTAGTTTTTTCAGGTAAAGCTCCCTGTGAAGCAGACTTGAATAATTTCAAGGGAAAAAATTGTTCTGAAGCAGGGTATCGATCCTGGAAACCTCTGGTTGAACATACCAGAGCTCCATCAACTGAGCTACCCAGGAACTCCAGCTGACACCGTCTCAATTTTTCCCTTTATATCCACACAACTCAAGTGGGCTGGCAAGATGCCAGAGACCCACATCGAGTGCACACAGACTCTGTGTGACTTGGAATTGCAGTTTTCTGTTAACGTACCTACAGTAACGTATATATTGTAACTTTTTATTTTACTTCTACCACAATGCACCCGATAACAATGTGACTTTTATTTCCAATAATTCACCCTACAACAATGGGTATTCCACTCAACATAGCAACACAGTAGTCGCTAATGCACTCCACACAGCGACAATGACAATACACGTGTATTATTGAGAAGAACAACAATGTATCCTAATTTCAATTAAAGTTCATAAAGCACTATGTGCAGAACAAAACTGTCAGTTCTCAGTTCACAATTCGCTTGCCTCAGCTAGTTCTTCTAGCTCACTCTTCAAGTTCATTACACATCGAACGCAGGTCTTCCGAACTACGTCGCACTCATCTGGTGGACATTGTCACAGTTACCGACTCACTCAAGTTCACTGCACGTCGAACCCCGGTCTTCCAGCTACAGTCCACGACACGTCGAATTCGAGTCTCCCCAGTTGCGGTCCACCACACGTCAAACCCGGTCTCGAAGGCTGGCTTCCTTGCTCGCTCGAAGCCTCACTTGTAGACCGACTTCCGAAGACTGACTCACTGACGACACTCACGGTGTTATTTATTAAACCACATGTTCTAGAGTCTTCGATTCGCGTGCCTTTCAGAATCTCCAAGAGAAATCTGCTTCGAGATGCTTCCTTACTTTCTCCGCTCCATGCCGTCACCGAAGTTCTCCTCCCCTTGCTCCTTACTGCGGCTAGCGTCAGAGGTTCGTGTTTCCGTTTCCTTGCACCTTCCTTCTCACTAGATGCGCACGCAAACCCGTGATGCAACGAGAATATTCCAAATGGCATCACAATATTATGCAAGTCTAGTTTTTCAGGTAAAGCTTCCTGTGAAGCAGACTTGAATAATTTCATAGGGAGCTTTACCTGAAAAACATCATTAAAAACATGACACAAGGAACACATCATAGCCATAATCAAATTACACAATACTTTCACCTATGCATAACACAACAACTTCAACCGCAACTATAGTAATATAGAAAGAGATATGGAAAATCTACACACTGAATGAAGAAGCCAAAAGCTAAACACATTACAATAATATGAAATATACAGACACACACAAAAACACATCTTCAACACCCAACTAAATTTCAGAATGTACATTCTTTTCGACACAACACTACTGATCATAAACACACCCCACCAAAACAACAGCAGAAAGAAACTGGAAACAAGAGGAAAGCCTTACTAAAAATCTGGAGATGGTGGAAACAAGCCGAAACTAGACATTAATTAAGGTAAAAATTTCAATAGCAAAATAGAAAAGTTAAAAAGTTGTTTATTTAACAAATCATTACTAATACAAATGTTAAAAGTCTGTAATCAAGATGTGTGCGTGAGTGTTCATTTGTTTGTTCTCAATGAATATTATTTTATATTAATTTAATTTCAAATTAACTCCTTCCTTTAACGCTAAAGCAAAATTTAAAGCAAATAAAAATTATAACAATAAAACAAACTCGAAAAGATTCTCGTTGTTCTCAATGTTGTGTATTACCTCTATTTCAGCTTTAAGTTGGGACACCTCAAGGTCTGAACAAGAAGTGCGTAGATCATTATGGTCACCTCCCTGTTGCTGAAGCTGATGTTCCAAATTCTGCTTCTCTTTTGTTGCACACGCTTGTGCTAGTCTAGCTCTCTCCAGCTCTTTCTGAAACAAATGCAATGGAATTTAATTATTTTAACTCAAATATCTTAATAAATTCGGTATTATACATTTCACTTCATAAATTTGAATAATGCCTCCACATTTCTTTAACCTCTATTCTCGTAGCAGTTTACAGCTACTGTTAAGGCACGAGAAAATCTCTGCGAGGGGCCATCATCCTTAATAGGATAAAATTTAGCCAGCACTTGGTCCTAAGTTGTCATTCGTGGGTGGTGATCTAGAACAGTGTTTCTCAACCACTGGGCTGAAAGTAGTCTTAGGAGAATAATTTTCGTGATTGTGTCGAAAAGCACAGATGCCGATTGTCTCTAAACTCTCTAAATTCTAAAATTTAATTACATAACATCTTTGTAGCAGATGCCAGTGACCAAACCACTTATTTTTTTTAAGTTCGGAAATTTTTCAGACTTAGAAACCTTTCGACATCCGGGAAAGGGAATACCACTATTTATGACGGGTCAAAAGAATTACCTGCAAGCCGATTACAACAATGGGCGAAGAATCCTCTGTTCTCAAAACTGAAGGAAATAATGTGTTACAGATGTCAGTGACCAATTGAAGACCGTTTTTGCAAAACTTGCTAACTGCAAAATTTGCAAAATTGAGATTTTGATGGATTCGTTAACATAAGGCAGGCCTCTACATGATGTTCAAGGCGTCTGAATAAAATTGGGTTATTTCTCTTCATTGTAGCGTGTCAAAGTGTGATCATTTTTTCAAAACTTGTTTTCTGCTATAAGTGAGAGTTACAAAAAAACTTGCTTACTATAGTGTTTTGTCTCTCCTGTAAAATTTAGTTTTTTCAGTTAGCAAGTTTTGCAAAAATGGTTCTCAATTAGCTGGGAAGCATGAACAAAATTTTTACTGTCTCTTCGCAAATTCACATTACAGTGTGGAAGTGCTTGTTTTACAACCTGAGTGTCATGATTTTTTTTAAGTAATACACATAAATGTTAATATGAATAAAAGACAGGGGACTTTGCATAATTTTGGTTTAAGAAATTTCTTACTGAAGGTGTTTGTGACGCAAGAACTAGTGATACATCCATGTCAAGCCAACAGAGCGATCTCCAGAATAAGCAAGACTGGAAAACTACCAGCACACAGAAGAAAAAGTCTCTGTTTACTCGTAAGGACATGGACAACTACATAAAATCTGGTTACATACAATGCCATCACATTGATCAATTCCCATGACCTCACTGTGTCATTTGTGTTACTATTCTTGAAATGAAGCTATGAAACCATCGCGATTTTTTTTACATCTCAACATAAAACATTCTGATTTAGACAACAAATTCATTGAATTCTTCATGCTTAAGAGATTCACTTAAAATAGAAAAGAAAATTATTTCAGTCGTACTCAGATTATAGAAGCAGATGATTTCAATTCAAAGGATTCAGTTTCAGATATTGTTGCAACCCACTTGAAGATGTTATCATTTAGAAAGTGCTATCACGAACATGAGGATCCCCAGAGACAAAAAAATGTGGATTGTGAACCCTTTTGCTGAACACAAAAAGACAGCCCTTTCCCATGAAAAACTCAACTTCTTGAATTATCATCGAACAAAGGACTGGAAAGTACTTTTAAATCTATGAGTAATTCGAAATTCTGGGTAAGAATAAAAATAAATATCCAGATTTACATGAAATAGCAATCAGATTTCTTCTTTATTTTTCCACCACATATCTTTATGAGACTGCATTTTCTGCCATGTAACGAAACAAAGAAACTGCCTGCAACTTTTTGACTGTATCTCAAGGGAAAAAATGGAACTCTCTGCATCATAATCCACAGTTAATTCCCGATTTACCACGAAAATCGTCTGTATCTGCATTTAGATTGGCAACAGGCCAGGATTGTTTGGCCAAACACCTGCACAGAATTGGAATATATCAGTCCCCTAACTGCCCATTGTGCAACTCAAAGCAAGAAATGGATTCGGAACACCTCAAAATCTGTGCTTCAGTGGCTGACCATGATAATATCTTTGAAAAATATTGGAGTGCAAGAGGTCAAATGACTTTATTGTCAAACGCCTGGCATCAGAAAACAACAACAACTTTTTGACTGTCTCCATTTGACTATCACTTCAATTCATTCCAGAATTAACAAGCTAACAGACAGAAAACAGTAACAAATGTCTCACTAGCCTCGCTAAAATCTTAAAAATTCTCAGGTGTAGACCTAATAAAAAATAAAATAAACACTAAGATTAACTTTTTCAATAACTTATAATTATTGCTGTGGTAATGTGCTGCGTTTTTAAATTCATAATATTAATGTGTTGAAAATAGTGTTTAGAATTGAGAGTCATACATTTTTATACATAAAATTACATACAAAGAATATAAAAACATTTGACATGCATATGTGTGGATAAGTGTTTCGCCAACATGTTGACATCTTTCCGCTGCTTCCCCTGCTCACCTGACTTCTGTGGTAAGTTACAGTGCATAATCATTCTTCGCATTAACATTTATTTTTCAAATCAACATCATTAAAAATCTACTTAATAATACAATGATCAACATTGTAAGTTTTTGATAGTCAGATTGTCAATGTCAATGAAAATTAGCATTAATTAATTAATGATGCTTCAGTAAACTACAACATGCTACAAAATTTCATTAATCCACTGATTGAGAATTAATTATTTGTCAACATGTCACACTGTTTTCATAATTCATATATTAATACTCTAAGTCTCAAGATTAGCCATACTTTATTAATACTTATGTTAGTTAAATGTATGAACTTTGTAAGTTTTGTTTGCTCTCACACATAATATGCAAAGCAGGACTGAACTATGCTTCTCGTTCTTCTAAATCCAAATATGAAGTTTTATAGTGAATATACTGCATCTGCATATTTCGGCTATTGTGGCATATTAAGGCAGGTCCACAATAAACCAGAAATGAGAACCAGAATGAGAATGGAAAGCAGAGAACATGCACGTGAAGATTTTTTATTCACAATAAACCGAGAATGGAAACGACTATGTCAATAACGATATGAGTCCACTGCTATGGAATAACTGTTAACATGTCTGACTGTGAAAGAGCAGATCCGGGTTCAAATCCTGGTTGGGTTAAGTTACATGGTTGAGGCTTTTCCTGGGTTTTCCCTCAACCCATTAAGAGCAAATGCTGGGTAACTTTTGGTGCTGGATCCTAGACTTATTTCACTGACATTATCACCTTCATAACATTCAGACGCTAGATATTCACAGCAGTTGACAAAGCGTCATAAAATAACCCACTAAAAAAATATGTAAAGTCGATATTATGCATTCTGATATTATTATTTCTGTATAATTGACAAATGGTGTTCTCTCACGAGTGCAAGCCAGCCAACATAAATACAGGTTGACCAACTTCAAAATTTTTGACACAATATTTAAGAATTCAATTCATGTGGTAATCTGGTCACACATATATTGAAAGTGAGTCAACTTAATTTCTAAGTTAGTTAGAAATGATGAATGGAGAAGAAATTATGTCATGGCCTTCTTGCTGCAAAATATACGAAGACCAAATAGCTTTATGATGACAACAGAGTGAATCCAGTAGGCAGTGATCGGAAACGAGAACAGATTCTGGCAAGCTTTTCGTTAATTGTGAATGCTCACATTTAAATATATTCATTTTAACAATGTTTCTGTTCTCGTTCTCATTTCTGTTCTGATTTACTGTGGACCAGACTTTACTGGAATACAGACTTAAACATGCATAGTTTTAAGATAAAAATGGCAATATCATACACATTTTTTAACACACTGCCTTTTGATAACACTCAGTATGTGAGATTGTAAAACTCACAGAATGGATACTGCCACTACTATGTCATGTATTGTCTAGATTAGCTTACAAGCAAGCTATCAACAGAGGTGTAGGCTTAAGACTCAAAAACTCCACTAATTCGAATTGCAAAGTGCCAGCTCAGAAATATTGTTATATTAATTTAAATTTATATTAAATAACCAACATATTTTACTGGTTTTAATAGTGCAGTTAAGTGCATATTTTTCTTTAGTAGTATATTTAAGTACATATTTCTTCTATTTGGTGCATAAAAATCCGATGTCTAGTGGTAATATATTCCCATTTAATTTGTTCACTTCAAATACTGTCTTCCTCAGACGAGTTTAGCGCTGGGACCTGAGGTATTCTTGCCATCGGTGCGGGGGGTTGCAGGTAGATTCTTTTGTTGCTACAGCCAAGCTGAGCCGAGCGGAGTGGAAAGTATTAATCGTCCAAAAATATGCACTCTTCAGTTTGTAGTAGTGTGTGAATATTTCATATACATATTGTTTACTTAGGCCTATATGGTTTTGTTATTAATATATTAAATATATTGTTGCAATTTTTGCTCAAACATCTCCCTGAGTTTGCTATGTTAATATTATATGAATTACTCATATTAAATATTTCACCAATACAAGTCATTTTTAAGTAAGCATGCTGTGGAAAAGTTTTTGGTTTTATTCTATTGGAATTTTAGAATATGTGTGATTGGTATCGTGAAAAACAGATTCCTATAATTTCATGCGAAAATCATTTGTTGGTGATATCTTAAAATACAAATCAAGTAGTTTTACTTCTCAAGTGAGTTCAGCAGTACAGTATATTTAAATTGATTACTTTACAAATTTAATTCAATTCTACTAATCGCTAAATTTTATAGTATGATTCTTCTTTTCATTTATATTATTGTAGTTTTATTATGATTTTTCTTTTTATTTATTTTATTGTATTTCTATTTCTGGTGATGTGATAGCCTTAACTTCACCAGAATAAATAAATAAAAATTTTCTACAATACTTTCCTTCTCTGAACACGTAAGTACGAATGGTTGTATCTCTATTTCGCCAAAAATACGTTAGAAAACTAATAGGCATACTGCTCTCGTAAATTGGGCGAATGTTTTCAGTATGATTTTACTTCCTTCCAGACTGCCGCTGTTACTGTTCCCTCCCACTCCAGTACTGCGCTAGACTAGTTGGAACCGCATTCCTCTCAGCACTAAACTCCTCAGAGGATGACAGTACATCTAATAGCTGTGATGACCGAGAATTTTCCGAGAGAGAGAGAGAGAGAGAGAGAGAGAGAGAGAAGGTGAAAAAAATATTATGGTTTATTTAACGACGCTTGCAACTGCCGAGGTTATATCAACGTCGCCGGTGTGCCGGAATTTTGTCCTGCAAGAGTTCTTTTACATGTCAGTAAATCTACTGACATGAGCCTGTCGCCTTTAAGCACACTTAAGACAGCAGGTGAACCTAAGAGTGACTCATCTCTTTTAACTCGCAGCTCACTCTTTCATTGAAAGGTAAGTGACTCTGTGTACAATACAACATATATTATGCTTAATTGCAAGTATAGGAGAGCATGTTTTTAGAAATAACTATAGTACCTTCCTCTCCTGACTTCACACTCTGCAGTCCTTCTTGGGCTTTTCTCCTGGCTGGATACATTACTTCACACTCAATTATGTTGTCAAGAGGTTTAGTTTGTAACTGTTCATATCACAAATATCAATGTAACGATCACATCCTGCAGCTATATAAAAAAAATACTTTGAGGATCACTACTGAAAGACAAACACATTCTAGTATGTGACAATAACTTCCAAAAATAAAAACTATGCTGCCATGATAATAGTCCGTAATACAATGGAGAACTGATTAGGCTTCTTACTTGTAAGTGGTCCAGGGCAAGTTCTGCTTTATGAAGACTCTCCATATCCTTCATCATGCGACGTAGGTGCCGACGTGAATTCTTATTTTGTCGATAAGCATACCAGCAGCCAATAAGTGCACCCAAGAGTAATGTTACTAAGATCAGATCTTTCATGTGATGACTGTAATCTGAGAAAATTGATCTGTTATTCAATGATTATTGCAATAAACACTTGTAAATTTACTAGAAATCATGCATATTCAGCAAATAACTTTATTTAATAATTTTATAAAATAGTTATACAGTAATAATTATTTATTTTAGAAATCAAATGTTATATATTTATTTTAGAGATGGGTTGATATCATATTTTCTTAATAATGACTCTGTTTCAGAGCTTCGATACACTACACTCAATATACTATAACTTTAAAGTTGAGTATAAGTGTATGTTTGAGAATTACTTTATTACAGTTTTCTCCACTCTTTCTGTTAGTTTCATATTCAGAGTAACAAAGGTACTTTAACAACAGTGTTTGTAATTGTTAATGACACTTTACTACATATTCCATGCCTTAATGGCCATGAATTACTTAAGCAAGTACGGATTCAGTTTAAATAAGTAATTTTTCTAGGGAATACTGGATCTTGCCTATTTTAGTTAGACATCTGGTATTCATTCTTACGTCTTATATCTGACTGGATGGTGGCAATACTAAATCTCTCACAATATAACTATTTCCCTAGGAATTCCTGTTATGAACAGCCACTGAGGGATTTCCCCAACTTCACAATTGGAGCTACTGAAATTCATTTACTAGAGGTGAGGATTATTTTACAACTTACTATTAAAAAAATATTTTTCAACACATTTTTGTAAAACACAGAACAAAGATAGGTATACCATTTCATCTCACAAACTGTGATGTAGGAGAAGTTTAATTCAGTAGTGAAAAACCGGAAGAAAAGAAAAATAGAGCCCCTCCCCCAAATCTAAAAAAACTCCAAAAAATATAAGTACTTTTCCCAAAAGTAATGATACTTCCAAATATCAAGGGTATCGAAGAACCAACTCTAATTTCTTTTAATTCATATTAATCCCATGAAATATGACATTTTGTAGCTCTGTGATTGTTCGTGTTATATTCTTTTCCTTCCTCTTCAATCTTAAAATCATTCTTCCTAAGCCATTATGACAACTAACATGACTAAAAGTAAATGCTAATTCGAGATTATATTAAATCCAAATTTCAACTTACAATTTATGAGAAAATTATTTTCATATGAGATAAACATACCTTTTGGTGGCCCAAATAGCACCACATCCATAGCCTTCAAGGCAATTTTTTGCTTATGAATTGGATCTTTGATTCCAAGGACAGCGCTTAGGTAGTGCATGTTGTTCACTGCAAGTCTGAAGTGACAAAGAACAAAGAAGCAGCGTTATATAAAATCATGCATGTCATTACACAAAAGTGAAGTATCTATTAGACTTTTTACGAAGATTTGTATCAAACGAATAATATGTAGCAAGTCAAAAAGGATGTTGAAGGTTGGTGAGGATTAGAATGTAAGACTGACTGTTGTTTAGTCTATGTCCAAAGACTGGTTTGAACATTGTGACACTAATAATGCATCGCTTATGAGGCAACTAATTCAAGAGATAATGGCATCATGAACTGACAAATAAGAAGGAATTTCGAAGCAAGCAGTTGTAGTCTATTTTGAAAATACTAACGCAATATGTCTATAGATAATATGGAAATTCACTTTGGACACTACCCTAGACCTCTTGAATAAAAGACAGGTTACAAACACATAGTTACAGATCATCATCACCCTAGTTGTAGTATTCTTCTTCTACCATTTTAGGTAAAAAAAAATAATATCTGTCGAACATATCAAAGGCCTTGTAGTCTCTTTCCTCAGAATCAGTAGTTCAAAATTTGTAGAGGTAATCTGTATTCCTGATAGCTACTCAAAAGTGTGTGCACGCGCGTTTTTTTATATCTTTGCATTCATGAAAATAACATCTGGGTATTCCAACTAATCTGGAAATTCAAAATATGTACACACATATAGATATATCACTGACATTAAACTCAGAAGACCAGGATAGCTAGGCTGGACCATGTATTGAGGAAGAATGATGCTAGAATGCCAAAAACATCTTCAGATGCCAAAATGAAATGTTCAAGAAAAGTTTTTTTTATTTGGTTATTTAACGATGCTGTATTAACTACTGGGTTATTTAGCATCAATGGAATTGGTGATAGCAAGATGAGGCCGAGGATTCGCCATAGATTACATGATATTCACCTTACAGTTAAAGAAAGTCTTGGAAAAAACTGAACCAGGTAAGCAAGAATTGAACCCACATCTGAGTTCAACTTTGGATCAGCAGGCAAACACACTACTGCCTGAGCTGTGTCAATGGCTCAAGAAAAGTTGAGAGAGCTAAGTTACCCTAGCTTGAAAATGGTGTCCAGAATAATATAAGGAATACTAGGTTTAAAAGATGTAAAAATAAGGCTCAATATCACCAGGGATGGAGGGCTGTCATTAGGAAGGCCAAGTTTAAACTAAGAGGACCAGTGTCATACAAAAAGACTTTGTATTAATTTATTCTTGTAATATGTTGCATCTAATTTAGGCTTGTATTTTTTATATATTCTTATTGAGAACCCCGCCATCCTCTACTGAATATTGTGTAATCAATGATTTTATGTAGTCATCACGTAGATACTCATTAATGGAGAAAAATTCGTTCCGGCACTGGGAATCGAATCCAGGACCCGCATCGGCTGGTGCTGTGGATCAGACCCTGGCATAGCTCAGATGGTAAGAGCACTCAGCACTTCAAGTTGAGGGTCCTGGGTTCGATTTCCGATGCAGGAACGAATTTTTCTCCATTAATTGTATTCTTTAAATTTGCCGAAAATGGATGTGTTTTCTAGTTGCTGTAGAATTCAATGACTGAAGATGATGATAATAATCAAATATAATACCAATCATTCAGAACACCGAATATCACGCATATAAACACACAAATCTCTAACCTTGGTAATGTTGCGCCAGTTACCCCATGCTGAATGAAATTTGAGACATACTGTGGTAATTCCACATTTGTAGCCAACCATTCTGAGGTCTGTTCCACAGTCCAATTGTGAACCTGGTACAAAATAAATGAAAGTAAGCATTATCTCACATATAACAGTATATTATTCAAAACATACTATATATATCTCAAAGATAGAAAAGTAAACAATTTTAATTAAAACAATAACTCATAAACTCCTTACTCCAGTTTCAGTGATTTAAAATCAATAATAGTATTGCTCTTACATCTCCGAATAGAAATACAGATACATACAGTCAGGTTATTTAAAATGCTAGAAGTTTTACATCTGTTCTCGAGTCAATCTCTTTCTTGCTTGCCAGCACACTGCATGGTATGGACTCACTAATATCGAAGTAAAAATTAATATTAGGAATAGTAAAAACATGAAATATGAATAATCGTAGCAAACTCTAATCTTGATCATAAAAATTGTTCGAAACACTATACCTGATGAACATGTGGACACTCTTGGACTATAGACAATCATTTGTGATTTCTGCTTTTATAGTAAGTTTTAATCCCTCTGTTATGAGAGGGTCATTATTGTACACCTTGCTCTTCAATGTTTACTGTAGACAGAACTCAATTAGGTTGAGGTTAAGTGTATAGGGAAATCGTAATCCAAGGATGAATATTCTGTCTTTAAATGCCACTTTCAAAGATGTCAAAGACTATAGAAATGTATACACTGTGGTACAATCTTATACAAAAAAAATAGGCCTAATGATAAAATTAAATTAAATTTGCAAGTCCGCCGAGTTAGCTCTGTTGATGCTACTCAACAAGAAAAGGCTATGTGCCAGCACCGGCTTCCCCCTTCTCCCTTCCTTAAAAACACACACACAAAAATTTACATTCTTGTCACTTCAGAGTTAAAGAAATGGATTAGGTATGTGTCTTACATTCAACAATATGCATTAATTTTGTTCACAAAGACTACTGGGCCTATTCATCCCTTGACACTTAACACCACACTACACACAAACAATGGAACTTCCTGAGTAACAAAGGCTTTCTGAACTCCAATACTGGTTACTTTGAGAAGCAACACGCCCACAATGCAAATGAAACCAAGCTTCATCTATAAAAATAACTAACTGGATATCATTTCACTAACAGCAATACTTTGAAAAATTCAATTACAAAAAAAAAAAAAAAAAAAAAACCTATCTTGCTTTCATAATCGTACAGTAACAACCCACATAATACAGTCATTTTATTTGGCTTTGGTTTCAAAGGTTAGTAGCATTTCGTGTGAAAGTTTTTGAAATGCCCGTTTCTTGTGCAAGACACTGGAGAGAATTTCTAGGCGATTTTCTAGTTTAGCACCAGTTACGTCATATTCCTCCTCAGCGAGCACACTTCCCCCCCCACCATTTTATTTTTTGTTCCACACGAACCCAGTTCTTCCAAATTATTATTACTATTATTATTTCTTTAATCTATACAGAGCACGGACACTTGAATACTTCGTGAAAACCAGTTTTACAGAATCTGTTTGAACATACGAATCAAATTAAAACCTTTTATTCAATAGTATATTTCTGATATCATTAAGAGATGAACACACGAGACAGTAAAACTGATTATTACAGTGCCATTTTTTTATTCCATGAGATAAGCTCTTAATATTGTAGGTACAGGAAATGGAGGAGATCACTACTAAAACAAATGTCAAATCTTTGCAAGAACTTCAAACAACTTCATTGCCGGTGTATATCCATTGCGATACACTTATATTTTCCAAAAGAAAGAATTAAGAAAAGCTAATTCTCTGGGCTGAATTATTTCTTTCAACTAAGAATATGAAATAAATAGTCTCAAAGCATTTAATTCCTTACATTTATAGAAAAAGTATAATAAAAGTTTCATTCAATGTACTGATAAACACCACAAAAGTCTGATATGTTAAACAGAATGAGTTATTTAGATAAAACATACAAAAGATTAGGCCTATGTATAGAGTTTATCATAAAAGTTTTGCAGCTCAATGACCATTCACAGACTTCATTCTGTTACTATACAAAATATTTCAATGATTAGATAATATCACTATGTTCTTAATTATCTATACAAAACACTTCACGAGTATCCATTCACATAATGATAATTTAGTACTTAAATTGCTATTTAAGAATAATATTCTTCAACATTCGAGTTGTTTAGTGTGATTATAATTCTTATGTAATTGGGACATGGTGGAAAAAAAAAAACTTCTATGCTGATTTTGAGGAATATCAGCAGGCTTTCATGGTACTGGATTGAGAAAGCATAGACAGTATAAAAGTGTAATTTCTTTTATCCAGACCTCCATGAAAAGTATTGTTACTATTTAAGTGGAATTCTAAATTCTAAAAAATACGAGACTCTCGAAATGATATGATGACATAAAGGAAGTCGTTAGCAGCCTCTTGGGTGTGAAATAAAATTCCAAATCTAACCACTTAAATCCTGAGAAAGCATCCTAAATGTAAGTCAATAAAAAAAAAACTGTACCTACTAATATTCGGATTTCAGCAAAGCACACAGATGCAATATCCAGGATGAACAGCATTTCAGAAGTAATTCATATCATTCAGTTATAAAATGAGTGGCAATTATTTTATGTTTGTTTCAACTCAAATAAGGTACAGAAATGTTCTCACGATGCACGATTATTCATTCTAAAATACCATTTTATTTCTTGTTTGTTTCTACTCAATTTCGTGAGGTACGGAAATGTTCTCACTATACATGATTATTCATTCTAAAATACCATTTTATTTCATGTTTGTTTCAATTTAATTAAGATAAGAGCATGTTCTCACCATGCATGATTATTCATTCTAAAATAGCATTCTATTTCGTGTTTTTTTCAACTCAAGTAAGGTACGGAAATGTTCTCACTATCCATGATTATTCATTCTAAAATACCATTTTATTTCGTGTTTGTTTTTACTCAATTAAGTCAGGTAAGGGCATGTTCTTGCTATGCATGACTATTTATTCTAAAATACTATTTTATTTTGTATTTTTATTTTTCATAACTGAGCCCTCCATGACTCTCTATGAACCGCCACTGGTTACAACACACTCAAATTACGAGTAATAACAGAAAATTATAAACAAACCTCGTTTGCAAGCATATGTGATCTAAAAGGTTAAAAGAAATGAAACTATACTAAATCAGCAGCTAGAAAATTGCCAGTGTCATAATTAAAGGTTACACACAAGAAAAACATCTCACTCTGCATTCATTGTCTCCCTATCATGTCAGGTGAATTTTAAACCTATTATTTTCACTTCGTACTTTTAAAATGCATGCTAAAACAATTTCATCACACACTACCTTGGTGACAAATTCTTACCATACGTGAAACCTAGCACAAATATAGATAATTTGGTACATGTTTGCTGTTTGACATATGACAAAGTGTTTGTCATATATCTCTAACATGTAAAAGAATTTGTTCAAATGTAGAGCATTTCACTATTAACAAAATAATCACATGTATTTTCAAATAAATTACGCAGCTGAGAAGATTAAAAGTAATACTTTTCCTGTTACATAATCACTAACCATAATACAGTACAGCACATAATGTTATATTTTAGTTGGTAGTGGATGCAATTACAAATGGCCTTGGATGTCTTTCCCATACACAGTCATTCAGTGTACAGAAAGCACTGGCTTTGAAAGAGATATAAAATA